>NC_142601.1:69685632-70285632 GCF_041222555.1 Hakea prostrata | reverse complement strand
ATAGCTTTCAGAGTAAATAGTTTTCAGGATATGTGTGTATATATATATAGTCACTCTGATCAAATATTTTAAAGAAAGATATAAGGGATTTGGTAATCTCAAGATGTGAATATACATACTAATGGTAATGAAAAAAGAAATAATGGTCTTCTCTTTTTTGTTAATGCTACAGGATTTTCCGGGAGGGATTAAAATGACTCACATAGTTCCAGCAATTCTTGTGCTGATGTGAGTGTTCTCCTCTTCATCAAGCTTGGCCAAGCCAAAGTCAGATATCTTGGGGTTAAGATGTTCATCGAGTAAAACATTAGTAGCTTTGATGTCTCTATGAACAATCTTCAATCTGGATTCTTCATGGAGGAAAGCTAATCCGCTTGCTATCCCAATACAGATCTTTTGTCTCGTAGGCCAATCCAATTTCAGTTTACATTCTGAACCTTTACATTATCAAAATAAAGACAAATTAGAGATGCTCATATTACAAACAAGTGCTTCCTAAACACACATAATGATAACCCTTTCTACATGCCCACCTTAAGGATCAAAGAGTAGAGTCATTTTTTTTTTGGGAAGACAGGCTCAATATAACAAGTGTAAAGACAAAACACAAGCACAAGTGGCACAAAGCCACATAGTCAAACCAGAAAATACAAAATGGACCAAAGGGCAATAAACATAACTAAACCAATGCAGACTCCCCCGATTGATCAATGGCACAAAAAGCATTCATTGCAACAAAGTGTGGGACAAGAGGCAGATACCATCAAAGCACCATAGGCGCCGGGGCTGGTAGCATCCCAAGATAGACAGGACGAGCGATAGAAAAGGGAGAGAGAAAGAGAATGAGAAACAGAGGGAGAAGATTAAATCGAAACTGAGTTCAAACTTGATACGGAGAGATAAACAACAATGGCTCTCCCCCAATGCTAGAGAGGCTATCAAGGGCTGGATCCCTCGATGAGTTGAAGCTGAAACCTGAAACAGAAAGGGGAGAGAAAGGAAACAGAAGAACAAAACAAAGCAAAAGCGCAAGAGAAGGGGAAAACAGAGGGAGGAGATGAATCTGGATCTGAGATCGGACCTGAAATGTCGCTATTCTGTACATCTGATAGAGAGATAACAGTGGACACCATCATCTTTCAATGCACATGTATGGAACTTCAAAAACTAATGCTTAACTTCCCATAGCCCACATTTTTCATGTGGCAAACCCTAGTAGGCCTGAGGTTGATAAATGAGCAGTGACTAGGGGTCTACCTCCTAACAAAGTTTGGTTTCATGTGGTTTGCCATTTTGGTTGGGCATGTAGGAACTAGGCTCTCATTCATTATGCTTACATAATTGGGTTGTCTAACACCACAAGAAAATGTGAACGAACAAATGACACTTACCAAACAAAGCACGAGCAAGGCAGTTATTTTCCATGTACTCATAAACTAGCAACAACTGGTTTCCTTCAATGCAGCATCCATAAAGTTTTACAAGATGAGGATGTTGAAGAGCAGAGATCATGCCTATCTCATTAACAAACTCACGATTTCCTTGTTTTGACTTGGAAGAAAGTTGCTTAACAGCTATTATGGTGCCATCTGATAATAAGCCCTGCAGTGTGGTAATAAGTGTCTCATTTCTTCAAACTAAGCATATATGCATTTGGAAGGACTAATACAACAAATTAGTAATGACTGAAGCTTTTTGGAATACCTTAAAAACAGATCCAAAACCACCTTCTCCTATCTTGTTTGCAGGATCAAAGTCATTTGTGGCAGCTTTAATTTGCCTCAAGGTAAAGGAACCCGTTTGCAGGTCTAGACCTCTCAACTCTGCACGATTAGATAAGTTAAGTAGAAGCATTGTCCTACTAAGTTCTGCTTCATGACTAGTAAGTTCGATTCAACTCTCAAATCTTGAAAGTGGGAAAAAGCATGCCATCTAAAGAACCCAAGTGTGTGTGAGAAACCATACTTAATATGCATAAGGAAAGAAAGATAGGGAGATTCCATGTAACTAGAATATAAGTAACTGGATCAAACAAATATTTTAAACAGTTAGTTGATTGCATGGAAACATCAAGGTGAAACTGATAGTTCATCCATGGTGTTCCTTTGTTAGCTGATGTTAATCATGAAATAGATGAAAATGAAATTGGAAAATAGTTGTCCATTTTTTCTTATTTACTTTTTCAGCAATTCTAAGCTCTCTCTGTGTTTTTGTGTTTGTACCTTGGTGCATCATCTTTTTACGTCCTAGACAGCCTCTCCACCAAAGAATCCCAAGAACCATAAAGGTAAGGGCCACCACTGAAGCCACAATCCCAATGACAGATGCTGTAGACATCTTCTTTCCGCCTTCTGGAGGAGGTGTAAACTCTGCATGAAGAAAGAATAAAAACGGTTAAAATAATCAGATGATGTTCTGTTGCATTGAACTCAAATACACACACAGAGCAAGAAAATCTGAATTCCTGTAATTGTAATTTGAAATAGAACAACCAAACCGAATAAGCCAATAAATAAGAAAGAAAGAAAGAAAAAAATTCGTGGATTAGAATTTAAAATATAAATCACCTTCTCTGTAATTTTTTTCTACCCTATTTCAGTTTTCCATATATAACGGATAAAATTATGTCTCAACTATTTTGCCTTTTCATGTGGATTCAAACCAAAGGAAAAAGGATGATGAGTGACAAAAGGATGCATTTTATATACTTTAATCAACTGAAACTAAAGTCTATCTTGACATCACAAATATAAAACTCATGTCACCAACAAGATGATTCATAATGAGAAAAATTGGCTTCACAGATGACAATCATTACCAGGATCTACAGCAATTGCTGATATGAGAGGACCATAGTTCCCAAGAATAGGGAGTTCTGTTGTCCCTTTCCCAGCCCAATAGAACCGGATTTCTATAGTCCCATCCGTTACAGCAATTGAGCTAAAATTTCTTGTGACAGCCTTCCCAACTCCACCAGCTTCATCTACTATATTGAAATCCTTCAGTGCCAATTGTCCCTGCATAGAATTAGTTATAACCAAACCTCCTTTTCTATAAGCCACTAAAAGTAATTTATGCAATGTCATTTAAATACCTGAATATAAACATCAAATATTCGCCTCCCTAGACTGCTATAATTGTGATCGTTCGTAAAAATGATTTCCGCAAAGTGGAGGTTCACAGTGTAGTTTCCAGTCAGTAAACAGTACCCAAAGTAAGTGAGAGAGAGAGGAGAAAGACGTGCCGTTGTGTACAATTCAGGGTTTCTCATCAAGAGCGTGGACACATTTGAAGTTGTATAGGTATCAATATCGATGTTATCGTCCATGAAATTTCCTGTGCTACTAAATCCCCAATTAGATGATCTACTTAGGAAAAAGTTTGAAGGACCAGCAGGATCCCCGTCATCTTCATAAGTGGTACTGCCATTTTGGACAATGTGTCCACCACAATTGATATGGAATGAATACCACTCTGCACAGAAGACAAAATTCATGAGTTCGAATTAGATAGAGCAAAGCAGATGAACATCATTAGTATTTTTTAAAGAAAAATCTCTTTAAGTGCTTCAAGTTGGAAACAAGCAAGACGCTATGGGACAGAGGATGAAAGAGCTGGATACCCCCATTCTGTAACCCCCCCCCAACTAATGATATCAGTAGGATGACAATAGATCCGACATCTCTCTCAAGAAAAGTGCAGTCATGGGAAAAAGACAAAATACTCTCACTTGCTTGATAATCAACAATTCAACTATTTAGGGTGGTTATAAATGTTCTTCTTACTGGTTCTCAACCATTAATTCACAATTTAATATCTGAAAGTTCAATAACAATGTTTTGATAACGTTTTGAGGCAAATCATTACTTATATAGATGAGAAAATCATATCAACATCTGTAAATCTCTTTCATATGCGTTTCTTTAATGGAAAAAGAGTTGGGTAATCACTGAAATTGGTTATTGTTTTGTAGTATGTGTAATAAAAAAATAAAAGTTTTCCCTAGGCATCTCAACAAAAATAAGTTTGTCCTTTATTATGCAAAGTGATTCAGATAAGTCACCTAGAACAGCCTACATAACAGATTCTTGCATTTGGAGCCATTGAAATGGGAAATCATTCTATACGAAATATGAGATGACTAGTAATTTGTCTTCCTATTCACCTGTACGTTATTTTCAATTATTTGCAAGTTTCAGATTGAACCAACAATCTTCAGCCTTCTCATCCTCTATAAGGTATATACTCTGATGAATTTCTGTAGTCAATTATATTTACACATATACATTTAGTCTTAACTAATACTGCAGCTCTCATTTTCAAGTAGTGGGAAGACGTATATGCAGTCAAATTTCAATTTGCAGAATTTGGATAGCTTCACTTTTCCCAAGGAAAAGGTATATTAAATTCTTAAAATGGTTCATCAGCCTTTAAAATGGATTAGATCAGCTGCTTTAATCCAATAATATTCTGATTATGTTCATCTAGGCTCCAAGTTACAAACAAGGGAAATGAAGAGAAAATAAAATTGATACAAACGAAGAAAATTGGAATCTTTATACTTTTGATTGTGTAATTGTGTAATGAACTTAGATCTTACCAAGTACAATTGATGAAATTTTCAAATAGAATCATATCCCCATCAGAGTTTCTATTCAACACAATAAGTAATTTTGTTGAAAAATGAGGTAACATCATATTCAGTGAGATTTTGAATTAGTTACACTTTTGGTAATGATTAGAAAAAATTTACTTTAATTTCTTTGTTTTCATTTCTTTTTTGTTCATTTTACATTCAACTAGACAAAGTGTAAATGAAAACTATACCATGACTAGCTTAGGCGTATGTCAACAGAACCAAAAACAGGACCAAGGCAAAATTTTCATTACAACTTGAAAATTACAACTTTGAAACAATATATATATACTTACTCTTTGAGCAGGTAAGACTCTTCAAGCAAGGAACATCTCCACTTCTAGACCAAAAGAAGGTTAATATCAAGTCAGAATTATGAGATCAACAACGTTACAATTTTTTCTCGTCTTTGCATTTGAATATAATTTAAAAAATTAATTCAAATGGGAAATACATAAAATTTGTTACGCAAATTCACCAAAAAAATGGAGAAACTTACAAGTTTTTGGAGGCCAATGAAGAGCTTCCATACAAGTTTCTGTGTGGGCCAACAAATGAAAAGAAAGAAGGAAAAAAGATAAGAAGATCCAATACTAGAAACTGCCATTAAGATGAATGTTATCAAGGAAGCAGCTGAAACTACTGGTATGCATTCTTACACATTATACTGTTTACAGGTAGACGCTCCCGAGCTTCCGTATGAGAAGTTGTTGTAGGAAAGATCACTATGCATCACAGAAAATTATAATCTCAATAATCTGAAATATTTTTCATATTAATTACAAATTTTCAAACCTCAAAAATAGGTATCATAGAGTAGTAATACGAAAACCATCTTGGAAGTACCAGTCAGGAGTAAAATCAAAGGGGTACCAACATACATGCTTTTGGCATTCTTCATCCAGTCAGGAACAGCACCATTCAGCAAATTTCCAGTTAGATACCTAATCACAAGAGATGGAGTTCTTGGATTATGCAGTTTCCAAATCTTACTAGTATGGTAAGCTGACACTAATTCTCCTAGAGGTTATTACAACGGAAACTCACTTACATGAATTGTATGTTTTTCAATCTAACATAAGAGAATGGAATTTCTCCAACCAGCTTATTAAAGCTGAGATCTCTGCATACAAAAATGGAAGCAAAAATGAGGTTTTGGGTCTAAAGAAAGTCCCCTAAGAGAATTTTATCTTTTGACATCTGCTATCAGCAGTTACCTATATCAACAAAAAGAAAGAACATTTCAACATGTCGTGTGCAATATTTACGATAGGAAATCTGGGAACAAACTCCTAGTAGAAGAAACTAGCATCATATCAAACTATGTTAGCATTTATTGACGACACAGGAGCAAATGATAGAGACAGTAGCAACTAGCAAATGCAGGTGGGCACCTGCCACTTGTGTACGTTGGTGTTGTTAGCAGAGGAAGTAATGTTCACTTCTCCCCAATAGTGAATGTTTTTTTCTTGGGTGGCTGTTTTATATTTTTGGATACTCAACATCGGTTCCTATGTAAATGTCTGCTTAATATTGTCATTTAGTATTATACTTACTTTATTAATACTAAATGACAATATTAAGCAGACATTTACATACGAACTGATGTTTGAGATTCTCTTGCTCTTGCACCATTGGTTTGCATCTCTTACTCTAAAAAAAATTGGTATATATATATATTTGTATTGTTGTTTTAATTTACCTATATTTTGTGGAGAAAAATATCATTACTAAAAATTTACATTTTTCTTTCAAATATGTGTGGGCCCCACAAATATATGTAGGTTATTCTCTAATATAATAAAATAATTTAGAGGTGGGATCCTCAATAGGTCTTATAAGGGCCACACAATATGTGTGGCAAAAAAACATTAATGCTTCCCCAACGGGAAGGTTATCTGGCTTTCATTCTTCGGCCCCCTAATATTAAATCCTGGGTCCGCCCTTGATTGAGAACCTAACTGTTGCATACAACACATAACCAATTCCGAACCCATGGAGTAACTTGTCATCAAAATTCTTTTGACATCTCACATTGAGAATACTTTAATGAAGTCCAACGCAGATGTAACAGAATAAACCTTCCCTATATATATAATATAAACTGACATACTTACACTAGAGGTTCTCACTCTTCACTTCATTAACTATGGGTGGCCATGGATATTTGCAGTGGTAATATGTTCTTGGTACTTCTTTTTCTACACATTAGTTCACTCTTACTTACTTTAGCCTCTATTTCGCAATTTTTTTCTTTTTCCTTTTTTTTTGCAAAAAGTACGACTGATATGTGTTAGTTGGTGATGAATTCTTTATATTGCAGACGCTGGAGCCCAATCTACAGATACACTGTTTTGGATTCCCCCTCCCCACTGTTTATGTATAATATATATTATTTCAACAGGTTTTCAAAGATGAACTTAATTTGTCATGGCCAATGTGCAAAAAGATGAACTTATCATAATATCGTCTCATATATTATGGAAAGGTAAACGTATATTTAGGTCAACGGGTGGTAAGTAAAAACCAAAAGATAAAGAGACTTTGGTAAAGAATGGGTCGAGCGGGAGGGGGGAGGTGACAGAGAAAGGATTGTACTTACAATTGATTTGGTGTTTTCTTCCCACGGAGACAATAATCGGGCAGTCGTCCAATAATATTGCAACTCCTTAATATTCTAAAAGAAGTGATCAAAGTATTGTAACTTCAACCAGCCAAAATAATAAAAACGCACGACTTGCAATTAGCTTTGAGAGATAATATAAACATTAATTCAACTTACAGAATATTCATGCTTTTCATGTTACACAGTGAAGGAAACTCCATTTCTGGTCCGGTTATGTCACTGATCCGCCTGGGTAAAAAAAAACAAAAAAAAGTTTCATCCATACTAGCTATCCGAGTTTGCTTCAATGAAGAACACAAAAGGAATGTAACAACGTACAAACCAGAAAGATTATAGAAAGATAAGTCTTCCACTCACAAGTCAGTTAAAGATGTCAAATTAGAAATTTCAGGAGGAATTGGCCCTTCCAAACCACTTGCCTGCATGGCCCTGCCAATGATACAATAAAGACAAGGAGAATTAACCAAGTGAAAATTTTGAACTACTCTTCTCTTAGTAGGGCTCTTGGAGGGATTCTGTAAAGAAAATTCTTACAATATTTTAAGTTTTTTCCAGTTGTTTATAAAACTGGGTATCTTTCCAGTGAAGTTGTTTTGGCTTATCCGACTGCATGTCCCGGAAAAGTAAAGCATTTTGGGAAAAAATGAGTCATCATAAACCTCAAAAAGGAGGAGAGAAAAAAAAACAGAGCAGGACAGGTTGGTATAGTAGTAGAAACTTACAACTCCACCAGGTTGGTTAGGTTTCCAAGTGCCTCTGGCAATGGCCCAGTGAAATAATTCGAGGAAATCGCACTGTAATAACCAACAGATCGAATCCCAATGACGAGAGCAGTCAAGACATTCCATGACATAATAAATCTCTTAAAAAGGATATCAAATTCAAGAGGAATTAAAAAAAAAAACCCAATGAAAAAGAAAATAAGGGTTGAAAATCAAAACTTACAGGAATCTGAGAGTGCTGATGTTCCCAAGTTCCACTGGAATTGGACCCGACAAACGGTTTCCACGAAGGTAGCTACAAGGACATCTCTCCGTCAACCTAAGTTTTCAGGGACTAACGAACAAAATATCTTGATTCATACATATAGCGAAGATAAGAAAGGGAAAACTTACACGTCCGCCAATGGCACGGAACCCCATTCTGCAGGGATTGTACCGCTAAGGAAGTTGAGACTGAGCCGACTGTGCAGAGAGATCGAGAGAGAAGGAGAAAACGGGTTTGAAGTTTGAACTTTGAAGTAAAATTAGTTGACAAAGAAGATAATTGTTTCTTTTTTCATTTTTCTGTGTTAAGCCAGATAAGATGAAATACTTCAAAGACTCTTACAGTTGGCTGAGGTAGGGAAGCTTAAGCAGTACTTCTCCAGCAGGTAGGACGCCTTGTAGACCCTGAGCTCTAAGAATTCTGCAAATCAAACGGTCATTTATTAGTGCAACAGCTCAGAGATATCCTCAAAAATTGACCCATCGGACCGGATCCAATTGACCCATCAGACCGGGTCCAACAAGCTGGCAGAGTGGCAGCCAAAAGACATTCGGTCCTACTTAATGGAGATATTGGTCTTTCTATCTGAAATTAGAACCGAATTGGTAGAACAAGCCATGTTGGAATCGATTATCGATAGCTGTACTTCGATTTCAAACAAGAACTGATTGAATATTTGAATCTCGATGATCAAAGCATAATATATATATAGTGGTAACAATCTTTTAAATTGATGTTTTAATAGAGTAGTAACAGTCTCTTTATATAGACTTTCTGATATATATAATAGTGGTAGGTGCCATCATATCAATATTAATCACGGTCCCGACAGGTCGACTAGTGTCCCTGTGTTGGTGCCTAGCGACACCATCGACACGTCGACACAGGGCCGACATGTCGACGAATTTTACTTCCGAGAATCGAACACCCAATTGAAATAACCATTACAACTTGGGCAAAGAAAAAGAAACATCTCATCAATAGAGACAGAGAGACAGTGAGCACTAACAGCTTGCCGCTTCACCATTTCAGCTTTATCAAAGTTCTGATTTTTCGCCGGAGATCTATAGCAGCCTTTCATAGTGTCTTGGGCAACCACCAGAACACTAGGGTTTTTTTATCCCCGCAAGACCAGAACCGTTAATTTCCTTTGCTCTGTTTTTTTTTTTTTTTTTTTTTTAGCAGAGAAGTCTTCGGGCTCGACAATGAAGACATTGTGATTTGTGAGACAGGTGCAAGGAGCGCGCCGCCTCATGAAAGAAGCCGTTTACGCTTGGCACACCTCGCCGCTGCTCATTCCGACTACCTCTGCTCTCTCCACCTCACTGGCTCTACTCTTACCAACTTTGCTGCCGGAGAACCTCTCTCCGTCTCCGATCAAACCCCATTTGTTCTCCTTCGAAATCCCTCTTCAAGAGGGTCCTTCTGTTCAACACAGTCACCACCCTCACCATCACGTCCACTCACTACTCCATCTCCACAACCTCCTGCTTTCCCTCCTCCATCGCTAGAATAATTGCCAACTTAAGGGATATATCGTGTCACTAGGGGGTGTTTTGTGTCGTCCCCTAGCGACACACCAATTGATCGCCGTATATCGCCGACACACAGTACCGTGGTATTAATGTATTAGATTCTATTAGAATTTCAAAGTTAAGCATACTTGGGCGAGAGTAATACTAAGATAGGTGACCTCTTGGAAAATCCTCACAAGAGTGTGTGTGTGTGTGTGTGTGTATGTGCGCGTGTGTGTGCATGTGTGCGTGCTTGCTTGTGTGTGTGTGAAAAGTCAAAAGTGTTATAAAGCTGAAAGATTAGGCGGAGAAAAATCTCTGTGGATCGATGATTTCCATACCTAGACTTAGAAATGATGTGATCAATAATTCATGGAGAATGTCAATCTTTCATTAACATGGACAAGTAAAACTAATAAATTATCTGCTACCTACATTGCACAACTGTTCTACTCTTCAATTATATATGTCAAGTTTGGCTCAAAGAAAAAGAATTATTTCAAATCAACACATGGTAGAAAGCACAAGAAATATGGCATAACTGCAATTTGAACTGCAGCTTGATGCGCAGCACTAAGCTGCGTATGGTTACGATCTTTTTTAGGGGTCAAGGTCAAAATGTCGACCACTCATTTTGCATTTTTTTTATTTTTTTACAAATTGGTGTGGTTGAAAAGTAAAAAAAAAAAAATGTAAATCAAGTGATTGAGATTTCACCTGCTTTTCATTCCATCCTCACCGCACGCAACTCAATGTTGTGCATTAATTGCACAACACTGAAGCTCCATCCGGTGAATATACATCGGACAGATTTTTTTAGTAAGAGTTTATCAATTTCCCTTCCTGAATGTAGTGATCAATATCTTTTCAAAAAGAGCTCATAGATTCAACTCTATAATAGCCTTCAACCATGCATCGTTATTTAAAAAAGAAAAACCTCCCACTTTTTAACTTTTTAACCTAAAAAGATGACAAACTTACATGCTGATGACATGACAAGTACCGCCGGGGAAGGAACAATTGCAAGTGACGGCATTCTCGAATCCCCTGGTGGCATTAACTATTGCCCATCCCGATTTACCGCTACATGGATCCACACTGAAATTCCAAGTCTTCCCCAACGATATCCCTACTTCTCTCAAAGCATTCACTGCAACAACAATAGAAGAGATCGATCATTTCTTCATAAAATATATTTTTTTGATGACAAAGGTTGAGGAAACACCGTATCCTGCATGCCCGTAGATCTCTTTCGAGAACTCAAAGTTGGAAAAAGCAACGTTTTCTTGTAAATTCTCATCTTTCACGTTTTCATTTAATTCAATGAAGGTAAGTTGTGCAGGACAGCCGGCCGTGAAACTTCCCGTTTAGGGGCTTCGCGATCTTAGAACAGCTGCTACGTACAACCACTCAACCAACAGTTCATCATTTTAGTAAATGAAGAATGAATAATCAAGATTCCTTTTTCCGGAAGAATATCTGAGTTCTCCGATGATCGAGAAGGGAAACTAATAATGTAGAAGAGAAACTTCAAAAAATAAAATAAGTCAAAATTTTAGAGAATAAGTTGGGAGTATTATTAGAATAAGTAACCTTCGTCATCTGGTAGAGGAGTAGTCATGGCTCCGACGAATGAAGAAGCCAAACTCATCAGAGTAACTAACCAAATAACAACAATAACTGAGGAAGAAACACCAGAGCTTCTTCCCGATAACATCTTCTTCTTCTTCTTCCTCCTCGTAGTTCCTGAATCTTTAACTTAACAACTCCTCGTGGAGCAGAGGTGAATAGCAGCAGTAGCGAAGCAGAATAAGTTCCTGTATGTTGTTAGTCTTTGTGTAGCTAGTTGCACTCGATTCAAATGCTTTCTCAACCATTCACCATCGTAGAGAAGATGAGAAAGAAAAGCAGATCTACTTATTGATATTTGATACTCAACATACCTAAACTCTAATTAAATAACCCCGGATCATCTCTATACGAACACAAAGTGCTCCTGAGGGCAATTGACCACAAATTATAGGGGCCACAAGATTAGGGTGATGAATTTTTTTTTAAAAAATAAAAATATTTTATTATTTTTTACTTATAAGCCCCACAAATTGATATCTTTTTAATGTATTTTGCCAGCTTCAATAATACAAGTAAACCTGACTTAAGTTGAATCTTTCTCATTATATATAAAAATGACGTGGTTAGTTGTTAAATGGTTACCCATCTACAAATAATTATATATCACATGTTGAAGTATTTCTTTAAAAGTTTTCAAACATATAAAATTATATATATATATATTTAGGATGACTGAGTTTCTCTTCATCTACTGGAGAGGAAAGATTTTTCTTGCATTAAGACAAATCTGAATGGATGGTCGCATTATCTATAGTTGCCACCATTGATGAAGAAAAAATTTTACTAGAATTAAAAATAAAATAAATTAAAATTTATTGAATTAAATCTGGATTGTCTATGATCGACAATTCAAATGTAATCCTATCAAATTTAATGATAGAATTTCTTGGAGCATTTAGCCTAGAAATTTACACGACTGTTCAGCCTCTACCTTCTCTTTTTTTTTAGTATTATCTATTTGCTTAATTGCTTTCTTTTTATTTTAGGTTAGCATTTCAACAACAATATTCAATATTCAATCCAAAATCTATCAATAAATTTATTTACAAAAACATTTTCACTTAAAAAATTAAATCACTTGTTGGATAAGAGAGTACATAAAATAAAATATTAAAAATATTTAAACAATTGCAATTGATTCAAACAATTCTTTTTGATAGAAACATACATATACAATATATATAAGATGTACTCACTTGATTACATCATGTTCCACACTTCTCGGATCAGGGCCCATGATAATATGACCTTTCTTGATTAAAGCTGACGACCAAAGTCTCAAGTCATATAGAATTATTAATATTATATAAATTAATATATAGCTATGATTGGGTCACTCTAGGTTCTTGCTTGGTTCAAATCTCATAAGGGTTCAATCATTAACCTCAAAAATATATTATATTAGTTCATTACTTTCATTTTGCGTGATCTAACACTAAGTTTCCATTATAGAAATCATAAGTTATAAAAAGTCATGCATGGACTTTGCATCACAGAACATGGCCTACATAGACTTTTCAAGTAAATGCTTTATAAAAAGTAAAAACCCTTTGCAAGTAAAGAACACGGCAATTCAAAGAAATGGCAACGCGTGTTAGACAATGTTACTTTAATTTTGGACGGGTTGGAAGCACAACTAAATGAACGATTTCACATGACTACCAACAAAAACAAAAAGATGAGTCTACCAATGTCTTAGTCTCTTAGACCTCTTGGTATTCTTAGGCGTGTGATGCTCTGGTAGTCAACATTACATATATGCATGAATTGACTTGACTTGACTTGAAAGAAGGTCTGGCTGGGGCCGGGGAAACTACGCCAAAGAAGAAAATTTATCTTAGAATTGTGTTTGATTGGATAGAAACAGAAGAAGACAATTTTCTGCTGGTGCTATCAGCCTATCACAATAGTTTATTCTTAGCCAATCAGGTCACCTGGGAGTCTTGGTGCAATATTTGCAACTTGCCAGCTCCTCTTGAAAAGCTAATTTGGAAAAAGCCAATCTACGTAAAACTCCATTGACTGATGACTCGAGAAAAATGACTCCATCGCTCCCTCCTAGCTTACACCCTGTTAATGACCAAAATGGTCATTTCACTATGACCGGTCCGACCTTCTGGCTCAGCTAGGGTTAATTATCTCGACCATACCGATAATGGTAGGTCCGACCAGCTTGTTCACGGAACCTGATAATGATAGATTCCTATTATCTATCAACTTGATGAAAAGATAAGTTAGGTAAAGAACTCTTTATGGAGTTATTTTCCTAGAACAACTCATCTTAAAGTTACATTCCGAATATAACTCTATTATCTCACACTATATAAACATTTCAGGTAAACATTATGGGGTAAGCATTCATACTTTGTGTGATCAATTACTTGAATTTTCCATTGAGTAGTTGAGATCATATCATTGGTACTGACTTGCCCGTCGGAGATGTATCTCGACCACCCAAGGTCGAACATGTGTTTTGCAGGAACGGAAGGACAAGCAGGCTTTCATATCAACACACACATTCCTAAATTCTTCTCCGTATTAATTATTGCTCGATCCACGTTCGTATTTTTCTTGATCATGTATTTGCAGAATCTATCCATAAGAAACGAAGAAATTGCTTCACTGCTACATTGCATCGGACATGGCAAGGATCAGTGGAGGCTTCATCATCGTGCCATCGTTAATCTCTCTGCGGTTGATCGGAGCATGCCTAGGTAACGACAACTGCCCAATGGCCAAGTGTAGCCGCCATGGCCCCGAGATCCGCTTTCCATTTAGAGTCATTAAGGGAGACCATGAGCAGCATAAACATTGTGGGTACCCTGGCTTCGAGTTGTACTGCAACGGTAGCCGCACTGTGCTAGACCTTCCATCTTCGTCATCGTCGTCATCATCATCATCAGGGCTTATCTACGTACGATCCATATCTTACTGTTCTCAAACTCTGTCCATCTATAACTCCAACAATTGTTTTGTTGCCCTCTTCTTCGATCTCAATTCTTATCATTCAGCAGGCAACTGTGAAGTAAACAAGTACAGAAACTCATCGATATCTTTTCAACGTCCTAATTGGTTTGAAGATAACTGGGATTACGGGGTTGATTACACGTTCTTTGATTGTTCACTACAAAATGATGCAGAAGCTAAAGTCTCCATCCCTTGCATGAGCAACCCTGGGCATTATTATTAGCTCGTGTACTCTAGAACCCTTCTAAGTGAAATTCGCCCTTCTTGCTCCTTGGTGAAGACAGTCTGTGTCCCTTATAACTACCGACATGGCTTGCTCCATGGAGGTGATTCAAGAATCACTTTGAGCTGGGACTTGCCGGAATGCCACATCTGTCAATCCGCCGGGAAGGCATGTGGGTTCATCAATGAAACTACTGAGGAATTAGGATGTTTTGACAACCTTGGTATTATCTCATCTCTCCCTCTCCATGTATCCAGATTCTCTGTTTTTTGGTAGTTAATATGGTTACAGATATGCATAGCTTGAGGATTCATATCTTGTACAGTTTTATGAAGAAAATCAGATAGGCCATGTGACTTGTAATTTCCAATTACATTGGAGCACAGATTAGCAATGGTACTAATTAAATTTTTGCAACTATTCATTCCATGCAGGTGCCCTAGTAAAGCATACAATCACAGGTGATATATACTTTCTCACTGATCATCAATGTGTTCGCATAAATGTTGATAAAAAGATTGGTGTCCTAGTGATTATTTTCTCAATATTGTAGGTGTGGCCATTGGTTTTTTTCTTCTTGTGGTACTAACAACCATCAGCATCAAGGTTTATTGGTCCAGAGAATTGAAAAGAAAGAAGGAAATGGAGAATCAACCTGAGGTGGAAAAGTTTTTGGAAGCCTACAACTATCAGAAGCCAACCAGGTACTCCTATTCAGATGTCAAAAGAATGACCCAACAATTTAAGTGCAAATTAGGACAAGGAGCTAATGGAACCGTATTCCAAGGCCGTCTCCCTGCTAACGGGACTCTTGTTGCTGTGAAGATCCTTAAATCTCTGGGAGGTGATGGAGTGGAGTTCATTAATGAAGTGTGCACCATGGGACGGATTCACCACGTTAATGTGGTTTGCCTTTTGGGTTTTTGCTCCGAAGGGTTCAAGTGAGCTTTACTCTATGAATTCATGCCGAATGAGTCACAAAGAAGTTCATTTTCTCTGAACATTCTAATGCTCCACCATTAGGTTGGTCGAAGCTTCAGGACATTGCAATCAGCATAGCTAGAGGAATTGAATATCTTCATCAAGGATGTGAACAACGCATCTTTCATTTTGATATTAAACCTCATAACATTTTGCTTGATGAAAACTTCAACCCCAAGATATCAGATTTCGGATTAGCAAGGTTATGTCTGAAGGAGCAAAGCATTGTTTCTGACTGCAACTAGAGGGACAATGGGCTACATAGCACCAGAAGTATTCTCTAGGAACTTTGGAAATGCTTCTTACAAATCTGATGTCTATAGTTATGGAATGTTATTGCTGAAATGGTTGGGGGAAGGAAGGCCACCGATTCTACTGTAGAGAATTCGAGTCAAGTGTTCTTACCGGAATGGATTTATAATCATTTAGAAAAAGGAGAAGATTTTTTTACGTGAGATGGCTGCCAAAGGAGATCCTGCGATTGCCAAGAAACTAACAATGGTGGCTATATGGTGCATACAATGGTACCCAATATATCGTCCAACTATGAAAACTGTTGTTCAAATGCTAGAAGGAGATGTGGGAAGCTTAACAATGCCACCAAACCCGTTCACTTCAACATCAGAACCAAAAGTTATCACAGGCTACATTGAGAAGCAATATGAAACAAAGCTAGAAGTTATATTAGAAGAAGATGAGATGTAACATGCTAATGGTTTTGTAAATTTAGCAAAGCAAGTATTTTGTGAGATCATTCCATATTATTAAGGTTTATGGGGTAAAATAAGTATTAGCAATAATGAAAGATCAAAGCAACTTAATGTTGTTCTTTCAAGACACCAGAGTTATGGTGATAAAAGTGTTTTAGGATTTCTAGCCCTGATATATATGTTACTAAAAGAAATTAAAATTCCAAGCATAAGCACCAATTAATTAGTCTTGTTTATTTTTAAACCTTTTTTAGTTCATCATTTGTTACTTCTTTTCTTTAGAACCAAGACTAAATCATCAGCAAACTACGTACACGGTACACCGCGAAGCTCTATCTTGAATGTTCTCTTGTGCATCGATTTATCATTGAAATGATTCATATGAAGTAACCTAGCTCCCCCGGTCAACTGTTTAATCTAATAAGTTCCATAGTCCAATCATCAGCTAGGAAGAAATTTTCGTGCTTCCCTTTTATGGGTTATCGATCTGAACTCATTATCAGGTTCAGTTCCAATTTCAATTCCCTCTCTTTTTGAAGGTTCGTGATGATGAGATGAATAGGTGGAAATGAATTCTTCGGTTTCATAAACAACTTGTTAGTGACCATGATGGTTGTTCTTGTTCTCTCTACTTCTTGCAGAGTGGTTAATGAGAGAGCAAAGTGCTCTTCACCCTGTGGAGATATCCACAACATCACTTGCTCAGAGAGCAAAATGCTCTTCACGGCATCCGCCTGAGATATCCTACAAGTGAGCCGGGGAGATGAGCATCACCCTAATATCCATTCCACCGCTGGGAGGGCAAATCACTTGCGTGGCAAAATGCTCTTCTCGTGGAGATATCTACAACATCACCCTATCCATCGCATGAGTATAAGAATAAGAATGGGGTCCACGCGGATCCACATCCTCTATAATTACTTTCCATACAATTCCTTACAATTCCTTCAAAGAATTGTGCCAAGTGGGATTAAGTAATCTAACGGTCATCAATTAAAATTAAATTTGATTTTATTTAAAACCACCAAGATATTCCTCTCTCCTCTCTCTTTCTGAAATTCAGAAAAACCTTGAATCTTCTACGTTTTTTTTTGCCTCTCACTTTCTCTTCTGTTCACGGCTTTCTCCTCTCTCTTGAAGAAATTTTGCTCACAGCTCTCTTTTCTCTCTTCAAGAAATTTGGAAAAAGCCTGGATTAAACCTCTATAGGCTCACGGCTCTCTCCTCTCTCTTCACAAAATTCAGAGAGATCTCTGGAATTGGAGCGATCGTCTCACTCTGTCTTCTATGCTCACAACGGGCAGAAGATTCAGGGTTTTTCTTAATTTTGGAAAGAGAGAAGAAAGAGGAGAGAGGAATATATCTAGGTGGATTTAAATAAAATCAATTTTAATTGGTGACCCTTGGATTGCTTAATGCCACATGGCACAATCCTAGGAGGGAATTGTAAGGAATGTATGAAAAGTAATTATAGAGGAATTCGGCGGCATTAATTATATAAAAGCTCCCTTGAGAATGTAATCGTTGTGCGCGCAAGCTAGCCCGGGATGAACCTCATATCCAAAAAAAAAAAGTAATCATAGAGGATGTGGATCTGGGTCCACATGGGATTTAACTTAGTCTTACCTTTGATACATTATCAATACTCAAAGGTGGGTCCCACCTTTATGGTGTGGTGGAGAAACATGAGAGCACATATTTGGTACCACAAATTGGGTATTTTTTCTTGTTTAATTAGTTCTTGTATTGGATAGTTGTAGGCTCTTTAACTTGGGTATATGATCGTTACCTGCTTTTGTAGACTAGACAAGATTCACAGAGGGGCTAAGCCAATGAGGTTAATGCTTGCACTAATAGTTCACATGACTAATACTTGCACACCCTATACGCAAAGTTGTCACGACTTTGTAAGTAAAAAACATGGAAGCAGCAGTCATCAATAGACTTTGTATGACTTGACCTATTCACTATTATTATTATTATTATGGGCGAATCAAACTTCCTCCCACATTACAATTTCGTTTTGGCTAATTTAGAATGAGACATGAATGAAATTTGCCTCGAAGGTCCAGGAAGGACCGCGGAAACCACGGCATAGAAGTCATGACCTTTTGTTTTCTTTTCTCTGATAGAATTATGAACTTGTCTAGGAATTAGGGATGTTCCTGTGGTTAAATTTATCTTTGAATTGTCTTTGATTTGGATAGAAATAGATCGATAGGCAAATAAATACAGAACTCAGTTTTCTAGTGGTGCTGTCACTCTGTTTCGTTGCCTGTTTGTTGGTGCTGACTTTTCCTCCTATTGATGGCTTTGACCATGATTGGAGGAAGGGTCAAGGCAAGTGTGAGTTTCAAGTAACTTTTAAATGTTTCATTTAATATTTGAATGAATATAGTTTATCAAGAGAAGAGAAAAAAAAAAAAACCCTATATTCGCCTCTCTAGAGATATTCTGGAAGGAGGTGTTTAAAGAATTATATGCAATAAAAGAGGGGGTGGGGGCAAGGACTGACTACCACAAAGACGAAGAAAATTTTCTTTGAACCCTTTTGCAAAATAATTTGCAAACCTATACTTTGTTCTATTAAACACAAAGAAATTTCAAAGATGCAAAACTAGATTGATGTTTAAGGATATCCAAGACTAAGCTACTACTAGTCCAATCCATAGACTGATCTTTCCCCACTAAGGTCTAACACTGTAATCCTACTACCTGAGAAGATTGCAATTCGATCCAGTGGGAGAATTCTAGCCATGTAAATTGAGTCCTGAACGGCTTTGAGCTCATTTGTTAAAGCTGAAAAACCTATACAAATCTGGCTCTTGCTGCAACAAAAGCACCACCGATCGAGGTCCCATCCAAATTAGGCATCCATGTCCACTACCTTTTGTGGAGGCATCCCAAGCTCCATCTGAATGGATTCACTGATGATTTTCCAGCTGAGTATGATATGTTGAGGGAGCCAAATGAGTTGGAGTTTGAATATGCTGCTGTACATAATTATTAAGATTGTGTTTACCTAATAACTTGGGTAAAAACAACATGACTTGGTTCGAGAAGGATAAACACATTGAAAAAGATAGGAATTTCGGTCGTTCCATACTATTTAACTAAAGGTACTCCAAATGGAGTAAACAAACTCAAGGTTACTTGAGTTTTTGTACCTGATATCAATGAAATCCATCTGCTCTTTAAGCAAATGCTTACAATAATTTTTTATTAAAAAATGGCTATAATACAGGCAGGTGTTGTTCCAATCTACTTCATCTGGGTATAACACCATTCCCTCACCCCCCACTGCCCGCTCAAAAAACATATGAAATCTTCCGTCCAACCTTGGTGTCACATTTATTGCTTCAAGTAATCTTAACATCTCTTCTGTAGTCACTCAGGATCAGGGAGAAGCTTGCTTTCTGAGGATCTGCGTTGTCTATCTTCTTGGCTCTGCAAAGACATCGAAGAATCAATCCAAGGCCCATCCATTGATTGGCTACTTCGCGGATGACTCTCTTGGGAAGTGCTTGAATAATGTTTTTGATTTTCCAATGAAAGCTTTTCAAATGCTTTAAACCTCAAATCATCAGTAGCAGAGCTGCGCTTTACAAGAGGTGCTTTAACTGCAATTTTTCCTTCAAGCATGCTCACAGCAGCAGACATAGCGGGCCTGAGAGAAGGGGATGGGTTTGTGCATAAGAGAGCTAGATTTAACATCTTCAATGCCTCTTCTTTGGAGTAGTTTGACCCAAGGATGGGATCCACGAGTTCTAGCAGATTTCCCTGCTCTTGTAAGACGTAGGCCTGTGAAAAATTACAAAAGAACAAAACCAAAACACAGATCAGAAAGGTCAAAGATCTTTTAATCTTTTTTTACCAAGAGGATTTCAGACAAGAGATTACTATTTGATCATGAAGCCAATTAGAGCACTCATAAATACCAACATGGAGAGTAGATGTTAATTTCACACTTCCTTATTTCTAGCAGTAAAGCTATACGACCATGCAGCAGCATTCTTCTTCCCATGAAAAACTATAAAATTTTAGTTTACTTACTTACCCAATCAAGAAGGTAAACAAAATCCTCTCTTGGCCTGTAATTTGTGTTGCTTGTTCCACTGACAATCTCTAGCACAACAACTCCAAAGCTGTAAACGTCTGCTTTGTCTGTCAGATAACCTCTCATAGCATATTCAGGGGCCATATATCCTCTACAAAATTAACATTTCATGGTACTAACGTATTTAGTATCATAGTAGAAACTATGTCACTGCAACATTAACATATCAATCCGCAAACAAAATAAAAAGAAAACTTGAACAAGTTACTGGATACTATTTGATAGGTAACTAGATCACTTATACCAAGAAAAAGGATAAATGCCATGCCATGTGAAATGGAGTAAAATAAAGTAAAACTAAAAGAAAAATAGAATGAGAATTTTTGTAATCATTATCAAGGAAAATGTCTAATTAACATATACCAAAATATGATGATTTAATTTTTTTCTTCACCTTCCAAACAAAACATCAACAAAAAATGTTTTCTAATCACCTTGTTTGAGCTGTGGGCGTTGACTGTTCTTTCAACCAAAAGCCCAATTGAAAACTTCTTTCTTCATATTTATTTAATTCACTTTACACTTAACGTACGTCTGTTCTACCCAGAAAGGAGGGCTAAATTAAGAATCGATTGGTTAGACTCAAAAACCAAGCACCTTACCATAAATAATATTCATGGTAGATGTTTTCTGATATATATAATCCAATGATCAGGTTACATATTTGCTAATAGTCCACAAACAAATGGAAAACATATCAAAATTGAACATTGCGTAAAATGAAAATGTGGAGGATACGCATGTTAGAGTGATGTGCAAGGAAAATAAATGCAATAGTAAGTAAATCTTTCACATTTCTTCTTTACCATATCATAATCACAAGTCGAGGATTCTGTTCTCATTTTATGCCCATTTGG
Organism: Hakea prostrata; assembly: GCF_041222555.1. Taxonomy (NCBI): domain Eukaryota; kingdom Viridiplantae; phylum Streptophyta; class Magnoliopsida; order Proteales; family Proteaceae; genus Hakea; species Hakea prostrata. The sequence goes on along the minus strand of NC_142601.1, from coordinate 70,264,382 downwards.
CATCACTGCATTTAGTGGGTTCATTTAACTCAGTTTGCCCAGTCTTCACTATTTCTTGCATGGTTCTAGATTTCGTTATTTTTTAAATGAAATAAGACTACACCAGGTCTCTGTATTTATTTAATTTAATCAAATGACTTTTATTCTGATTTCAAGTTGTACTGACACAATCAGAACTATTCCTACATCAAACTAAGTATTGCATTTATCTACAATATTGTTTACGTTAGCTCATCAGGTCATTCGACCATAAATTTTTATCTGAATTTTTTTTTTCCTTTGAAGTATTCATCAGACTTATGTCAATTTGGGTTTGTTTCAAAATTTAACTTTCATATTTTTGCAAATTAATTTTGAAGGTTCAATGACAATCATGTAATATGTGGTAGATTCTTCTTTTCTAGTTATTTAGATTTTTATTAGCTTGTACCATGTTTTAACGTTCCTATTTGCTGAGTACATGTTTAACTTGAGTCACTTTTCTTTCCTCTGTTAATTTACTCTAGCTATGTTAGGTAAATTTAGATTTGTACTAATCCAAGAATGATAAGGTGTGGTTTTACTAGTGATTGGAATTGGATCTTGAGAATCTTTTCGGGCTCCTCTATATGCGACCAAGTAGGTTAGCTACTCTTTGGAGCCACCATCCACCACTTATGGTGGGAGCTCAACCTCAGGAGATTGACATCCAAATCTCGTCCCTTAGACTTGATTTGAAAGGCCATCTGTTTCGATGTTTCTTCAAAGCTATTGTCTCTTCCCCACCCCCCCTAGCAGATTCCCCAAGGACTAGGCTTACTATTAAATCCTGGGGTCTCTCCACTACCTTCCAATCCTCTTCTTGATCAGTTCCCCCCCCCCCCTCTCTCTCCTCTTTTGTATCTTCTTGTTGTCTTTAATACATTATTTATTCACCCCCAAAAATAAAATAAAAATGATTAGGTAATCAACTAGTTTCCTTTCTATTGTTTTCATTGATATGATACACTACATTAAAAAAAAAGTCAACCAGTTAAAAAACCTGTCTAAACAGATGGACCAAGGGCATAAGCCCTTCTCTCTCAGATGGTAATAGACTTTTAAAATTGAATGTGGATCACAGAAATTTTATTGGGAACAAAAGAAATTCCTCACATGCATAGTTCTCAAGGCAAGTAGAGAATCCAAGGCATTGGAAAGGATGCTTAGGTGTGCAACATATAACTTATACGTAACAACAATGATAATTTCATATGGTCATTTTGAAATGCAATAGAGAAACCATACCAATGCAATTTGATAAAACTATGCTAGTAATGACCCAATAAATAACTATAAAATAAACAAAGTCTAGAACATACACATTTATCGAAAAAATAAGCAAAATAATCAACATAAACTTGTGGGGAAAAAAAAGGTGTGTTGTCATCTTGACATAAGAAAAAGCCTGAATCCATAGGCGGTTCTTAGTGACCTGATGACTATACTCACATGCAAAAAAGAAGAGTAAGAAAGAAAAGAAATCGCTCACATAGTTCCAGCTATCCGAGTGCTAATATGGGTGTTCTCCTCTTCATCAAGTTTAGCCAAACCAAAGTCCGAAATCTTAGCATTAAGATCCTTATCAAGCAATACATTAGTTGCCTTTATGTCTCTATGGACAATTTTTAGCCTTGATTCTTCATGAAGATAAGCTAGACCTTGTGCTATCCCCAAGCAAATCTTGTGCCTTGTTGGCCAGTTCAAGTACATTCTTTGATCTTCACGACCTAAATGCATATTACAACTCTCAATCATTTGACCATTAATTCTTGTGTAAACCTCTTAATCTATTATAGACAATGTGATTGAATATAATTCATTTATTAAATTAAAAGAATAGACATTATATCCAACACGGCAGTATAGGATTTACCAAATAGTGCACGGGCTAGGCAATTATTTTCCATATACTCATAAATCAACATTAATTGGTTCCCTTCAATGCAACATCCATAAAGCTTCACAAGATTTGGGTGCTGTAAAGCAGAGATCATGCCTATTTCATTTACGAATTCACGGTTCCCTTGCTTGGACTTGGAAGAAAGCTGCTTGACAGCAATTACCTTACCATCTGATAACGTACCCTAAGATAACACAAGTAAAATTTGAATCACTATTTCACCGAAATGTACAAGATAAAATTTGAAACCAAACTGCTTTTCATTTTCTTTTCTATTTATAAGCTTTTCATTTATATCCTACATTTTTGTCTTTCCTATTGAAGACTAAAGCAAACTGACAACATCTAAATGTTCAGCACACTGCTACCATATCAATTTAAAGGCTCAACCCACAAAAGATAGAAATAAGAAGGGTGAGTGAAAGACATAATCACTGACATACCTTATATACAGGCCCAAACCCGCCTTCACCTATCTTATTTGCAGCATTGAAATTCTCAGTTGCAGCTTTAATCTGTCTCAAACTGAAGTGACCTGTTTGTAGCTCTATGGCTTTAAGTTGACCAGAATTAGTAATACTCCATGCACAGATGAAATTACAATGATACATAATATATCCAATCAATGATATGTGTTATGTGGCATATATAAACATTTTGCATGGACACTATTTTTTTGTAGATACAAAGCATGTATGTATGTGAGTATCTGTGATACAAACATGAAGATATGATATGAAGTGTGATGCATGGAGAATAATGATCAAACCAATAAATAAATAAAATATAAATAGTAGACATGTGAAGTAAAGGAGGGCAAACACAAGTTCTGATACACCATCAAAGCATAGACCAAGAACCAATCAATATTAAGACTTGAAGACAAGAAAGCAAGCAGAAGATGAATAAGGAAAAGCAGATGGGGGAAATTATTGAATTATGATATACTCAATTTGAGAGTTATTGTAGTTAGACTGCCATTTCATTTATAAATAGAATTACAAGCCAAGGAAAGGTGGACTATAAGTAGGAACCCTACTAAGAGTATACAACACTAATTAGTAATTACATGATGAAAAGGAAACCAAAAAAGAGGCAAAAACAATTATCACATCAAAAAGTCTTAACCGTGACGACAACTACCACATTACTGCTAGGACAACAATACCACAAGGGCACACTTAACGACTTAACACTCTCCCACAAGCTGGAGCATATAGATCATCCATGTGATACTTTCCGGAAGGTAAGACCAAACAAAGGCTTGCTAAACATATCACCCAGCTATTTCACATATGAAATGAATGGTGTCACAATCATTTTCTACATAATTGCATCCACACAAAATGAAAATTGACTTCAATATGTTTAGTACTTCAATGAACACAGGGTTGCCAGTATGTACATAGCCATTTGATTATCAATGAAAACAATGGATTTTTGTATAAGCCATTAAATATGTGATGACCATGTTAACTGTTAATGTTTGTTGGCTTGTCTAACCTATGTAGGGCCTAAAATGGTACAAAAAGCAAGTTAATATGATATTATTTTTTTCCCAAGCCTCCATCCTACAAACTACACAAAAGGAAGAGAATCATTGGGGAGGATTGAAGAGAGACAGATAAACCCAACCCCAAAAGAAGTAACTGCAAAAGGCAAGAGGGGAAATAAGAGGAAATGGTAAGAAACAAATTTTCAATAGAGAAAGAAGACACCAACTAGGGCTAGAAGGAGCACGCTAATAAAAAGGAATGGTGGGCTTAAGGACAGATGGCTGAGAGGAAAAACATAGAAGAGATAGGATGGTGACTGGACATCAATTGTAGGTGAGGGTTTGAAGAGGACCAAAGTAAATCCACTTTAACTTATTGAAATAAATCAACTGAAATTCTGGTTGATATCTTCTTCAAATCTTTAGAATCTTCCACAATACATGATGGATCAATGGAGGAAATTCAATTGGATAGATTCTTGCTCTTCAACCACTAGTGATCCAATCAGAATGCAGGGGAAAGAATCCCATAATGGCATTGTGGTAGTCTTTATCCTTGGATTTAGGATAAATCATTCACATTTACAATTATAAGTAGTTTAGTTTAGTATTGTAAAGTTTTTACCATAGGTAGATGATACAGGATAAAGTGCTCATGTGTGTGTAACCTTTATTTGAACCATGTTATGATGAATTAATGTCAGCCTAGATGTGCAATCAGGTTTGCTGGAAATGGAATATCATGGTTTGTAGCATGTGATCTAGAGTCAAATTTCCAGAATTTGGTGAATTTTCTCAATGGTTGCCGAATGGCTCCTTCTAGTATTCGGAGTATTATTGATGATATCACGTGTATTAAGCAGTGATTTGAATCTTGTGTTTTCTCATACATTCTATGAGAGTCAAACTTTGTCGCTGGCTCAAAGAACCCTGTTGCTCGTGAGCATGACAACTTGGCCCAATTCCACTTCATGGCTTCAGGGCCTTCTTCCTGGTCCATGAGCTTGCTCGTCTCTTTTAATATAATCTCAGTTTACACCCCCCCCCCCCCCCCCCCCCAAAAAAAAAAAAAAAAAGAGATGAAGTTATGATGAGTTAATGTCAGCCTACCTAGTATCAACAGATGTCTCCGAGCCTTCAACCAGTAACTTAAAATATTGAAGGTATCAAAGATTCAAAAGTTAGGATTTAGCAATCCATGGTTTCAATGAAGGTGTAACTGCAAACATGACCATGGCCTGTGGTGAATGCATCTAACCTTATTCCTTCAATCAATGTAATTATCCTTCATTTAGTTACTAGTTTATATCCATTGCATGAATTTTACTCTGTATAAGCATGTTTATTTTGTTCTCTCAACGAATAACCCTTGTGTTCAAAGTAAAACTACTCCAAATGAATTACTTTTATATCGTTAATTGACTAATACTGAAACCCCTATAATTTTTATTTTTATTCTTTTCCTATTAGCTTCAGACCTCTTTCCCGCTATATCTAGCATATTACTTTTCCTGACCCTAATTAATTTACCAGGATTTCTAATTGGAAGGTAATTTCATATCAATTATAATGAAACCTACTCTAGGAATGCTGTGAAAATAATGCATTGTGCTTTCTAACCTTTTTCATCAAGATCCTTCCTTCCCAAGCAACCTTTCACCCAAAGAATCAGTAAAATCAATGCTACAAAAACACATGAAGCAACAATGATACCAATAATTGCTCCAACTGAAAGTCCACTGCTTGTGTCAAAATCTGCACAATCAAGCAAGATGCAGTATCATGATGAGGAGCGCAAACAATGGGGAAAAGAGAAAGTGGGTAGGTAACTTACTTGGTGTCACTGAAATAGCTGATATTAGGGGTCCATATACTCCTCTCCTGGGAATCGCAGCAGTCCCTTTTCCAGACCGTTAGAGGTGGATCTCCAAGGTACTTCCAGTGACAGTAACATTATTAAATTCCTTAATGATGCTCTTAGCAGTCCCATTAGCTTCCTCTGCAATATTAAAATCCTTCAAACATATTTCTCCCTGCAAGAACGCAAAAGTATGTTGGAGAAATTGTGTTAAAGAAATGATCATCCATGCTCTTCAGAAAGTAGCTGGAAAGTTAACTAGAACATATATTCAAGAAACATATTAAGAAAAGAAAAAGAGAAGTAATGGAACAAGAGCACAGTTTCTTAAGGGAAATTGATAAAGAGAAGTAATGGAACAAGAGCATAGTTTCTTAAGGGAAACTGATAAAGAGAAACTAAGTGGCTAAATAAACAAAATACCAACGATGGAAATTGTCAGTCACTCACTTGGATTGATACATCAAATATGCGCCTACCAAGGCTACTAAATGTCTGGTCTTCTGTAAACGTTATTTCAGCAAAGTGGAGACGCACTGTATAACTACCTCTCCGTAAACAGTGGCCATAATATCTTAGTGAGATAGGAGCAATTCGAGCTGTCATATATATGGATGGATCAGTTATGTTCAACACTGATGAGTTTGTGGTAAAGTACTGAGCATCGACTCTATTCAAAAAGGTTCCTGTAGTGCTAGAAGCCCATCTGTCAGTGTGATAGATGTATGATGCTGAACCATCCACTTGAGGTGTTAAATCCTCTTCATATGCCTCCCCATCAAAATTTGTCAACTGGCCTCCACAATTGATAAACAATGAATGATCTGCATACATAGTTGGAATCAGGGGATGTATCCATATAAGATTATTTCCTGTCAACCACTTGTATATCCCTAACAAAGGCTCTAATGTTTTATCATCTAAAAAAGTAAGCAAGTTCTATGATTACATTTAGGCTTTCCATAGCAAGGGAGGTCCTTCTTCAAGCACCAATCAACTCTGCAAAAGTTTCCACAGATGAATTTATTTTCTTCACAAGACTCACTAATCAATAAAAATTAGCATTCTATGAAACGAAAAAACTTACGAGTTGTCTTCTGAAGATGAATAACTAGCAATTGTTTTCCTATTTAAGGAATAAGCAAACCAATTTCATCAGGGAAATTAAAAAATATATTAAGAAAATCATCTATTGATATTAAATCCAAAGGAGATAATATAGGGTATTGAATATACAGTGAATTTTGTTGTGCACAGCTAGTTCGGGAAGCATATCCAGTAAAATTGTTGTAGGATAAATCACTGACAAACAAAGCAGATCATGTCATGGTACTGTAGTTCTTGATAAAAAAGAATATGTCAAGACACATAAAACAATTGCCATAAAAATATCAAGTGTGAAATTCATCAAAAATCAAGTCAATTGAAGCTAAAAGATCTTATCAACCATGACTCTAAACTTTTGAAGAAGAGAAATACTCACGTTTTTATTTGATCTGTTGCAAACAACCACCCTGGCACTTCTCCAGTTAGCAAATTCTTAGTAAGAAACCTATGTACATAAACAATATAGTGCCTACCGTGAGAACAAAGATATCTATCATTGATATATTCAGAGAAATCATTAATAGGAAAAGTTGAATTATCCTATTTATGCAATACACCTATGACTATGCCAGCAAGAAAGTGTAATAAAGTGCTAATCATAGATAACCAGAAATAATGGGACATATTTCTCTTTGTGAGGGATTAACAGACACTTGTAATCAGATGTGAATACAATAAAACAATGACCTACAAAAGGAAAATATATAAATAAAAAATTTTCTTTTACGTACAAGAATTGCAGATTTGCTGGAACTCGGAAAATCTGAATTTGACCAGTCAACCTGTTGAAGCTTAGGTCTCTACAAAGGGTAAAAAAGACAAACCACTTCAGAACATAACTAGAAAAGTTGTCTAGATAGTTTAATTTAATGATGGACTTGTGAATTGTGTTACATTCTAATCAATGTAGGGTAAAATTTAGCAATATAAGCCCATGAAGACATTTGATCGATATATATATGGAGAATATTGATTTAAAATAATAAATCAACGGAATTATTGTTGGCAGTCAAACTGCCTTTGGTACCAAATATACAGTTAATAGAACCCTACATTCATCGGATTATTACTTTAGTGTCAAATCCTTGAAGTAAATTTGCCTTGTGTTTTGATAATCACGAAATCAAATTTGTCAACCACAAGATAATATATGGGGTGGCAAAGTAAATCAACCAACGACAAAATAAATATCAGCCTTCAGAAATATGCACCTAGACAAAGAGTTACCTCGCTAATGAATAATCTATGCTTGTCTATATTAGAAAAATACAATTGAAAGTAACACTTAGACAAAGAGATACTTCTGTAATAAACAATCTGTGGCTGTCCTATATTAGAAAAATATAAGATACAACTCAAATTAACCAGATGGATGATGGTGTGGTTTTATTTTGCTAGAAAGTTGTATCTATTCTTAGTACGTCTTGTGAATCTTGTGGAAAAGACACGGTGTTTGAGCATATCTCTAGAAAAACTTCTTTCTGGTCTCTTTCCATATATATGGGAGGTCAAGCCCATTTTTAACAGTCTTTTAAGATAATCCCATCTTTGTTTTTCTTGTGGGTTTATCCCTCTTCATTGCTTACATCCAATTGAGTACAACCTTCAATATTCTTGGATGCATAGTACAAGAGCGTGCGAGATCTCACTGTCTCCATTTAGCAGGACAAGACGATGTGCTTAGCACATAGAGTCGCAAGTCTCAATGCCTGATTTGTAACTTCGATGATTGAATTATCATTTGAACTTTGTAATTTATTTTTGGTGAATAAAACAATGTAATTTGAACTATGAACATGATTGGTGTGTAAATTTGTTTGAACTTTGAACTTTTAGCATTAATGTAATGTATGAGTATATGACGTGTGTAATAGGTTTTAAGGTTTCACTTCAGCATAGTGGTTTCCAACTTGGGGTCCACATTTACCTTCTTCTTTTTTCCCCATAAATCTAAGGTCACCATGTGCTTAGAAGGGCTGAAATAGGCTGAACAAGAAGTCCCAAATAACCCCAAAAACTCCTTGAGTTGAGCTCAAGTTGTGAAAAAAATTCCACCTACTCAATGAAATCTGGCTGACATAACGAGCCAACTCTCGGTTTTGAGTTAGTGAGATGAGCCTTGATATCGAGATGTTGCACATACTTGGGTGGACTAGTTAGTGGTGCAGCACTATTAGATAGCCTCACATTTTGGGGTTGTTTTCCCTTGGGGATTGATTTGCAAATATGCGGCTTTTCGCTAATGGGGGCCTCTACAACCTTGAGGAGAGTGACAATTTGGCACACCTCTATCCATATCAGTGTTGCACTGTTGCAGAATCCAAATCTACAATGCTGTAGAATCTGAATAAAGTGAAGGTGGTATACTCCTTCAATTGGTGGATTTTGCTACATAATAGGTAAGTTTTATATAACTTTCATGTAACATATTACTACAATCCTTAAGGTTGTAGATTGCTTAAGTTTTTGTCATTCTGATAACATTATGAGAATTCAATAAAGGTAATTTGGCAAAAGAAAACAAAAAGCTTTCCTAGAGTGGTAAAAATATACTTAACAAGTAATCCATGGCATGAGTTCTAATTGTCACAGACAACCATTTTTTTTTTTGGAGGAGAAGGGCGGAATGGATAATCCCGAAGGAGATATGAAATTGTGAACTCTCAATAAACCACCATCTTTTATCATCATAGTACATTATTTATTCAATTAGATTGAGAATGTGAAACAGAATATACAAATACTGATTTCTGATGGATTATTGTTAGTAGATCCATATTGAAAAACATAATCTTAGTCAAAGGGAAGAAATTTATAAAATGAAACTCACAGAGTTTTCAAATCTGGCATCAGTTTTCCAATGTATTCTGGAATTGAACCCATAAGAGAACAATTTCTCAGTACCCTACACCACCAAAGAAAGCAAGTCCTCATGAGCATACTAAACCATAAACAAACTGGCATACGCAAATGCCATGTCATCAGCTAGATCGGTATTTCAACCAACAATAAATTTCCTCAACTGAAGCAGAAAAACTCACAATTCATTTATATTTGTCAAATTCTGCAAATCAGGGAAAGGAAAAGTCATATTTGACCCATGAAGATCAGATATCCTCCTGAAATTCAACATGCAACAAGTCAAATCTCTGTTGATTCTTCAATGTTCTCCTTCAAGTTGATTAAGTATAACAACTTTAAAAGTTCCAGATGGTATACTCACAGTGCAGTTAGGTTTTTCATAAAGGAGATGTTAGGAGGAACAGGGCCCTCCATGGAGGTGCCCTGCATATCACTGCAATAGACGGTTTGAAAAACTCAAAAAAAAGGAAAACAACATAAGAATTCTTATATAATAGAACAAATCCTTGTCATATTTGTCTACATTTATCAAATGAAGAAAATAGAAGAAAGGATGGCAAAAATCTGGTACATACAGTCTAACAAGTCCAGTCCAATTTCCTATAAAATCAGGGATCTTCCCTGAGATGCCAGTCCCATCTATCAAACTGCAAATAGCAAGTTAATTCAGGCATTCATTATTTAAAATTTTTTAAACTGTCCAAGCAACCACCTCCAACTTACAATTCTTGCAAGCTTGTAAGGTTGCCATATGTTTCTGGTATAATTCCTGTGAAATTGTTTGCAGAAACAATGCTGCAAGAATAAGAAATCTGTGTACAATAAGTTCATTTGAAACAATGACAATAGTAAAAATAATTATAAAGTGAACGTTGAAGATGATAATGAAGGTTTGACCCAAAAAAAAATAATATCAAATAACCCTTATTTCTTCAAAACCATTACCAATCTGCAATCAGATCAATAAACTGATAAGCTTAATCTATGTGATTTTAGTCATATTCTTACCAAGCAATGAAAATGAAGGTTTCTTAGCTCACTTCAGCCACCCACCCACCCACCCACACAACCCCCCCCCTCTCACCTATCCCCTTACATAGCTGAGAGTCACTTCATTCATTTATCAAAACAGTTGATTCAGGCATGCAAAAAACACTTAAATATCACTTCAAACTATGATTGGCATATGCAGAGTTTAACTATGAAGTTTGTTGTCAGGAGATGTATCTTTATTTGGTTATGTTGGCTAAGAGGAAATTAGTAAGTAGTGTTGGATTCTATTAGGAGTCTAATAAGAGTTTGTATAGGAGTTAAATTAGAGTTTGCATTCATGTAAACTTCTATTCCTTGTAATAGTCTACTTTCCACTTTATTATAAATAAGGGCTTGAGATCATGGATCAATAACCATCCGCCAACTTGTATTTCAACATGGCATGAGCCTAATTCGATTTGGGGGACCTACCTTCTTCTTCTTCTGTTTTTTTCAACCCATCGAATCTTCGTTCTGGAGTTTTTCAGTACCATCTTTGTTGGATTCTATTAGGAGTCTAATAAGAGTTTGTATAGGAGTTAAGTTAGAGTTTGTATTCATATAGAATTCTATTCCTTGTAATATTCTACTTTCCACTTATTATAAATAAAGGGCTTGAGATCTGGATCTGCCATTCTACTACATCGTTTCTTTCAACATGGCATGGCCTAAGTTCGATTAGTATGTTCTTCTATTTTTTCTGTGTCTTCAAACCTATAAACCCACGCAGATTTTTTTCTCCAAAACCCTTCGCGTTTTTTCTTGTTCTTCAACAACCTAATTCTGCAACCATCGTTTGGCAGAATTTTTCCCTTTTCAAACCCATGCCCGCACCGCTGCACTATTTTTCAGTTCCACCTGGACCGAGGAGGAAGAGGAAGACCACAACCTGCTGCTGCTTCTTGCGATTAGAAAACGATCGCGGCCACAACTGCTGCTGCTTCTTGCGATTAGGTCTGAATCACGGTGGGCTAGACCAAGAGGGAGAAGCCACCATCGCCATCGCCTTCACCTTACTGCTGTGCATCATCTTCCCAATCGTGCACATTCTTTGATTTTTCGGTGTGTGGAGGTATCGATTGTTATTTGGTTGGTTTTTTGGGTTCCTTCTGATTTGGTTCTTTAGTTCATTGTTTGGTTCAATTCTTGGTTCATTGTCCAAAATAGACTGACCGCCATATTTTTCTTTTTTTTTTTTGTCTCTGGTTCTATTGGCGACCAGATTTTTCTTTGGTTCAAAAAAAAAAAAAAAAAAGGGGGTTTGTCATATCTTGTTTGGCTATTGCATTGTGGGCGTTTTAGTTTTTTTCGGTGGCTGAGACATTTTTTCAACATGGCAACTATCGGTGGTACTCTTGCTCCCACCGCCCCGAACATTACCCAATTTTCATCCTCTTTCGGTGTTTGATGGGCAAATTATTTGATTTGGTCACGATCTGCTTACTTAACTATTCTTTGGGGGACTTGTTGGATACATTACGGCACCATTATCAAACCTTCTACCACGGGCGTTTCCGATGGATCTCGATGCTCTCTTATTATGTCATTTCTCTTGAATTCCATGATTCCAAATTTGCCCGTGGATATCTATTACTTGATCTGCTGCCCAAATCTGAAGGCTACTCGACATATGGCGTTGGGGAATGTGCACGGTTTCGAGCTACGGAGCTTCTGAGACTACCCAAGGCTATTGTGGCCCACTATTATCTTGAGTTGCGATCTCTTTGGCGAGTTGGATCATTATGGGGATTATCACCCCACTAATCCGGATGATGTGGCGACTTATAAGGCACATTGATAAGATTCGAGTATATGACTTCTTGGCGGGTTTGAGCGTGGGTCGATCGGATCGAGTACAAGTCTTAAGTCGTTCTCCCTTTCCTACACTGGCAGTCTTATGCTCTTGTTCGGTGTGAGGGTCGTCATTAGCCATGCTTCATACTCCTATTTTGGAGAATCGCTTTCGGTTGTTGACTATCTGTCCGGCTGGAGATTGTCGTGTGAGCCCGTCCAACCCTATCATACTAGGATTGTTGGAACTCCATGGGCCTGCTGATTTTGAGGGCACAAGGAATCGCTCGTATCTCCGGCGGTTTCCACGACCCTCTGCGGATGTTGGTCTCTCACGGGAGGAGTTCTTCTTTGCGCGTATTCTGCAATCTTCTTTGCCGGTCGCCTCTCCCTGCTTCCTCTACTAATCAAACCAACTCCTACCTTGCTACTTGGGTAAAACTTTTACAAGCTTCCAAGTTTCTTCGGTTTCTACTCCTTGGATTATTGATCCGGAGCCCGATCATATGCGGGTTTATCCTCTTTTTTCTTACAATATTCTCCAACTTCGGAGGATGTTCGAATTCTTGTGGCTCCTATTCTTCCATTGCTTTGGGGACCATTCGGCGTCTTAAGTTTTACATGTTCCCTCTTTCTCTACTAACTTGCTCTCTATCGTGGTCTTACACATGACTTAAATTGTAAAGTGACATTTTTCCCATCTTATTGTGTCTTTCAGGATCCGTAGCGGGAAGGAGATTGGACGTGGTAAACTAACATGGACTTTATTTGCTCGAGCCGATTGAAGGATCTATTCCTCGACTACATCTTCTAATCGGTCCATTCGGTAATATCGACCTTCATTATGGCACCGTAGGCTGGTCACCCCCTCTAGGAACTCTTAGAAAATATTTCCGATTTAGTTTCTTCTTGTAATGAGGATGATTTTTTTGTGAAGCCTGCATTTTGCAAGCGCACTCGTTCTACTTATTTACCTTCTCTTCATAATAGAAAAAATATTCCTTTTATGTTAATTCATACGATGTGTGGGGTCCCGCCGACGTGTGTCTATCACTGCCATGGTACTTTGTTACTTTTATTGATTGTCACTCTCGTTCTACATGGATTTATCTTTTAAAACAAAAAATGAAGTTTTCCGATGTTTTCGTGATTTTCATAATATGATTAAAACTCAGTTCAATGCCACTTGTGAAGATCCTTCGCAGTGACAATCACAGTATATTGATGGTGAATTTCAAAGAGATCTCTCGACTCGCATAATACATCGACTAGTTCGTTGATCGCTGCCCAAAATGGGGTGGCTAAGGAAGAATCGCATCTCTTAGAGATAGCCCGTTCTATTATGATTGCTATGAATGTACGACCGATCTGGAGTGATGCTATTCTCACTGCTTCTTACCTTATGAATAGGATGCCCGGTAGGATACTTGGTTTTAAATGTCCTAATGAGATTCTTCAGAGCCTCTTCTTTTGTTATTTCCCAAAGGTTTTTGGATGCGTGTGTTATGCCGAATCACGCCCACCGTAATGTTGGCTCCCCGCGCCTACGCTGCATATTTTGGGTATTCTGCTCTCGAAAGGGTACAAATGTTATCATCCTCCCTCCAGAAAACCATTGTATCCATGGATGTACTTTTTCATGAGTTTTGCCCTTACTATACACCTCTCAGGGGGAGAGTCCTGAGGAGAGGTGTTCTTTCCACTCTAGATCTTCCTTTCACACACCAACACAACTTAAGAGTCCCGAAGAGTTTCCACCGGGGAGACTTCGGCCTATACTCGAGGACTCTAAATCCTCCCCCTTCAATTTCGAACCATGTGAAGAACCTAGCCGGAGACCACTCTTGAGACACCTGTTGGGGTCTTTCAAACCGATTACCAAAATAAAGGTGCGACTTATCAGGAAAAATACAACCGCTGCGTGGAGAGGGATACTTACCACTTCGTCTCCCGCTCCGTAATCTTCTCCGGGTATCTTCTTCATCTTCCTATTCTTTGTTAAAAGGGTCATCTTTACTCCATCCCTGCTAAATATGTTTCTTATAACTCTTTTCCACTCCTACCGTGCTTTTATATCCTCTCTCCTCCATCCTATCTGTTCCTAAAAGTTGGCGAGCCTTCTTATAGAGATGGAAGAAGCTATGTAGAGAATCGCATGAGAAATGACACTTGAGCTATTACACTTCCTCCGAAACCATCTCAAATGGGTATTTGTGGTTAAACAAAATATGGATGGATCTCACATTAGCTACTAGTTGCAAGTTTCCCCCTTGATTATTATCAGACCTTTGCCCTTTCACTAATCGTCTTCTTTTCCTTGTGAACAACCCGAACTTCACCAACTAGCGTAAGATGCCTTCTTACTGGGAGTTCAAGTCTATTAATCCCACTGGTTTTTCCGTGCAATCTCGAGTCCTCTTAGGTCTTTGGGTTCTCTCTAATCTTGGTTTGCCCTTCACATGACTTCTTTGGGTACACGCATCTATCATACACTATTTGTCAAGTCGTACTAACATCACACTTCTCATTGTCTATGTCATATTGTCATCACATGATGTGAAGAATTCAATTAGACTATCTTCAGAGTTTATTAATCTAAGTTCTTTTCTTATTGGTCTCGATCATATATATTCCTATCCCAAAGTATGTCCTAATCTATTATCATGGGAATGTTGGTGTGTATTGATACCCCTATTGCTTTATCTTCTTGCTATATCTTTTCTTTTTAGCTCTTTTGGCTTCTCAAATATTAGTCCTTCCCCCCTGATGTTATATTTGCACAGGCTCTATTAGTATTCTAATAATCCGTCACTGATCCTACCTTAATTCTTTTTTGTCAGGATTCAGCTTATCTCTCCTTTTGTAAGATCTAACCATTCATTTTTCCTGGGATTGAAATTTCCTTCCTATTTCGTTAGCATGTAATATCTATCCTCCTAGGGGAGTGTTGTTCTATTAGAGTCTTAAGTTTGTATAGGAATTGTTGAGTTTGTATTCATATATTCTATTCCTTTAATATTCTACTTTCCACTTAATTATAAATAAAGCTTAGATCATGATCATAGCCATTCTACTACATCGTTTCTTTCCAATCTTGGTCCCACCCAAAAACTTCTTCCTCTCATTCTGTCGAAGAAAAAATCCACTTCCTCTTCCCCTCCTTCCTCTCTTTTTTTCTCCTTCTTCTCGCTCTTCTCTTTTAGTCTCCCTTCTTTTCCTTTTTCTTCCTCTTTCTCCTTCTTACCTCTCTTTATGGTTTATTTATTTTTGATTCAGTTTTTGAATTCATTTTTGATATAGTTTTGAATTCTTTTTGAATTTAAGTTTTGAATTCAGTTTTTAATTCAATTTTTGAATTTAAGTTTTGAATTCAAGTTTTGATTATTTTGTAAATTTGCTTTCGGACTTATATGTAAATTTGTATAAGTTCAATTTATTTCAAATTCCTTTTTTCGACATATTTTCATTCTGGGGAGGTAGTCTTTTGTTGTTTGCTTTCTTCTCCATTTCATTCTTAGGTTCCACTATATTTTGTCCATCAACTATTGCTCACCTCCCCTTCCTTCCTCTCTCCCTACCAACTCTTCCTTGCTATATCTAAAACTTTTACAAGCTTTCAATCTTCTTCATTTCTACTCCTTGGATCATTATCGAGCCCAGATCATATGCTTTATCCTCTTCTTTCTTACATATTCTCCACTTCAAGGATAAAGTTCTCCTGGCTCTTTCTTCTATTCTGAAAAGGAACCATTCCTTCTCCATCACTTTCTTTGTCTAAGTTTTCATTTCCCTCTTTCTCTGTAACTTGCTCTCTATCTAGTCTTCCTGACTTGATTGTAGTGACTTTTTCCCATCTTTTGTTCCTTCTCGTCCAGAGATTGCTTAACTACTCTTTATTTGCTTCCATTAGATCTCTCCTTTGACTACTCTTCTAATCCTCCATTCGTAATTCCTTCTCTGGCCCTCTGTCCCCCCTCTGACTCTTAATATTTCTTTGGTTTCTTCTTATATAGATAATTTTTTTCCTCTTTTTCCTCTTCTCTTATTTTTCTTCTCTTCTCAGACCTCTTCCTTTTATCTATTCTCTTTGGGTCCCCCTTTCTTTCCCTTATTTTGTTCTTTTTTTTCCCTCTCTTCTCTGTTTATCTTTTAACAAAATGATTTTCCTGTTTTCGTGTTTTCATAATATGATTAAACTCTTCTCCCCTAATCCTTCCTGCTCCTGTATATTTGGTATTTCGTATCTCTCCCTCCATAATACTTGCTAGTTTTTGTCCTCCCTGGGGTGGCCAATCCATCTCTTATCCCTTCCTTATTTCTTATTCCCGTCGTGATCTTCTCCTCTTCTTCCTTCATAGGATGCCCTTCTTGTTTTAATGTCCTTGATTCTTCCCTCTTCTTTTGTTTTCCCCCTTTTTGGATCTTTTATGCCGAATCACAGCCCCACCGAGTAGCTGGCTCCCCGCGGCTTACGTTGCATATTTTGGGGTATTCTCTACTCAAAAGGATACAAATGTTATCATCCTCTCTCAAGGAAAACCATTGTATCCATGGATGTAATTTTCGTGAGTTTTGCCCTTACTATACACCTCTCCGGGGGAGAGTCCTGGAGGAGAGGTGTTCTTTCCGACTAACATAGATCAACACAACTTTAGAGTCCCGAAGAGTTTCCCGACCGGGGGGAGACTTCGGCCGGTAAGCCGAGGACTCTAATCCACCCCCTTCGTTTTCGAACCATGTGAAGAACCTAGCCGGGGAGACCACTCTGTGAGACACCTTTGTTGGGGTCTTTCAAAACCAAATTGACCAGAATAAGGAGGTGAAGACTTATCAAAGGAAGAAATACAACCGGCTAAAGCAAGTGGAGAAAGGTGATACGTTACCACTTCGGCTCTCTGCTCCAGAATCGATTCTCCAGGTATCTTCTTCCAATCTTCCTATGCTATTAAAAAAGGGGTCGGATCTTGTACTCAACATCCCATAGCTAAATATGTTTCTTATAACTCTTTGTCGACTCCTACCATGCTTTTATATCCTCTCTCTCATCTGTATTTGTTCCTAAAAGTTGGCGGGAAGCCTATCTGATAAGAAATGGAAGGAAGCTATGGTAGAGGAAATGCAGCAATGAAGAAAAATGACACTTGGGAGCTAATTACACTTCCTCCGGGAAAAAACCAGTGGGCTGCAAATGGGTATTTGTGGTTAAACAAAATATGGATGGATCAGTCAACAAGTTGAAAGCTAGACTAGTTGCAAAGGGGTTTACCCGGACCTATGGGATTGATTATCGGGAGACCTTTGCCCCTGTTGCGAAACTAAATCTGTCGAGTTCGTTGTCTGTAGCTTTGTGAACAAACACTGGAACTTGCACCAACTAGCGTAAAGAATGCCTTCTTACTGGGGAGTTAGCGAGAAGAGGTCTATATGGAAATCCCACTGGTTTTTCCGATGGCAATCTGCAGGGAAAGTCTATCGGTTGAAGAGGTCAATATATGGGTTAAAGCAGTCTCCCGATGCTGGTTTCGACGCCTTGAAGGCAATGACTTCATTGGGTACAAGCAAAGCAATGCTGATCATACACTATTTGTCAAGAGTCGGTATTAACATCACACTTCTCATTGTTTATGTAGACGATATTGTCATCACAGGGAATGATGGTGAAGAAATTCAAAAGTTAAAAGACTTTCTTGGCAAAGAGTTTGAAATTAAAGATCTAGGGAAGTTACGTATTTCTTAGGGATTGAGGTGGCTCGATCAAATAAAGGTATATTCCTATCCCAAGAAGTATGTCCTAGATCTATTATCGAGTGGGAATGTTGGGGTGTAAACCAGTTGATACCCCTATTGAAGTTGGAGCTAAACTTAAAGAAAAGAGGGAGAACCGGTGGACAAAGGAAGATACCAAAGGCTGGTAGGGAAGCTTATTTACTTGTCCCACACCAAGCCAAACATCGCTTATGCTGTAGGGATAGTGAGCCAATTCATGCATGATCCATATTTAGCTCATATGAAGGCTGTTATCGAATACTACAGTATTTGAAGGGAACTCCTGGAAAAGGAATACTTATCACCCACCGATAATCTAAAAGTAGAAGCATACACTGATGCGACTGGGCTGGATCTCCGCGGTCAATTTCAGGTTCTGTACCTTTGTTGGAGGTAATCTAGTTACTTGGGAAGTAAGACGAATGTGGTAGCTTTATCTAGTCCGAGCTGAATATGAGCTATGGTTCGTGGGTTTGTGAGCTCTATGGTTAAAAGGCTTGCTGCAAGATATTGAGTCCAAGTTCCAAACCCATGATGTTATATTGTGACAACAAGTCTGCTATTAGTATTGCTAATAATCCTGCAACATGATCGAACTAAGCACATTGAAATTGCGGTTTTTGTCAAGGAAAGTTGGAACAAGGGCTTATCTGCTGCCTTTGTAAGATCCGGAGACCAAGTGCGTGTTTTTACTAAGGGTTTGAAAGAAAAGATTTCCTTCCTATTCAGGCGTTGGGCATGACTAATATCTATGCCTCGCTGAGGGGGAGTGTTGGATTCATTAGGAGTCTAATAAGGTTTGTATAGGAGTTAAATTAGGTTTGCTTCATGTAAACTTCTATTCCTTGTAATAGTCTACTTTCCACTTTATTATAAATAAAGGGCTTGAGATCATGGATCAATAAGCCATTCTGCCAAACATTGTATATAATACAAAGAGAGGGATGTAAAAACAACACACCTCCCTTGTGGGGACATAATTTTGTGGGTTGGGTTTTGGGTGGGTTGTTTTTTGGTTGGGGGCACAGATAATGTTTCTCCGGGTGGGTGGGGGTGGTTCCACCCTTCCCCCACAAAGGTTGGGTGGGGTGTGGGGGAAAGGAACACCCAACAATCATTAGAAATAAAAACTTGATGCAATTTTGAGTATCTCATGATATGATTTGCAACATTATATATAATGAAGATACCCTTTGATCATCATATATAGGTAAATCTTCTATCTTGCATCCAACCCGTCTAGCATCTTTATACCAATGATGAGACCATACCTCACTTGCCTGTTCACCCATCCCATTTGGCTTGTATCTCCCATATTTAGCCTAGATCTAGGTGCCTTCAGACACTAGACATTGAATGCCGCTGGTTTGGTTCTATTTCTGGAGGTTCTTTAAAGGGTGGCACCATTGGGAAGCTACTTCCAGGGGCCTGCATCTTGCACACCTGGATGGAGTGAAACTTCTGCAGATGGACTGCCAAATCTCAATCCTCTGATCAGACATAGAAAGCCATCTGCATTGATGTGAGCTCCAAGCTCTCCTTTTGCCTCATAAGGCTCTTGTAGATTCCCCAAGGAACAGGTATATTGTTGTTAGCTGGAGACTTATAGTTCTTTGTTAGTTTTGTCCTAGCTTGGTTCAAACCCCCTCCCCCCTTTCTTCCTCTCTTGTTTTTCTCTTCTTCCCTTCAGGGTGTTTATAATGTATATTATTCATCTAAAAGAATATAGGTAAATCTAGTGCCCATCCAAGCTGTTGATTCTTTCTAATAACAAAGTGTGGAAACTAGACTGCTGTTTAAACACAAGGTAGTGCTTCAAATAGGCCAAACTTCTCCTCATCACATTTTTGTTGACTACAAATCACCAATAAACAGTTCAATTTTTTCTGCAGCAGATTGGTTGTTTGTTTTTCAGAAAGTGAAACCATTAATAGGTTAGTGTCTCTCAGTGCAGGCTCTGTAATCAAAGCTATATCCTGACACATACATGGGTCAGCAGAGGACAAAGTGTTAATTTTCTTCGTTACTTTTCCTCTGTCTTTTAATTTAACCACCAAAAATTAATCCTCTGATGCAAGGTTCCATTCAGTTGATTCAACTCTAAAATTGAGCAGAGAACAGCGTGAAAATTAAACCCAAAAAATAAAGTTTCCGTTGCCTTCAAAGTTCTCATGATTTTGCTCAAACATCTGAGTCTTTCCAACTTCAGAGCTTTTTTTTTTCTTTTCTTTTTGGCCATGCTCAAGGTAATCAAGGATCAACCGTCTCTAAAAACTTTAATGATCATCAATTCCATCAGTCTGTTATATCCAACTCGTAACCTACTGCAAAGCAAGCTCAGTAATGTGTGATATTCAGCAGATAGGTCCAAATTGTTCTTATCCTAATGTGCCACAGTAAGAGGGGGACAGAAGACAAAGTGAGAATCAATTGTTGTTCCTCTATCACAGGCAATTACTCAACTGATGGAACCCATATCCAGAGATGTGACATAGCTTTTCTTTTCCTAATTTGATTTGACTATCAATATGCCTGGATTTCACCTACCCCTTCTGCAGATACAAATACTTAATCTTCGTTGATGCAGCACACTTATCTATTCTCGCCTTGAACCAAGTTCTTAGGTCAAATATCAACTTTGGGCAAGTTCACTCCAAACACTACGACTACTATCAGAAAAAAATTGGCTCCATGAACAGAAAATGTTTGCCACCAATGCACAAATATCTTCAGATGACTATGTAGGTTTTGAGGTTCTGTAACTGTGATCGGTATGCTTTAATGTGCAAGATACTTCACCCAAACGACAAGTAAGCTGAAACAATGGAATGAGAAGAGAAGAGAAGAGTAAGCTCACAATCTCTTCAACCGAGACAAATTACCAAGCTCTGGAGGAAGGGTTCCTTCAAGTCGGTTATCTTCCAAGACCCTGGAAGTGATCATTTGAATGAAAATCAGTTTACGTGTCAATTCACTGCCCTAGCCTACCAAGAAGCTTAGGTTATCGATACTCACAGTTGCTCCAGCGAAGCAATGTTACCAATCTCCTTAGGAATTGATCCACTGATGCGGTTTCCCAAAACAGAGCTGCAATGTGCCGAAGTTTCGGTTCGGTTAGATTCCACCTAACTAAACGGTTCTTTGAAGAACTGAAATCAAGCAGCCAAAGAACTGGAAACAGCAAATGCAATTGAGGAGAGACTAGCTTACATGATGACGAGAGGGATCTGAGTCCAACGAAGAGGAATTGATCCATTCAGATAGTTCCGGGTTAAGTCACTGTTCACCCACAAAAGAAGAAAAAAAAACACGACACACAGTAATATTCCTCAGTTCAAATGCCGCTGGGGAAAAAGCTTGGCGCCAAACCCTTCTCCAGCACAAGGGTTTTAATAATCGATGAAGAACGAAAAACACATGGGAGCTGAACAGATTGAATCGACCATGTATGTGATCTCAAAGCCAAATCACACCAACTAAGTAGAGAATAAGAAGACTTACATTTCTTGCAAATAAGGAAGATCTGCGAACTCTTCGGGCAAAACACCGGTGAGGTTCAACCCCTTTAATTGACTGAAATTCAAATAATGAAAGAGAGGGAATTAACAAGAACACTTAAAAAGCAAAAATGATTGAAAATTTTGGAGTTAGTAGACTTACATATTTGTGACGTGGCAAACAGTGGTGGAGCAATTACAAGTAACATTGCTCTTGCCCCCATAGTCAAAAGTCACATTTAAACCTACACCAGCGCTGCAAGAACTTGAACTCACATTCCAATGAATGTTCTCCAACTTTGCTGCTATCTTTTTGAGTGCTATTACTGTTACCATCAAGGTAAGAAAAACTTATATGAGTAGATATTTACTAGGTCAAAATATATATAATTTAGTGATCCAACCTATATCCTATCATATTTTGTGGGGATTCTTTTATACGATACACAATATAGTCTGGAATATATAATATATTTTCATCAATTGAATCCTAATTAATTATTTTTCTTTCAAATAAAAAAAAAAAAAAAAAAAAAGACCATGTATGCTTACCATCAAAGGTTAGTTCAGTAAACAGTGACCAATACTTCTTAATGAAGAGGTCTGAAATTCCACTATCCCCGCACCCAAATATGCATTTTTTTGTTTATATATATATAAATTCCTTTTATATTAGGGGAAAAAAGAAAAAAAAATAACCACATACCTACTAGCTAGTTTGACAACTGAGAGTAAAATATTGTATAGTTGTTTTATGAGTAAACCTTTATAATTTAAAAAATATAATTTAGTGGTCCAACCTAAATCCTAATAAAATATGGAAAGGGCTTTTTTATATGTATACCACATATAGTCATGAAAACAAAATATATTCTCATCTTGAATCGTGATCATTAAATGAAAGAAGAAAAAAAAAAATCATGTGTCTAGACAATCAAAGGATAGCTCAATTGGTAATGACCAATATACTTATTAGCGAAGAGGTCTTATATTTGGCTCTTCCTAATGGTATATGCAATAATTCTTCTCTCACCTTGTAATACGATTTTTTTTTCCATCTAGGTACTCCCTGAGTCCATGTTTCAATGTAAGTAAAAAGTATTATTGAATCCTTCCATGTTCATAAGAAAAAGATCAGGCTCAAATATTATAATTTATTGGTTCAAACTTGTCTAAATATATATAGTTTAGAGGTCCAAAACTATCATATTTTGCAGAGATTTTTTTATACACATACAATATAGTATTGAATAAATAATATATTCTCTTGACAAAAAAAAAAATTTAGAATTTTTGTTAAAAAAAAAAAGATAATATATACATACCATCAAAGGTTACTCAGTAGGCAATGACCAATAGCTCTTGCCGAAGAGGTCTCAAATTTCACTGTCCTTTCAATCTCTATATATAAAAACTCCTTTTATGTTTGGAAAAGAAACAAAACAATGCCACATACCTACTAGCTAGTATGATGATTGAGAGTGAAATACTCTACAACTATTTTATAAGTAAATATTTATAAGTCAAACAATATAGTTTAGTGGTCAACAACTAAGAGTGAAATACTGTATAGCTGTTTTATAATAAATATTTATATTAGTCAAAAATATATAATTTAGCGGTCCAACCTAAATCCTTGTAAAATATGGTGGGGACTCTTTTATATGTATACCATATATAGTCATGAAAACAAAATATATTCTCATCTTAAATCATGATCATTAAATAAATAAAAATTCATTTGCATAGACTTTCAATTAGTAATGACCAATATGGATTTTTATTTTTATTTGCGGCAGCAGCTGCCTGCTGCTGCCGAGGGGCTAGGATTAAGCCACATAAGCTAAAAGAGATCAGACGGTTTAAAATGTAAAAGCAAATCTTGATTTTTACATTTAAAAGTATAAAGCTTTTCAAATTTACAAAACACATCCCTGCTTCTATTCGATCCAATCACTCCAAACTCGTCCGCTTCATCTTCACGTCATTCCACCACCGTCACCTGCAAACTTTTCCAGGCAACCCTTTCTATGAGTTTGTCTAAATTTTGTTAGGTTGAAGCACATTTGAGATTTGTGAACTACGAAGCACGAACTGTGAACTTCTCGGTTGCGCGGGAGTTTTCCATCCGAAGAATTCCATGGAGGCTTCCACCAATCAGAACCTCTACAAAAAATTTAGTCACCTCCGCCATTCAAAGATGTTGGATCGCTGAAAATTTTTGCAGATTAACGGTTGTTCTTAAAAGCATTCACGACTCGGTTTCTCCGCTCGTCAAAACAGAATCCATTGTTTTTTCGCTTGGAGATGCTGTACTCGAAGAAAGCAACTCTGAAACTGGAAAACTTATTGGCTTGGAAAGATGTTAAATCTAAAATGACTATCTGGATTCGAAGCTGAACACTCCTCAGATAGATATATAGAGAGAGAGAATATGCACCACAACAGCAGCAGCTTTTGCCCTGGAGGAAAACCCATCTAGCAAATCAAAATCCAAAACGTGTATATGACACATCCTTACGCTGACAACGCCTGCACTTGCTTTCTCCCTCCTTAGTCTCTCCGTGTCTTCTCCCCTGAAAACTTTCCAGGCCACCATGAGGGTCACGGTCACCTCCACCAGCTTCCACGTTGTTGTAAAAACCATCATTATATTCCTGATTCTATCAACCATCTCTATCTTGGCTAGCTCCTGAAACCTAGTTATACAAGTGGGTTTAGTTCAATTCTTGTGTGTCTGTGAGAATCCCAACGCTCATACGTATACATTAAAGAAGTATAAGATTGAATTCCTGAACACAAGAAGAGGATGTGTTTTGTAAATTTGAAAACCTTTAAACTTGTAAATGTAAAAATCAAGTTTTGCTTTTACATTTTCAACCGTCTGATCTCTTTTAGCTCATGTGGCTTAATCCTAGCCATCGGCAGCAGCAGGCAGCTGCTGCCGCAAATAAAAATCCTGACCAATATACTTATTGGTGAAGAGATTTTAGATTCTGATGGTATATGCAATAGCTATTCTTCCACCATGTAATACAATTTTTTTCCCCCACTGGATTTTCTCTGAACCCATGTTTCAGTGTAAAGAAAAAGTATTATTGAATCCTTCCTTGTTACTATGAACAAATAATGATCAGACTCAAATGAAAGAATAATCGAAAAAGTAAAATCTCAAACATTAAATAAATACTGATTGGGTATTCATGCAAGAAATTTGCTTGAGATATGATAATTTTTGCTGAAATCATGTGAAAACACTCAGAGAAAAGGTAATCAATGATTCTATGAACATCTTCACAGAGATAAATCGAAATCTTGAATGGGAAAAACAGTTTTTTCTAAATTAAAGAAAACAACTCTCAAGAGAAAATATTTCACTGGTATCTGCTGGGAGAGAGTACTTCTATTATTGAGTTATGGCAGATACTCACCTTCTTCATTGGGCAAGGTCTGAGCTTCAGATGTCAAAAAAGAGAAGCAATTCAACGAAAGAACAACGATGAGAAGAACCCATGAAACCTTGTTTGGAAGCGCACGAGTTGCAGGTCTCATGGCCATTAACTCCTCCTCGTCAACTACCTTCTTCCCTACAAAAAACTCTGTGTGGCATAAACAAATAAATTAAATAAGCGAGCTCGATTGAGAATCTTCAGAGACAGAAACTCGAGCAAGCTCAGGAGATAAAGAGACAAGAATTCATCTCAGTGGTTTTTCAGCATTGAAAACTGAAGTTTTGCAATAGAAAGCTCAACATCAACCCGTTCAGAATTACGTGAAATGATTAATTAAGAATCCAAATTGAATACAATTCGGTTTAAGTCAGGTTTAAAGCATAAAATAATCATGCAGTGGACTTGGTCCACCGACAGTTGGATAGATTCAGCTTCCAAAGATTATAAAAGGCTGCTGAGGCCGGATTCAAATAATTGAGTTGTTTATGGCACGCAACTTAGAAAATTTGAAGTGATCCATAGGGTTTTAAACTTTTAATTGTCATTATCGATGATGGGTTATCTCATTTTCATCTTTTACTGAAAACGAAACTCCGTAGGAATATCCTTGATGGTTGGCTCATGGTTTTGCTTACGCTGTTTGGCAATCTATCTAGAGAAATGAGCTGAGAGTTTCTGAATGGTTCAAAAATGGCGACAATGCTGTTGGTTTTATAGGGTTAAAAGATGTCCTTGTTGTGTAAAATTTTGTCATAGTTTTAAAATTCTAGCTATTGCATTTTATGCAAGAATAAACGATGCTGTCAACGGATGGCCATGCATATTTATTAGTTTTTTATATGTATATTAGACATTTTAACCTCGGTTGGTAAAACATCACATTTCATGAGGTTAAGAAATTAATTTTCCTAGGGGCCAAGGCGAAGCTTTGTTTTATAATCAACGTGTGTAACCTTGTCTAGATTCACATCCTCTGTAATTCTTTTCCTTACAATTCCCTGTAATTCCCTCTTAAGATTGTGCCATGTGGCATTTAAGTGATCCAACGGTTACCCAACATACTAGAGTTTAAATAAAATTCAAATTTAGTTTATATTGGGTAATCGTTGGATCACTTAAATGCCACATGGCACAATCCTAAGAGGGAATTACAGGGAATTGTAGGGAAAGGAATTACAGAGGATGTGAATCCAACCTTGTCTGCACAAATCTCAGTTTTTAATATAATAAAAATTTGCTTATATTGACTTCTCTTTCAGCAGAATTTATATTTTTAATTTATTTGTGATTAGTCAATTATGACACTAGGTCGTAAGTGATAAAGAATAATCATTTGATTAAATTCAAGAAGTAGGTTTGACATAGTTAGATGAATAATATATTGTATATCATTGTTTTGGTTTTGGTTTACTTTGTAGATATTTATTAGCTTGGATTTTGGTTTCAGTTGCCTTTTGTTAGTTTAGATTTATTTTGATATATTTAAATAATTATTAAAATGAAGATGAAAGCAAAGTAAAAGTTAGAAGGTGAGCATACCAAAAGAAAATAAATAAAAAAATTGGAAAGAGAAAGAAAAGTGAGTTTTTTGTTATAATTTTTGTAACTTTATCAATTTATTTTTAATTAAATGATAAGTATTGCATATTTTCACTAGTAATACTCATACAAACAAAAATTACCATTTTATTGTGATAAATCCGACCCATAAGAATTTACTTAAATTAATTTTTAATTTTTTGAATCATTTTCAGACCAGTGACAAGGACAGAGGCACACAAACACAGAGGATGGAGGTGATGAAAAAGATGTAAAGAGATAAATGTTCGAATGCAAAACTTACTTGAACTTAGTGCTAGTAGCGTTCACCATTTTGCTTGAAGCATCCATTCAAAAATAATGTAATAAAATAGGATTTAAAATTTATAAGTAATATTATTTATATTTATAGTAAAATCATTGTAGCAAAAAGAATCCCTTGCGATGGCTGCTAGCAAAACAAGTGGACCCCACCTGGCAGATGATATTAAAGAGTTAGGCTTGTGGGCCTCCAATAATTACAGGGTTTTAAATCAACCTTTAATGAGGTGGGCCAATGGGCCAAACTAGAAAGGAGGTTTGTCATTTTCCTTATTATTTTTTATTTTTATTTTGGTGAACAAGAGGTGGGTCATTGACTTTTGAATTTGCGGGACTTCCACAACTTGTAATATTATCTTATGCTAGTTTGTTACAAATCGAAACACTTGTTTCTCGAGAAAAGAAAAAAATCCAAACACCTGCGTAAAGACTTGGGTTACCAGTCGGAGTTGGAAAAAGAAAGTCAACAAGCCCAACGCAAGAAAGTAACAAAAATGGAACTGAATGACGAAGGCCAGGAAATTAGAACTGAATAAGCCCACATTGTAAAAAAAAATGTCTTATGGCCTTATGGGCCTCCTCTTAAATTTTTAAAAAATGTCTACGGGCCTACCTTATTATAAGGTCCAGGCCCTATCAATGTATGACATTATATGGTTATTTAAATACCAATATGGGCCAGAAAAAGGACAGGTTTAAGACAAAGATGATTGTGGCTCATCTTAAATGACACACTAATGGTGGAGATTAATGAGCTCTAATCTTCTAATTTTTGGTCATTTAGAGACAGAGAGATGTGAATCCATGTAGGTAGTGAATGGGTCAAGAGATTCTCCCTTCACCTATATATATATAGGGGTTGGGTATGTAATTTTAGTCACAACATTTCCATGGGCAAAATGATAATTTTTCAATTTAAAATGAATAGAAAAGATGAGAAAACTTAACAGACGATTATTTTTCAAATTCTAAAATGTGGCAATGAGTAACATTGCCCCACAGAAAAGGGGCAGTCAAGAGTTTCACCAATTTAAGGGCGGCAGGGAGCCAAGTAAATAACTCAAAAAATATATATATATATATATATTTTTTTGCTGCTAGTGTGGAATCTATACTGCAAAAATCATTTGATGTGTTTATTTTGTTTGATCACAAGAAAAATCCCCCAACTTAAACTTAGTGGTGGATTTCTTAATTTGGATAAACGTTTTTGATTGAGCTATAGATTGATTTGCCTATTATCAAATACCTTGATCTAGAAACTCTATTAGTATGATAATCATGGAATTGGTGGGTCAGCTTTTGTGCACCACGATTATATCCTCAGGAGAGTTTTTATATAATTAATATAGAAAGGTCTTCGCCCCTAACTCCGAGAAGATTCAAATTCTAACATCCTATGTGGAAGCGTTGGTCTTTTGCCAACTAAATCACTAAGTTGTAAGAAAACCTTTTTAAGTCTTCATTCATATCCAAATGGTCCCCATATATTGGCTTACTTCTGCTTTTATATGATTGTATCACATATTTAGAAAGAGATAATGAATGGACTTCGACTTGAAGGTCTAGGAATTAAGGACATTAATTAGGCCGTGGAAACCACGGCGAAGAAGGAAATTTTGAAAACTTACATGCCAGTGCATCAGTGATCAGCAAAATATTGGAAACCCCGTCTTCTGAACTCATCAGACTCAATTCCAGTTTGGATTCCTTTTCTTTTGAATGACCATGATGATGAGATTAATGGGTGGAAATGAACTCTTCGTTTTCATATACGACGTGTTAGTGACCGGGCTGGTTGTTCTTGTTTTTGCTGCTCCTTCCTGTTGCAGAGCTGTTTCGGTGAATGGTGGGATATTAAAATGCTCTTCATACTGTGGAGATCTCCAGCGAATCACCTACCCTTTTCGATTAAAAGGCGATCCCAGTAATTGCGGAGATTCTTTGTATGAACTCACTTGCGAGAGAAATCAAAGAGCAACTTTGCTGATTAACTCCCAGAAATATGTCGTCAAGGAAATCAATTACGAGGGCAATTACAGGGTTCGAGTCGTGCATTGGGACATAGAGAACGACAACTACTGCCCCTCTCCACCGCCTGTCCTCACCCGGAAAGATCTCTTGCTTCCCAGTCCAATTGTCTGGACATTTTCTGGTGTATGGTTTAACGACCCCAGTTTTGTAGCATTTGTAAATTGTTCAGTTCCGGAGGAAGACAATTCCACGTACATACCCACCGCTTGGCCTTGCCCTGTCAACGACGACGACGACGACAGAATCAACACCACTTCCACTTCCTCTTCCTCTTCCTCTTCTTGGCATATGTACTCTGTTTCTTCGATAGGGTTGAAACGGTACATTGCACAACCCCCAGTTGCTTTCATTCTCCATAAGAATTGTAACGTCGCTGCTGCATTTTCAGTTTATCCGGATGAAGGGGTTTCTAGAGAAAATTTCAGTGCTCATGCCCTGAACCGTTCGTACATTCGCTCTATTTTAAAGATGGGCTTTTATCTATCATGGGACTTTCCCCTGACTTGCAGAGAGTGTTCGGCTTATGGTGTCCCTTGTTGGCAATATGATGAAGATGAAACACCATATTACGAATATGGTTGTCTGTATGATACCTGCGTCAACAAGAGATTTTCATCTCTTCGCTGTAAGTTTTTCTTCGCATTTCTATTTCTGATTACCCACATGTCCAGAACAAGGGAATTTGAAATCTGTCGTTGTCGACGTTGATTTGAATCAGACAATTTCTCTGATCTGATTCACCCCGTGTGGACATCGTGAATTTCATTGGTGGAAACTCATCTACTCTATGTCAACAACTTCCACGGTTTAAGTGTTCTCTGGATTAACCTATATATATATAGCTTTATCTTCAGAATAACATCTCTGAAAAAGGGAGAGGGGTGGGTATGAAACCTGGCCTATATGATTGACATATTCCAGTGGATTCTCTCTTATATTTACCAGGTTTTGTTTACAACTTCCGTCAAGTAATGAACAATTTTTTTCACGAAGATGACTTCAATGACATCACATACTTCTTCCGCGGTAATGTTTCTCTAACAACTCTTCATTGCTAAAAATATGTTTCCTTCAAGTGTTCATTCTCTTCTACCATTGAAACAAATTTTCCTACCACATCTGCTGATTTTTTCTCTCTCTGGATGTTTATCGTTTGTCAGAAAATCCTGAAGCCAGGATCCTTGGTACGATTATACAGGAATATTTCCTACTACAAGAACCATTCTTATTAATTTAACTAAAGGGTGATGAAGTGCTTATATTAATGTATCCGGTTCTGCTCTTGCAGAAATTACCATTTTTGGAGGAAGGGAGGTCATTGGCATTTTATGCATTTCTGCATTTTTGTTCCACAAATTTAGAAGAAGACATTTATGGATGGATACTACCGTTGAAGAATTCTTATCTACTTACAAGGATCAAACCCCAACAAGGTACTCTTACTCACAAATCAAGAAGATGACTGACAATTTTAGAGAAAAATTAGGGGAAGGAGGCTTTGGCGCAGTGTTCAAAGGAAAGCTCACCAGTGGAGGTCTAGTTGCAGTGAAGATGCTTGGCAAATCCAAAGCAAATGGACAAGACTTCATGAATGAGGTTGCCACCATTGGAAGGATTCATCATGTCAATATTGTCCGACTTATTGGGTTTTGCTCCGAAGGACTCAAAAGAGCTCTTATCTATGAATTCATGCCCAATGGGTCACTAAATAAGTATATTTATTCTGAAGAAGGTGAAGACAATCTATTAAGTTGGGAAAAGATCTACGAGATTGCCCTGGGGATAGCTCGTGGGATTGAATATTTGCATCGAGGTTGTGACATGCAGATTCTTCATTTTGACATTAAACCTCATAATATTCTATTGAATGCCAATTTTCAACCTAAAATTGCAGATTTTGGGCTTGCAAAGTTCTACCCAACAAATGACAACACAGTGTCAGTGACAGCTGTTAGAGGAACTTTTGGGTACATGGCCCCAGAACTATTTTACCGTAACATTGGAGGCGTATCATACAAATCTGATGTTTACAGTTTTGGAATGATGTTAATGGAAATGGCTGGCAGACGGAAAAATTTGAATCAATATGCGGAGAAGACAAGCCAGATTTACTTCCCTTCATGGATTTACAGTAGGCTTGAACAAGGGGAAGACATGGAATTGACATACAACACAGAGGATGAGAAGCACATAACTAGGAAGTTGATCATAGTAGCGTTATGGTGCATTCAACTCAAGCCTGTGAATCGTCCCTCCATGACAAAAGTTATGGAGATGCTAGAAGGAAGTCATGAACTTTTAGAAATGCCACCCAAGCCTTTCTTGGCTAGTGAACATTCAGTTCCCAATGAAGTTGATGCAGTAATAAGCATGAATACAATGGAAATCACAATCACTTCCAGAACATGATCAATCATTGCGTATCACAAATTGAGAACTTTTCCTTGTTTAATTAGTTTATGTTGTATGTGGTATTTGAAATGTGTTATGATAAATGACACCTAATTTTTGTTCTCATTGTCTCTTTAATTTTCATACATTGTTGAATACTTGAAGCTCTTCTATGTTTGAATTAATAGAACCAAGTAGAAATTAAAGTTTTAGTGACAAGAGAGCAATTAAGTTGAAGAATACAAAGATGGAGGAAATTACAAAATCATGATATAATCAACTTGTGAGTAATTTATTTATGTTAAAGTGATCCTAAAGGTGGGGGGGGGGTGAACAAGTTACCTATAATTGATTATACAAATTCTTCAATTAATGGCAAATTTTTACATTGATTTGGCAAATAAAATAAATTTATCAAATTTGCTTGTAAACACAAGAATTTATAGTGGCTGGATTTATCAAGTTTACGTCCACTCCTCTCTTAGTCTCAGAAGAGATTTCCATTAGTGATCTCTTTTAATACAATAAGTAGAGAGTCAAATCCTTACAAATCTTTCTTGGCTAAGGGCAATGGTACATTTTACAATCTTTATTTATCTAAGGGCAACAAAGCACCCTCTGCAAATTGTAATCTACCTTGACTAAAATTAAAACAACACAATTACAAGAATTAAGGTATGATATTATCTATCAAGAGCTGTGATACTTTATCCCTTGAGTGAGAGTGATGCAATGTAGATGAATGCTCAAATTGAATGAATTGTAACACTATTAAATGCCTCAAATGTGTTCAATCACCTCAACTTAGCTTCAATAAGCTTGCTTTGATTCCTTGGAATGTGCTTCAAGAAATGGGTATGGGTGAGAGGTAAGAATACAAGTAAGTTGGAGAGATTTTGAGAGCTTGAGAGTAGTCTTGAGTGTATGATCAATGCACTTGATAGAGAGTCTTAAATTAGGGTGTTTTGGCTTAAATAGAAACCCAAAAAGTCTCAAGTTCAAAGTTATAATGGCTAGAAATCAGTAAGTTTATGATTGAAACGATGCACGATCTGGGCAAATATAGCCATTTGACCAAACGGTGCACCGTTTTAGACAAGATAGTTTGCCGGCCGTTACAAGGTGGTGCACCAGTTGGTCTCTAGAATGCACATCATACATCTTTTTTGTTTCAGAGGCGGTTTTTGAAACGGCGAGCCATTATGGGCAGCAAGCCTGGAGTCTGGACATATATATATTTTTATGGGACTTTGGTCTTTTTAATCAACCCTATGTACATAACAACCCTCCCAACACGTCATAGGATATCCTGATGACATGATACACATGTTTACAAGGAATTTGAATGCAAATCCTAAGCTAAACCCTCGGCGGACTTTGTCATAGTTTCTTCTTAGCCAATCAGGCCGGTCACCTTGGAGTCTTGGTCCAATATTTGCAACTTGCCAGCTCCTCTTGAAAAGCTACTTTGGAAAAAGCAGCCAGTCTACCTAAAACTCCATTGACTGATGACTCGAGAAAAATGACTACTGCGCGCATCGCTCCCTTCTAGCTTACACCCATTCCATTCCTGAATTCTTCTACGTATTAATTATTGCTCTGTCGTCGTTTGCATTTTTCTTGATCCTTGTGTAGTTGCAGGATAATCTGTCAATAAGAAATTAAACGAATAAATTGGTTCACTGCTACTTTGCATCGGACATGGCAAGGATCAGTGGTGGCGTAGTACTGCGGAGAGGCTTCATCATCGTGCCATTACTAATCTCTCTGCTGTTGATCGGAGCATGCCTCGGTAACGACAACTGCCCAACAGCCAAGTGTAGCCACCATGGCCCTGAGATCCGCTTTCCGTTTAGAGTCATTAAGGGAGATCATGAGCAGCCGAAACATTGTGGTTACCCTGGTTTCGAGTTGTACTGCAACGGTAGCCGCACTGTGCTATACCTTCCATCGTCGGTCATCGTCATCATCATTTTCAGGGCTTATCTTTGTACGATCCATATCTTACCGTTCTCAGACTCTGTCCATCTATAACTCCGACAATTGTTTTGCTGCCCTCTTCTTCGATCTCAATACTTACCTAGTCCCGTTCCAATATTGTGAAGTAAACAAAAACTCATTGATATATTTTCAATATTCACATGGGGGAACTGATTTCATGCTCTTTGATTGTTCACTACAAAATGATGCAGAAGCTAAAGTTTCCATCCCTTGCATGAGCAACCCTGGGCATTATTATTCGCTCGTCGACTCTAAAACCCTTCTAGGTGAAATTCGCCCTTCTTGCTCCTTGGTGAAGACGGTCAGTGTCCCTTATCAATACCGACATGGCTTACTCCATGGAAGTGTTTCAAGAATCACTTTGAACTGGGACTTGCCGGAATGCGACATCTGTCAATTTTCCGGGAAGCCATGTGGGTTCGTCAATGAAACTACTGGGGAATTAGGATGTTTTGACAAACCTGGTACCTCATCTCTCCCTCTCCATTTATCCACATTCTCTCTGTTTTTGGTAGTTAATATGGTTACAGATATGCATAGCTAGCTTGAGGATTCATATATTGAAAAGTTTCATGAAGAAAATCAGACAGGCCATGTAACTTGTAATTTCCAATTACAGAGGAGCGAGCACAGATTAGCAAAGGTACTAATTAAAATTTTGCAACTATTCATTCCATGCAGGTGCCCTGGTAAAGCATACAATCACAGGTGCTATATACTTTTTCACTGATCATCGATTAATGTGTTCGCATAAATGTTGATATAAAGATTGGTGTCCTACTGATTATTTTCTCAATATTGTAGGTGCGGGCATTGGCTTTTTTCTTGTTGTGGTACTAATGAGCATTAGCATCAAGGTTTATATGTCCAGAGAATTGGAAAGAAAGAAGGAAATGGAGAATCAACTTCAGGTGGAAAAGTTTTTGGAAGCCTACAACTATCAGAAGCCAACCAGGTACTCCTATTCAGACGTCAAAAGAATGACCCAACAGTTTAAGTGCAAATTAGGACAAGGAGCGAATGGAACCGTATTCAAAGGCAGTCTCCCTGCTAATGGGACTCTTGTTGCTGTGAAGATCCTTAAATCTTTGGGAGGTGATGGAGTGGAGTTCATTAACGAAGTGTGCACCATGGGACGGATTCACCACGTCAATGTGGTTCGCCTTTTGGGTTTTTGCTCCGAAGGGTTCAAGCGAGCTTTACTATATGAATTCATGCCAAATGAGTCGCTTGAGAAGTTCATTTTCTCTGAACATTCTAATGCTCCATCATTAGGTTGGTCGAAGCTTCAAAACATTGCAATCGGCATAGCCAGAGGAATTGAATATCTTCATCAAGGATGTGAACAACGCATCCTTCATTTTGATATTAAACCTCATAACATTTTGCTTGATGAAAACTTCAACCCCAAGATATCGGATTTCGGATTAGCAAAGTTATGTCTAAAGGAGCAAAGCATCGTTTCTATGACGGCGACTAGAGGGACAATGGGCTACATAGCACCTGAAGTATTCTCTAGAAACTTTGGAAATGCTTCTTACAAATCTGATGTCTATAGTTATGGAATGTTATTGCTAGAAATGGTTGGGGGAAGGAAGGCCACCGATTCTACTGTGGAGAATTCGAGTCAAGTGTTCTTACCGGAATGGATTTATAATCGTTTAGAAAAAGGGGAAGATTTTGGACGTGAGATGGCTGTCGAAGGAGATCCCGAGATTGCTAAGAAACTAGCAATGGTGGCTATATGGTGCATACAATGGTACGCAGTGGATCGTCCAACTATGAAAACTGTTGTTCAAATGCTAGGAGACGTGGGAACCTTAACAATGCCACCAAACCCATTCACTTCAACATCAGAACCAAAGGTTACCACGTGCTGCATTGAGAAGCAATATGAAACAGAGCTAGAAGTTATATTAGAAGAAGAGTGAGATGTCACATGCTAATAGTTTTGTAAATTTGGCATGGCAAGTATTTTATGAGATTGTTCCGTCTTATTAAGGTTAGTGGAGTAAAATAAGTATTAGCAATAATGAGAGATCAAAGCAACTTAATGTTGTTTTTCCTAGACACCAGAGTCATGGTGTTAAAAGTGTTTTACATTTTCTAGCCCTGATATGTTACTCCTATATTATATTTAAAAAAAAAAATTAAATTCCAAGCATGAGCACTAATTAGTCATGTTTATTTTTAAACCTTTTTTAGTTTAACGTAGTTCATCATTTGTTACTTTTTTTTTAGAGTCAAGACTATATCGTCAGCAGTTCATCATTTGTTACTTCTTTTCTTTAGAGCCAAGACTACATCTTCAGCAAACTACGTACACCGTGAAGCTCTATCTTAAATTTCTCTTGTGCATCGATTTATCATTGAAACGACATAAGAAATGGGCCTAAATTAAGCTAAACTCCTTACATTACTTTATCTGAAAACTCAAACAAAAGAGAAAACTAGCCAAAAGGTGATGATTGATAACTTGCAAACAAAAATCATGACAAGATGGATGATTTCTTTTGTCTTAGACCCTGGCATGGAGAAATCATCCATTGGTGATTTATGTTTTCATTATTACTTGCTATTTTATTTGGAAGGAGAGGAATAGCAAGCTATTTGAAGAAAAAAAAACCCCAGCCCAATGAGAGTCTTAAGAAACATCTCAGTTTGGATCGATGATCTAAACCTTAAACCATATGACATGGCTGAATATCCAAATACCATGACAAATGTAGAGGTTTCTAGACTGGATACTTGTTTTTGTAAAAGCGTTACTAACTTAAACTTGTGTTCAACTTTGCTATGTGCATCACTAAACAGCACAGGATGGAGTGTGGGAGTAATCTGGGAAGGCCAGTTAAAATACTTAAGCACAAGAGGATTAGGGAAGGGAGATATCAATGAAACACTCTTGGTTGGATTAAAGGATGGAATAGCCCAAGCACAAATCAACAACCTTAAAATGCAGGAAATATGGTGTAATGAAAAGGAATTAACGACCCCCCCCCCCTCCCCCCCCCTCTCCGCATTTCCGTTCCTTTCTTGTTCTTTCTCTCTCTCTTTTTCCTGTCTTTCTCTTTTTTTTTTTCCTTTCTTGTCTTTTTTTTTTTCTCTTCTGCTTCTTTTCTTTTTTTTTTCTTCTCCTTTCTTTTTTGCTCTCCTTTCTCTTCTCGTTCTCTCTCTTCTCTCCTCTTCTTTCCCCTTTTCCTCTCTTCTCTTTTTCCGCTGTTTTCTTTCCCTCTTTTCTGTTTTTTTCGTGGATAGCATTGCCCTTGTATCTACATTTTGAGGCATTTTTAACAATGTCAACATAGGCTCAACAACATGTGTTCAATAATGCCATCATAATGAGTATTTTTTAATTATTTTGTATTTAATCAATCACTTATTTAATCGAATACAAATAATACATCTATTTCATAAGAACATTTTATACAAATGAAGATCTAAAGTATATATTGATGCTTACACATTCTTAAATCACCTCCATTTAGGGTTCCAATAGCTATACAAAATCCCAAAAATCAACATGAACATATTATCACACACCCTGTTCCAATCAAATTTCCCTAAGACTGTAAACTCGTTCCCCAATACACCGTCGTTCAACTTTGATAGAGCCAAATTTAGGGTGGGACTCTTAATTCAGCATAAGTTTGTCCAATTTCCTCCTCTTTGCTTCGGACTACTAGGAGAATAATTTTCTCGTGACCCAACTATTACTTCGACTGTAACTCTAGCATACAAGGTCCAGCTCCCCCTTGGCGGTTGTGGCTCGATGGAATTAGCTTGTTGCACCAACTTTAATTAAACCGTTAATCAATAACACATCTTTGATCGGTTAAAGACATTTTAACAACCTCTCCTGCAAAATAAAACACAAAAGCACCTCCAACCACTTAATCAAATGGCTTCTTAATAAAGGGAACTAAAGCTGGCCAGAACTTGCAAAACCAAAACAACTCATATATTCTTTACCTTGTCTATACATGCGTGAAATAAGATAAAGCCTTCTCAATGTCCATGGTTTTGCTTTATGAAATTGCCACGACGGTGCAATCTCTAATGGCCTATCATTTGAGAATCAATTCCTGCCCGATTTTTATACCCAATCGCCGGTCGATATTTCCTCAATTTTATATATATTTTTAATATAGCTTAACGAAGAGGTTAACAAAGGGATAAGAAAAACAG
Source organism: Hakea prostrata (assembly GCF_041222555.1). Classification (NCBI taxonomy): domain Eukaryota; kingdom Viridiplantae; phylum Streptophyta; class Magnoliopsida; order Proteales; family Proteaceae; genus Hakea; species Hakea prostrata. Next base: position 70,227,127 of record NC_142601.1, on the reverse strand, counting down.
AATATACAACTAATTGTGCTTAATCTAATTCTTGAAAGCTTCAGCACGGGAAAGGGGAAAAAATTGATCTTGAAACCTTAGTATCGTGTGTTATATTCCCGCTATTGATCTTGAAACCTTTCAATGGTGATCTTGAAACCTTTCCAATTAGAGATGTAGAGATCCGGTGAGAAGAGAATCCGCTCCTTTGAAAAACCCTCTTGTCAAATCCTAGATAGAAACCTAATTAACGCTTAAACTTTCGCAAAAAAAATAATTATAATAAATAAAAAGAACCCATCTTTCAGTGATAGTTGTAAACCCTAACATCATCAAATTGGAGACAAATCGCGTTGTAGAATACTGAGAGAGTTGTCTAACCTTTTTGCTGGTGGAGACTCACTCTATCATGTTATTTTTTCAGCCATTCATCTTGAAGCCTTCCAATGGTGATCTTGAAACCATTTTACAAATTAGAGATATAGAGATCTGGTGAGAAGAGAGTCTGTTCCTCTAAAATATCATGGATTGAGTTTTTTCAATCCTTAGGGATCAGACATTTCTCGTTAACTTGGATCAATCTCACGGCCTCATTGAAGAAAACCACTAAGATGAAATAATTGCTACGATCTCCATCTTTGTTTTCAGTTACTTTCTTTTATAAAAGTACTATAAAGGTATTAGAAGAAACCTATTTTGTGGGAAGAATTTCATTTAAATTTTCTATATTGAATTTAAGCGGAAGTGTATTTTTTGTTTTTTGGTAAGTAATGGAAAATATTCTCTTCAATATTTTGGGATGAAAAGCGTATTCCATCGTTTCAATGTACATTTACTTTTTTATTAAAATAATCATGATATACTTCTATAGTAAGAATAAATATGTTTACTACAATTTTTAACCGCAGTTCTATTTATGTGGCTAAAAGAAATTGTTCTGCAATTACAAATCTGCAATTATTATATAAAATATATTACTACATTTGAAAATGCATATTATTTTGGTAGTTAAAAGTAGATGTTGTTACACTTTTAATTCCGCAACATTAAGTTCCACATATTGCTATAATTTTTAGTTGTAGTTTTGTTTATGTAGTTACAAGGTTTTTTTTATTATTACAATTTTAAATGTTGTAGTTTAAAATGTCTTAAATTACTACAATACATCCGTAGTTATATTTGTATGTTAGAGGGAATATATTCTGCGTTTTGAATACCGTAGGAAAAAGTAGTATATATTACTATAAATTTTAGTTACACTTTTAAAACTACATTTATAAATGTATTTGTTACTCCAGTTCTTACATAGTGTAACAATACCTGTTTTATATTACTACCCATGGAAAACTGTAGTTAGAAGAGACTTGCTGAGAATAACTGTTTTATGCCCTTTTTGTTGTAGTGTGCTGAGAGAGCAAAGTGTTCTTCACACTGTGGAGATATCCAAAACATCACTTGCTGAGAGAGCAAACTGCTCTTTACACTGTGGAGACATCCCCAACATCACCTACCTATTTTGTGGGATGTGCGTGCTCATTAGCTCTTTAATTTTCGTATGTTATTGGAATTCTTGAAGCTAATTAAGCTCTTTTTTGTCTGAATTAATAGAATAAAGAAAAAATGTTTGAGCAAGAGAGCAAGCAAAACGAGGATGGGGGAAATTACTAAATCATGTTATATTCAACTTGAGAGTTACGTAGTTAGTCTCTTATTTATTTATAAACAAAATTACAAGCCAAGGAAATTTGGACTCTTTTAAGTCAGTACCGTATTAAGAGTACAGAACACTAATCAGTAATTACACGAGAGAAAGGAAACAAAAGAAGCAGAGACAAATAGTTTTCACATTAAAAACCCACAATTGTGACAACTATCACATCAATAGGCACATTTAACAATTTGCTGGCTTGTAATTCTGTCTGATCCCTTCTTTAACGTTGGGTTGCCGATAATATATAAGTATATAACCGTTAATTATTGGAGGAAGTTGTGGTTTTTTGTATAAGCCCATAAATATATGATAACTGTCTTAAGTAGCCTGTCTAACTATTGTGGGGCTACAAAAAGTCACACATAGACCTTACAAGTAAAGGACACCACCGGAGTGTGGTCTAGTGGTCTCTAGCTCACTCTCAATTGATTTGGTTGTTCTCATGTCTTAGGTTCGAATTCCCTCTCCTCTAATTATTGTATTGGGTGGTTGTGTGCTCTTTAACTTAAGAATAATGCTTGCATACCCTATACGCAAGGTTGTCACTCTAGCGTTAGTCACGACTAAAGTAATTACAAAAAATAGTTATCACATAATTGTGAACACTTTGGTAATACATCACCAATGACTTATTCAGTATGATGTGGGGTGGGAATCAAACTTCCTTCTATATCATGATTTGGTTTACACCGTTTCAGAAAAGAAAGAGACATGAATAGACTTGAGTCACTTGACTTACACTAATAATAGTTCACACGACATACACAAGATTGTCGCTATGGCCGACACCGACAGTCAGTCATGCGTAGACTAATATAGTAATATGGAAGAAGCAGCAGTACTCATCATGGACTACTACTTTGTAAATAATGAAAATGACTTGACCTGTTCGATCACTATCATTATCATTATGATGGCCGAATCTGTTGGAGTTTGAATATGCTGCTATACATAAGACAGTCTCTTTTTTTTTAGATCCATACGAGACCCCCCGGCCGCCTCCCCGCCCCCGGCCGCCCCCGCGCCCCCCCCTGCCCCTCTCTCCCTCCCCTGGCGGCTTTTTTGTTTGGCCGTTTTCCTCCTTCTCTTCGTGCTTCTCCCTCCTGCTTTCCTCCCGGCGCGTCTCATGTCATTGTTTATTTTTTAAGTAATTTATCATTTGGACAGATTTGATCCAACTAAATCAGATCATGTTAGATTGATCAATTGCCAGATCTTTTCGAAAAGTCAGTTTGAAAAACCCAATCCATATAAAACACTTATGGCCTTGTTGGACGGTCAAGACACTTAACTTGAATGTAATTCTCATCTGGACGGACCTCTTTAGGTCTCCTAGAAAAATCAATTTAGAAAAACAATCCGTATAAAACACCCTTGTGTTACCATTTTTCTTATAGAATGTCGTGTTCAGAGTTATTTTTTGTGACAAAACAAAAGAAAATTATCTTCATCACTCATGCAATGAGTCATGGCGGTTTAAAGAAGAAGAAACACCTTTTTAGTCTGGGTTGGGTTAATAGCATAAAGAAGAAACCTTCAGTGATTAGAGTTCAAAGACCAATACGTACAGCGTACCTACTCTTCCTTTCTTTTTTTTTTGCCTATTACTTATTCCCTACTCTTCTTTTCTTCCTTTTAGCCTTTTTTTTCTTCTCGCCGAAAGCCTATCCCCTACTCTACTTTTTTTCTTTTTCAAAGTTTACTCTTCTTTTCTTCTTTTTTGCCAAAGTTTACTTTTCTTTTCTTCTTTTCTTCTTTTTACCAAAAGCTTATCCCTTACTCTTCTTTTCTTTTTTTTTTTTTTTTTTTTTTGGCCAAAAGCGTGTCCCTACTTTTCTTTTTTTTTTTTTTTTTGCCAAAACTTACTTTTCTTTTCTTCTTTTTTGCCAAAAGCTTATTCCCTAGTCTTCTTTTCTTTTTTTTTTGGCCAAAGCTTACTCTTTTTTTCTTTTTTTTTGCCAAAAGCGTGTCCCTACTCTTCTTTTTTTTCTTTTTTGCTGAAAGCTTGTCCCCTATTCTTCTTGTTTTTTGTGAAAGCTTACTCTTTTTTTCTTCTTTTTTGCCAAAAGTGTGTCCCTAATCTTTTTTTTTTTTTTTGTTGGCTGCCCTATTTCTTTTTTTGGAGCATCTTTTTCTTCTTTTTTGCCAAAAGTGTGTCCCTACTCTTCTTTTTTTTTCTTTTTTGTTGAAAGCTTGTCCCATATTCTTCTTTTCTTCTTTTTTGCGGAAAACTCGTCCCTACTTAGGGGTGTCAATTTTCAACCCAAACCATTAAAACCGGCCCGAACCGGCCCGAACCGATTGTTAATGGGTCGTAATTGGGCTGAGCGTCCTTAGCCCGAACGGTTTCAGGCTGGCCCGACCCAACCCGTGTGCGGCCCCGTCAGCCCGTTAGTCTTTTACATAAATAAAATTAAAATATTAAATGTAATTATTTTTTTTAGGTATTGTTCAAATGTAATTAATGATCCATGAATTTCGGTGTTTGAGACGTTGAAACTTGAGTTTGAGTAGTTGAGAGTTGAGTGTTAACACGTTTGAGGTTTAAGTTTTAATTTTTTAAATTTCAAATTTCATTTAGTTTTATTATTTTAAAATTTAAAAGTCTTAATTGATAACTCTTAAGTCTTAATCTTAATCGTTAATTTTTTAATTTTTAAATTTCATTTAGTTTTATTATTTTAAAATTTAAAAAGCTTTACTCTGCCGCTGAGTATTCAATAACGTTAGCCATTCGATTCAGTGGGGGCGCGCGCGTCCGTTTTTCAGCTGGGTGAGCCAATAGCGAATAATATCTTAATTTATAACTCTTAACTCTTAAGTCTTAATCTTAATCGTTAACGCTGTTTCACCGTTTACACATGATAGAAAAATCTAAATTCTTTATTTTTTGAGAGGTGGAGGGTGGTTTGGATCAAGCTAATGCCATCACTTATCGTTGAATCTACTTGGAGTCTTCATCATCTATCCTTTGTAGTTTTGTGTGTGAGAAACTAAGATTTGGAGTTGAGGAAAAAATAAAAATAAATTTAAATATTGATTTTTAATTTAGTCCAAACCATTAGCCAAACCGAATCCAAACCATTAGGCCAAACCGTTAGTCAACCCGAACCCAAACCACACCAAACCGAAACCGCACCGAAACCATTATCTTTTAAATGGGCTGGTTTGGATGGGGTTTTTCAGCCCGAAACCGCTCCAAACTGCACCGTTGACACCCCTATCCCTACTAGTTAGGGATTGGTAGATTTGAGCTTGCAAAGGGAAATAGCCAGGCCTGAAATAATAATGGAAAAGTCGTTCTCTAATACTCTTTAGATTTATGCAGTTGATCTCATTTAATTGGGATGAGACTATATTATATTATTGTTCAATGAATCGTGAATATGATTTAAACGGCATTACCACCTACAGGATGTTAAAATTACTCTTTCCTTCCATGTTTTTTGAGGAATCCTATGGATAAGAAAAGCGAAATCTTAACAAGCACTCAATATATATGCACCCAGTTCTCTATAACAAGTTAACAACTATTACCCTTCCTTCCTTCCTTCACTGTTCCCTTTTTGTTACACTTTCTCCTTCGATATTTAGGGTTTCATTCTCATTTGCTTCCTCGGTGTTCGAAATCTTAAATTCAGAGATTAAGATTTGGTTTAATTTATCAATGAATTAATGTTGTTTGCCATTTCCAAATATTTTAAGTTCTGAACCATGCAATTTTTCTGCTTTCTATATAAGACCTTATTATTCTATAAATGTGGTAGCATTTTTTTTTTTTTAAAACTCAGTTTTCTGTTGGTCCGTTAACGTGCAGTTTCACTAATCTCTTGGTTTTTTGGGGTAAAAGCTTTGATTAATTCATAAGCGTCAATTACCGTGGTTTTTTGTAATTTGGTTAAATAACCGTTGACCGATTTAAAATATGAATCCTTGAAAAATTGGAAATGATTTTGGCTCCTCCTCCTTTGATCATCGCTACTTCTGAAATTGCCGAGAAGCGAGTTACCTCTAACACCGATTCAGATTTGGGAAAGATTTATAAAATGTATTTCAAACTATCATCCTCTTCATCGATTCATGATGTTGCAGGCGAAGTCTTTTGCCTGCAATTGATCCAACTCAGAACACAACTCCTCTGAGTTCTCTGTTCTTAGGAGCGCCTCAATCTTGGTTCAAAATGAATTGGTTTGAGTCGCCTGAACCGTTTGAGTTAGGTGGAAAAACCGGAACTGTTCACTTAAGTTTTTTTAAATTGCCCATGTTGATATTGTGTGGTCAGGATTTAAAATTTATTTACTCCTTTCCATCCAGCCGTTTGCTACTTGGAGCAATACCACGTAAGCACTGCCCCCAAGCAAAATCCCCCACTTATACCCAATCACATTGTGAGACGCATTTGGAGGCACCAAAACCTATCTTCCATTATGAACCAAAGTGTTAAATTCTTCATGCATGGCCAGACTCCAATGTAAAGAACGGGTTGCATATCATCTTCACGACATGCACAACGACTCATCTTATTTTTAAGCTTTAGAGTACCTGTTTTAGAACGGGTTGTCATAGAGTGTACATTGGTAGAAACAGATGGAAGTGGAGTCAAATAGGATGCTGATATGGTATATCCAAACCAGTTCTTAAGATTGAACTATGCGCACGAGTCACGAGAAGCAGAAGCCTTATTAATAGCATTTTGATCCAAGGTTGATTATCAGTAAGGGTGTAATGGATAACTGAAATCTGCTTCCGAATTCGTATCCGAATCCGTCCGATTATTAATAGGATGCTGATATGGTATATCCATTTCTTACCGATTATTATTCAGATAAAATTATTCAATTAAATTACTTATTTATATTTATTTTCTTGTTTTTATAAATTTTTTACTTGATATGTGACTATTTTTCTAGATTTTCTACTAATATAGCTACCAAATTGCTAAATTCTTAAATTTAAAACCTAGGCCTCACAAATAAAAAGGTAAAGATGTAAATAGGTAGTCGTAGTCGAAAACTTGTATTCATACTCATTTAGAAGAATTTACTTAAGAAAATAACTATCCGATTATCATCCGAATCCGAATGAATCCATCTGAAAACGATAAGATTTATCCGAATCCGTTCGAATATAAAAAAATATGGATATAGTATTACCACTATCTGATCCGTTTACACCCTTAATTACCGGTTGAAGCATCAGCAGGTCCACTAACCAAATGACGAACTTCATGAAAGATAGATGGCTCAGGTCCATCCGAAAGAGTTAACCCATTGCAACCAGTCTCTGGAAAGCCCACAGGCCCATCGCTAGTATTAAGATCTAAAGATCCACACTACGGGTTTAAATGAGCATTACAAGCAGCAGTGGTACTAAATTCTTGCAATTATCAATTCATGCAGGTGCCCTGGTAAAGCATACAACCACAGGTGATATATACTTTCTCACAGTTCATCGATTTGTTCGCATAAGTGTCGATATAAAGATTATTGGTGTCCTAGTGATTACGTACTCAATATTATTGTAGGTGTGGGCATTGGTTTTTTTCTTGTTCTGGTACTAATGTGCATCAGCATCAAGGTCTATTGGTCCAAAGAACTGGAGAGAAAGAAGGAAATGAAGAATCAACTTCAGGTAGAAGAGATTTTGGAAGTGTACAATTGTGTTTAGTTACACAATTTCCTTGGCTTGTAAGGAATCATGTTTCCAATTATTGTTTTTAAAAATCCGTCTGGTTGGAAAATGATTCGAAATCCTCAATAGTCCAAGAAATCGGGTACTATATATTTTAGTGTAAATTAGATAACTCTATAGAGAACACCTCAATGGGTAGTTAATTTCCGTACTCTTTGTCCTCAGTTCTGCGAGAAGTGTGAGACTGTCGTTTGACTCTGAAACTTCATCTTCTTCAATCCCTTTGCTAGAAGCTTTGAAAAAAATTGTGTCAGAAGTCTTGTTTAAGCTATCTCCTGCACAAAGATGACGCAGGGGCGGACCCACTAAGGGGCCGAGGGGGCCATGGCCCCCCGGATTTTTAAATATTTTTAATAATTTCCTTCTTATGTCACTTTTTGTATTAATTTTCTTCATTTTTTCAGTTTTTTTCTCTTCTCACATGTGGAATGTCACTATTTGGCCCCCCTCAATTTTGAGAATAATTTTTAAAGGTAAAATAATGGGTATAATTGTCATCCCTAGTTAAAAACTAACTCCTCAATCCCTATTTATTCTCCCCTCTTTTCTCTCTCACATATTTTCTTCCTATTAATTCTCTTCTCTTTCTATAATCGTGGATTAAAGAAAATTTTTGAAAAAGAAATTTCACTAGAAATTCAAAATGTCATTCCTAATTAGAAACTAACTCTTCAATCCCTATTTATTCTCTCATTTCTTTCCTCTCTTCTCTTTCTTCCTATTTATTCTCTTCCGTTTATTTTTTCCTATTTATTCTTTTTCAACTTTCTATAAGCGTGGTTAAGGAAAATTTGGGGAAAAAATCTTCTTCACAATTAGGTACTTTTTCTCTTTCTCAATTTATATATTGTTTATATTTTTTTCATTTTTTTGTTTTTCTTTATTAGATTTTATATATATTTTTTTATTTCTTTTGTTATTTTTGTTATTTGATTCTATATTGTAAATAAATGTCTACAGCTAATAAGGTAAACTAACTACCATTAGTTTGCATCTCTTACCAAAAAAAAAAAAAGTTTGCATCTGACTTTTTAGGGTTGGAAGTCATGTGTTTTTTTTTTTGTATTGATACTTTAATTTACCTACATCTTGTTGGAAAAAAAATATCATTATCAATAATTTACATATTTTTGTCAAATATGTGTGGGCCCCACAAAATATGTGGGCATATTCTTTAATATAATAAAATAATTCATAGGTGGAAGTCCCAATGGGTCTTATAAGGGCCTACACAATATGTGGCGAAAAAGCGTTTGTTCTTCTCCAATCTAGACTTTCGTTCTTCGCCCTCCCTCAATATTCAATCCTGGGTCCGCCACTGGTGCAAGAACACACTGTTTCAACAACTTCCGCAGCTTATTTGACCTCTGGATTAACCTATATCTCTATCTTCAGACGACGAACACTTTTCTGCAAAACAGAGATGATCAAGGATTAAGTCCTGGCCTCAATGATTGATATATTCCTGTTTATCCTTAATTTCTCATGTTACCAGGTTTTGTTTACAACTTCCGTCAAGTAATCAGCAACCTTTATTACTATGATTCAAAAAACTTATTCTACGGTAATCATGTTTCTTTAGTTATTATTCATTTCATAATATTATTTTTCCTAAAGAAAGAAATTTTCCTAGCACATCTGCTGATTTTTTCTCTCTCTCTGCATGTTTATCGGTTGTCAGACACTCCTGACGGCAAGCACTATGGTATGATTATCCAGAAACATTTCCTACTACAAGAGCCGTTCTTATTAATTTAACTAAAGGGTGATGAAGTGCTCATGTTAATGTATCCGGTTTTCCACTTGCAGTATATATCATTTTTGGAGCAAGGGAGGTCATTGGCATTTTATGTATTTCTGCATTTTTGTTCCACAAATTTAGAAGAAGACATTTATGGATGGATACTACCGTTGAAGAATTCTTATCTACTTACAACAATCAAATCCCAACAAGGTACTCTTACTCACAAATCAAGAAGATGACTAACAATTTTAAAGAAAAATTAGGGGAAGGAGGCTTTGGCTCAGTGTTCAAGAGGAAAGCTCATCAGTGGAGGTCTAGTCGCAGTGAAGATATATGCTTGGAAAATCCAAAGCAAATGGACAAGACTTCATGAATGAAGTTGCCACCATTGGAAGGATTCATCATGTCAATATTGTCCGACCTATTGGGTTCTGCTCTAAAGGACTCAAAAGAGGTCTTATCTATGAATTCATGTCCAATGGGTCTCTAAATAAGTATATATATTCCCAAGAAGGTGAAGACAATCTGTTAAGCTGGGAAAAGATCTACGAGATTGCATTGGGAATAGCTCGTGGGATTGAATATTTGCATCGAGGTTATGACATGCAAATTCTTCATTTTGACATTAAACCTCATAACATTCTATTAGATGCCAATTTTCAACCTAAAATTGCAGATTTTGGGCTCGCAAAATTCTATCCAACAAATGACAACACAGTGCGAGTGACCACTGTGAGAGGAACCATAGGGTACATTGCCCCATAACTATATAACCGTAACATTGGAGGCGTATCATACAAATCCGATGTTTATAGTTTTGGAATGATGTTGATGGAAATGGCAGGCAGAAGGAAAAATTTTAATGCATCTGCGGAGAAGTCAAGCCAGATTTACTTCCATTCATGGGTTTACAATAGGCTTGAACAAGGGGAAGACATGGAATTGAGATACAACACAGAGGATGAGAAGCACATAGCCAAGAAGTTGATCATAGTAGCATTATGGTGCATTCAGCTAAAGCTTGTGGATCGTCCTTCCATGACAAGAGTTATGGAGATGCTAGAAGGAAGTAATGAACTTTTAGAAATGCCACCCAAGCCTTTTATTAGCCCATGAACAATCAGTTCCCAATGAAGCTGAAGCAATAATAAGCATGAATACAATTGAAATCACACTCACTGCTAGAACATGATCAATCTTTGTGTATCATAAATACATTTTTTTGGTGAAATTAGTCTTTGTTATATGAGGTATTTGAAATGTGTTATGATGTATGATGTGGAGTTTTTGTTCCCATTGTTCCTACTAGCTCTTTAAATTTTATATATATTATATAATTATTCCACATTGCACACTTAACAACTTCCCCTTGGCTTGTCATTACGTGTTGTCACTTCTTGAACATTGGGTTGCCGCAATATAAATAGCCACTTGATTATCGCAGAAAATAGGACACTTAATATAAGCCCTTAAATATCTGATAACCATTTTAAGTGGAGTTCGGATTCCCTTCCCTTCAACGGAGAGGTATGTTCATCCCTCATACTTCTTTATCATGTAATAAGGGTGAGGTCCACGTGAGACCCATCTAGGTTCCTACGTTTAATTCATTTTGTCAATACTTAGAAATGAGTTCCACCTTATGTGTGTGGTGGAGAAGCATGAGGGAAGCACGTCGCTCTATCCTGATAGATAAAGGATTGAGGCTAATGTTTATAGTCTTGGAAAAAGAAGGTAGAAGAAAAATTTTGAAAGCATATGTAGAGAAGACAAACTAGAATTACTTCCTTTCATGGGTTTACAAGAGGCTTGAACAAGAGGAAGACATGCAATTGAGATACAACACAGAGGATGAGATCATGAGAAGGTCATAGCTAGGAAGTTGATCGTAGTGACAATGTGGTGCATTTAGCTAAGCCTTTGAATTGTCCTTTCATGACAAAAATTATGGAGAGATGCTAGAAGGAAGTCATAAACTTTAAGAACAATCAATCCATTTCCAAAAGAAGTTGATCTAGTAATAAATTAGCCTTTGTTGTATATGGTATCTAAAATGTGTTACATGTGTGAAGCCTAATTTTGGTTCTCTTTTAACTCTTGGACATTCTTATGTTGTTAGAATTCTTGAAGGCGTTTTATATTTGGATTAATAGAATAAAGAAGTGTTGGATATGTATCATATAATAACTTGCCCGTTAGGTTGCTAGAATCAGGCTTGCTGAGTAGAAATGCCAAGATTTTACACGGGTCAATTGAAAATTGATGAACCCCTAAAGTATTCATAATTTCTGTTTGAATTGGAATTCCCCCTTTACAATTGGACTCTCACAAAAATAGGTTATGAATTTTTGTTTGAAAAATTTTCAAACCAATTCAAACTATTCCAAGCGTGTTGGAATCTTTTTTTTTAAAATTAAATTATTTCAGAAATTTAAAAGGTGGTTGTGTTGGAAGTAGCTAGAAATCACATTCATGCTAATCCAAATGATTGAGATAAATATTCTAATTTTTTTTTATAAAAAAAAATATATTAAGGACTATCCATCAATCCAATGGTCAAACAGGATCATTAGTTTAAAACAGTTTGATAAATGAGGATACTCAAAATATCTTCCTTGGAAGAAGAAAAAAACAAAAGATTAAAAAAGGATCATAGACCAACGGTATCATCATGAATTTGTCAAACAGAAATTTTACATTGGTCTTCATCATATTGAATTTCAGATTTAGATTCGATCACGTATATTCTTATGACATGCCGTTATATATTTTAAAATTATTTATTTATTTAACAACTTTTTTATATCTTGGCTATGAGTCAGCTGTCACTTAAATCCGTGAAAAATTAGAAACGCTAGTGGCCTGAAAATTACAGTTTGGGGTCTTAAGATAACATTACTATCACTTCTCTACTCGATATAAAAGAATTTGAATGTGTATCCATGATTCCATGGTGCTTCCAACTCTTACATAATTACATAAATAAGCCTGGAAAAGGGTGTCTTAAAGCCAACCCAAAAGCAACGCAAGAGGGAAAAGTCACACACGATCAGGGAGAAGGTTAGCTTTGGAGGAAGAGCCTTGTGTCTCTTCTTTGCTATTACTGGACATGGAAGAATCAATCCATGGCCCATTCGTCGATATGCTATTTCGCGTGTGACTTTCTTGAGAACCACTTGAATATAGTGTTTGACTGTCCATTGAAAGCTTTTCGAAGGCCTTAAACCTCAGATCCTCAGTCATGGAGCTGCGCTTTACAAGAGGTGCTTTAACTGCAGTTTTGCCTTCAAGCATGCTCACCGCTGCAGACATTGGAGGCCTAAGAGAAGGGGATGGGTTGGTGCACAGAAGAGCTAATTCCAACATCCTCAAAGCTTCTTCTCTAGGGTAGTTTGACCCAAGGACTGGATCAACAAGTTCTAGGAGACTTCCCTGCTCTTGTAAAACATAAGCCTGTAACCCAATTGGAAAGGGAGGGTAAAGGGGACAAAAAACAAAGCAAACAGTTCAAAATGGTCAATGATTTTGTTCACAGAAATGATAAACATCCTTCCCTATATTTCCAATTAAAAAAAAAAGTTTGCTCAGGTTGGTTACCCAATCAAGAAGGTAAACAAAATCCTCTCTGGGCCTATAATTTGTATTGCTCGTCCCACTGACAATCTCTAGCACAACAACTCCAAAACTGTAAACGTCTGCTTTGTCCGTCAAGTAACCCCTCATTGCATATTCAGGGGCCATGTATCCTCTGCAAAATTAGAAGTTCATGGTAATGATATATTTAGTATCATAACATAAAGTAAATTAATGGCTAGTGTAACACTAAAAATTACGTCACTGCAACATTAGCAAATCAAACTGTCAACATGGAAAATGAAAAGTCGAATAAGAGTTACCAGTTAGACTTGGATGTCATAAAATCAACAATATCTGATCAATGAATTCCGAATCCTCATTAAGTTTTAAGTGAAATCAAGTCAAGTTAAATAAAACAGTATGAGAATGGCAGGAATTTTTTCCAACCATTATTACCAAAGGAAATTGTGTCAACAAAAAAACATGCTACTAATTTTATTTCTAATTTACCTTTTTTTGGAGAAAATATCAAATTAATATTAGGTTCTACTGTTCTAGGCACCAACTGTTTTGAATTACTTTGCCTCAATACAACATTCAAACCGGATACCCCAATAGAAAGTAGTTCGTGATTCCTTTCAATTTCATTTTATAACCAAAATTTTCAATTTTATTTCACCGCCAACACAAACAATGCCTGAATGACTATTGAACTGTAGAAACTTAAAACAATCATCGTATCATCAGCGATACTCACGGCAAATATATAGTAATATTCAACCATAACATTGCACGATTGTTCACACTAAACTATTCAAAATAAAGTTAAACTTTAAAATTTTGAAGGAAAGGAGATATATTTCCAATGTCTTGTTTACATGCACCGAAAATAACTACATATGATAAATAAATCTTTTAATAGATACTGATAAGTAAACTCAGACAAGATGCACCTCAGTGTAAACTGTAAACAAAGAACATGAAACATAAAAAGAGCTAAGAAAACACTAGTTTCATAAACTTGAGGTTTAACTAGAAACTTCGACAAAAGAACCTTTCGAGATGGCTACTTCATACAACATCCATCCCATCCCTGTTGGCTTCTGGGAATTTAATACTCTCAGCTGACCCTCCCTCTCTTGCATTCCTTTAGTCTGCTTCATGAATGCTGATTCTAAAATATTGAATAGATCACATATATAGAAGCAAAAAGAACTTAAAAAAACACTTACATGGTTCCAGCTATTCGGGTGCTGATATGGGTGTTCTCCTCTTCATCAAGTTTAGCCAAACCAAAGTCTGAAATCTTAGCATTAAGGTCCCTATCAAGCAATACATTAGTTGCCTTTATGTCTCTATGGACAATTTTCAGCCTTGATTCTTCATGAAGATAAGTTAAACCTTGTGCTATCCCCAAGCAAATATTATGCCTTGTTGGCCAGTCTAAGTTCATTCTTTGATCTTCACGACCTAGATGTGTACCACACAATGTATCATAATTCAACCATAAATTCTAGTATAACTAGAAGAGTTAGTTGATAGCATTCACTTAATAACAAAAAGCAACCATTATATTGAATAGCGGAGTATTGAATTTACCAAATAGTGCACGCGCTAGGCTATTATTTTCCAGATACTCATAAACCAATAAAAGCTGGTTTCCTTCAATACAACATCCATAAAGCGTCACGAGGTTTGGGTGTTGTAAAGCAGAGATCATGCCTATTTCATTTAGAAATTCACGGTTCCCTTGCTTAGACTTAGATGAGAGCTGCTTGACTGCAATAACGGTCCCATCTGAAAGTGTACCCTAAAATGAAACAAATAAAAATTAAATCACCATTTCCCAGATAAAACAACATGGAAACTGAGACAGAAAGGTTTTCAGTCTCCTTTTCTTTCCCCCTTCCCTTAAAACTTTTAATTCATGTCCCTCACACTGTCCTGCTGTAACATTTTACTTTTCCCCTTTTCCTATGGAAGACTGAAGTCAAAAGGAATAAAAGCCTGAAAGCTCAACCCACAAAATACTCAGATTGATGGTGATAAATGTGAAGGATGAGAGGAAGATACGAATCCATGCTTACCTTATAAACAGGCCCAAACCCACCTTCACCTATCTTATTTGCAGCATCAAAATTCGCAGTTGCAGCTTTAATCTGTCTCAAACTGAAGTGACCTGTTTGTAGCTCTAGACCCATGAAATATCTGTACATTAGTGATGGTCCACACATACACAATCCAAACAATGACACGCGTGCAGACATGGGACATATCGGCATTGTGCATAAATACTGTTTTTTTGTAAACACAAAGCATGTGCACTCATGTGAATCCGTTATATGAAGGTACAGTACATGGGTGATACATGGAAACAATAATTGAAACAACACGTAAATGATCTACATATGAAGTAAAGGAGAGAGGAGGATAAATTCAAACCAAACACTTCAATTTGGCCAAATTTTATATGGCATGTGCTCAACACCTTGCTTTTTGCTCTATCACTGTGAGAATGTATCCTCAGTGGCTTGAAGATAGCTTGTCCACACTCTTTTGAGCCACATGGGGGCACTGATCCCTTCCAACCAAGTTTTGAATAGGTAGTACTCCCCATTGATTAGACATAATTTGGGATCCAATTTCAAAGATGTGATCCACCATTGTTAGATTTAAGCATTTTAACTCTTTTACCAAGGTTGAGTCTTCAACCATTTTTCCAAGCTTTCTTTTTGATAGGCCCCAGGAGCAGGCCACGTGAAGGGAAGAAAGGTTGGGAGGTTACCATGTTTCGGTAGGGATAAATAGGGGGTAAAACATGAGGAGAGGCGTTGGTTAATTTGTGAGAGTTCGGGCAGCCTTTGGCTGAGGGGCATCATGTTGCTGTAGGACTGGCACCATTGTAACCAGATTATCTTTCTTATTTTGCTTGTCCTTTCATATTTTAAGTGATCGTTAAGAGATTGCTATCACTTTTCTCCAGGTTGGAATGTATGTTGGGACTAAAGTTAACAAATGCCAAAAACATACAGATAAAATGGAGATAATAGGGCAGTGAAGAGAATGTTCTTTTAACTGGACTTAATGATATTTTTAGTTATTTAAAGATTTGTTTCTTATGTTCCCAACAAATTCAGAACAGTGGAATTTGGACAGGATTGAGAAAGTAACTGGCAATTTCAGTACAGATTCAGTTCTCTAAAGGAAATTTTGATTTGGAATTTTTCCATCTTTATATCTAAACCTTATTGAATTAGGTTATGCTTAATTGCTTACTATTATGCTTTCCATCATCAACAATTAAAAAAGTCAACTTTTTATAGAAAACTTTTACTACAGATGAGCAGCTATTTAACATTTATTTGCACAAAATTATGATTAATATTTGTTCTCTGGTCTTTAAATATGAATCCAAGTCTTCAACTATTAGTAAAAAATACTAAGCACATCTCAACATGTGATTTTCTTGTGGTGCAATGGCGCAATAAATGATTTCAAGGAAGTTGTAACTCCAAACATTAACAGACCAACGATGTAAGACCTTCCCCCTTGAATCATTTATATTCATTCATTTGTTTGCACAATAAAAAGGGGTGGAAAAAAATTAACAGGCAGGGATTCCCAAGAAATTCTTTGATTTCTTCCGGAAGCAGATGAATAATCATCTGCTTCTCACGTTTCATGAATAGCCGGGACATTGAGGAACATCCAAGAAGGCATTTCAGGAATCGGATTGATTCTATCTTTGTTCGTTCCATTTGAAGAAAGGGAAAGCCTGACGGAGCAATGTCACGTGGAGGAAGAAGGCCCACGGGTAGTAAACTTCTTTTCCCGGAGAAGAAGCAATAACGGTATATGGGGAATAAGCATCGGCTAACTCTGTGCCAGCAGCCGTGGTAATACAGAGGATGCAAGTGTTATCCGAAATGATTGGAAGAGTAAAAAAAAAAAAAAAAAAAAGAGAAGGGGTCGACTGCTCTTCATTAGAATATACATATATAATTCTAGTAAGAGCTTGTTCATCGGAAGAGAATATTGAAATTCAGTTGGAAAAAAATTTCCTATTATCTAGATCCCTTTTCCTTTCTAAATAGGAGGGGGAATAGGAAAGGAAAGGGTTTTGTGGAAAATTGAAAATGTAGGTTCCATGATAAACACAATAACATTTCTTTTTTCATTTCCCTCCCTTTCCACAAAGTCCCACCTAAAAGTATAGGACTTTTAAAACAGACAAGGTGCAAAAAGTTGGTGCCACATCAGTAATAAAAAAAAGAAAAATTAAGGAAGCTTGTCTACTCATTTTCCCATCCCAGTGAACCAAACAAACCATGTTTTGGGATTTCATTGGAAACAGTGTACTTTTCTCACCCTTTTTATCCACCTCATTTTATTCCCTCAAACAAATGTATCCTTATGCCTTTCATGATTACCTGTTTAGATCCATTACATAAATTACTCTTTATCAACCTCTCAACATTGTTCTCAAACACCTTAATGGATTACCCTGTGCTGTTTTCACCCAAAACCTACTCCAAAATGAAATACTTTGGTTTCCTAAGTTGACTAAAACCCTATATTTTCCTATTTTATTTCTCTTGTTGGTCACCTAACCTCCTCTCTAACCAACATCTAACATCTTCAATTTTCCACCGTAATTAACCCCCTTGGTTTCTATTAAAGATGGCTTATTCATATGAACTAGCACACAACAAATTCTATGAAAGCTGTAACAAAACATTGTGCTACAACATAAGTTTTAGTTCCAGCTGCCTCACCTTTGTCATCGAGATTCTTCCCTCTCAAGCAACCTTTCACCCAAAGAATTGCTAAAACCATTGCTATGAAAATGCATGAAGCAGCAACAATACCAACAATAACTCCAACAGATAGTCCAGTTTTTAGGTCATAATCTGCACAATGAAGCAAGTTACAGTACCAGATAAGGAGTGAGAAGAATAGGAGAAAGAAAAAGTGGGCAGATGACTTACTTGGCATCACTGAAACAGCGGATATAAGGGGTCCATATACTCCTCTATCAGGAATTGCAGTAGTTCCTTTACCTGACCAGTAGAGGTGGATCTCCAAGGTACTTCCATTGACAATAACATCATTAAATACCTTAATGACGCTCTTACCAACCCCTTTAGCTTCCTCTGCAATATTAAAATCCTTCAAACGGACTTCTCCCTAAAAGAATTTGAAATAATGTTAAGGAAGTTGTGTCAATCAAAGAATAATCATAAATATTCTTCAGGAAGTAGATGGAAAACTTGTTTGAACTACAAGATAATTATTTGAAAGAAAAAAAGAAAAAAGTGAACCAGATATATTTTCCTGATTAAGTGGGGAAAATGCAGTGGTATGATAAATAGAGTATCAATTATGACAATCTGCTAGCCACTCACTTGGATCGATACATCAAATACGCGCCTACCAAGGCTGCTGTATGTCTGATTCTCTGTAAACATTATTTCAGCAAAGTGGAGCTGCACTGTATAGTTACCACTTCTTAAGCAGAGGCCATAATATCTTAGAGAGATAGGAGCAGCACGAGCAGTCATATATATGGAAGGATCAGTCACATTAAGCACTGTTATGTTTGTGGTCAAGTACTGAGGATCTTCCCTACCCAAGAAGACTCCCATAGTGCTAGAAGCCCATCTATCAGTATGATAAAAGTTTGATGCACCATCCACCCTGGGGGTCAAATCTTCTTCATACTCCTTCCCACCAAAATTCGCCAATGGACCTCCACAATTGATGAACAATGAATGGTCTGCACATGTAATTGGCATCAAGGACATGTATCTATAATGATCACTTCTCAAGACCGCTCATAAAATCCTAATGAAGACTATAATGTTTTAATATGTCAGAGTGAAGAGATTCTACAATTACATTTTTGTTTCCCAGAGCAGGGGAGTTCCTTCCTCAAGCACCAAGCAACTCTGCAGTAAGTGTGCATAGATGAAATCACTTCCTTCATATGTTTCATCAAATGAGAAAAATAAACTTTCCACGACAATAAACTTACGAGTTGTCTTCTGAAGATGAATAACTGGCAATTGTTTTCCTATTACAAAACAAGCAAACCAGTTTCATAACAGAAATAATAAAACCATCAATTATTTAATAAATCCAAAGGAAATAATATAAGGAACTGAATGTACAGAGTAGTTTGTTGTGCACAGCTAGATTCTGAGGCATATCCACTAAAGTTGTTGTAGGATATATCACTGCAAGACAAAACAGTATCATGTCATGGTATTTGAGTTCTCAATGAAAAAGATAATAAGCCAAAAGACATGAAGTGGTTGGCACAAATATCTCAAGTCTGAAATTCATCAAAAAGGTAAGTCACTTGCTGGTTAAAAGATTCTAGGAACCATGACACAGTGCTTTTAATGAGTAGAAACACTCACGCTTTAATATTCTGTCTTTTAAATAACCAACTTGGTACTTCTCCAGTCAGCAAATTGTTACTGAGAAACCTATATCATAAACAATAGAACAATAGAATGCATACCATGAGACTAGAGAAATTTATCATTGATAATTTAAGACTAAGAATTGACAAGTAAAATGATTTTCTGGCCTGTCCTGTGCAATAGAGATCTATGACAGTGCAAGGGAGAAAGTGCAAAGTGTGAATCATAGTAAACAACAAATAACGGGATAAGACAACCAAACAATTGGTGCAATTAGGTGTGAGTCATAAGTAACCACAAATAATGGGATAAAGCTTTTTTTTATCGCTCGTTGTCACGTATGAATAATTAAAATAAAAATAGTCAAAAATTAAAAGGAAAATAAAGCAATTTACATACAAGTATTGCAGATTTGCTGAACTCTGAAAATCTGGAATTTGACCAGTCAAACTGTTGAAGCTCAAGTCTCTACAGTGGGCAGAAAACAAACTCCCATCAGAACATAACTAGGAAAGATTGTTTTCAGAGTACAATTTGGTGGGTTTGTGATCATTTCTAACCAACTGGGTCAAATTTCAAAATTCAAGTACATGAATATGTTCACTTAATATCCCTCCAGATATACATGTTGAGATAATTGAGCAATAGAAATACTGTTAGTAGTGAAACCGCCTTTGGTTACCAACTCTGCAGCTAATGTAACCGTATAATCATCAGATTCATCAAGCATTGGTATAATGTGAAAATTTTGAAGAAACCATATGTTTTGACAATCACAAGATTAAGTTTATTAGCCACATGGTAATACAAAGGTAAGGAAAACTAAATCAATGAAATAGGAAATGAAGAAAACAGCAGTGAATCAGATGAGCTTGTCGAAGGATAATTGAAGTATATGCAACACTCTAATCTTGGCTGGGGAATTAGTACACCAAATGTAGAATTAACTATGTCAAAAGCTACCATGGCTGACCAGGAACTCTTCAAGTACTCCTCTAAGGAATGAAGGAGCAGATCTTTTCACTGCTAAAAGATTAGACAAGTCCAAGTTGAATGAAACTTTAAAAAACTGGTTACTTTAGTGCACCTATCATGCATGTGTTTACTACAGATATTAAGGATTCTAACCTTTGGTGTAGGCTTTTCTCCAATGATACATTTTTCAGGAAGAAACAAGAGTAGGGATGAATGATAAGTTAAAATAATGGATATAAACTTATGAATAAAAAGATTTTTGGACAAGCTGAATGTAAGCAACTTATGAAGTGTGATCTTTATAAAAGTAGACATGAAAGTGGGTCGGTGAGAATCGATGATAGGGATACCTCAAGCTCAAAGTGATATTTTAAGAAACCTAGGTTCAATCATAAATAAAGGGACGCTGCATACTGGATCAGACTAGGGTGGCTGAAGGAAAGGGACCCCCTCTGAAGTGTTGTCTGATTATAACACATTCTGCTAAAACTCAAAAGGAAATCTCTTACTGGGTCAAGATAAGAACAGAATTATCAGCTAATTGTAGGGCGCTGAAGAAACAAGATATAAGCAAAATTAGTGTAGCTGAGATGAGGGTGTTGAACAGAATAAGTGGTAAAACTTTACAAAAAAATTACATTAGAGGTGACAGAAAAAGAGGGAGCCCACTGCCGAAGGCTTCCACACAAACAGAATCCCCCGGGGAGGGGGTGGGGAGCAATTTTCCGGTGCAGCTTACCCCACAAATTTCTGCTGAGAGGCTGTTCTGATATTTGACACATCACACTTGAAATAAATAAAAGAAAGTTGTTTGCTGAATCCTGCAGTATAAGACCTTTTCATGATCTCTCAGCAATCAGATAATTCAGATTGGAAAAGTTAAAAGAATAGAAGTTACATATAAACAACTTCAGGAGAAAGGTGACGAAATACATGCGTTGATTTGATTGGTAACAGGTACGGTTTTGAATAGAGTTGAAACGAGAAAAGAGGACCATGTAGTGGAGCCATGAAGTCATAATGACACTTAGTTCAGCTTATTAGTCGATGAGTCACTCTAGTTTTTCGTGATTGTGGTGAACCTCAATACTTCTTGGAAAGTTGGAAGAGTCATGTCAAAATCCATTTCGACTGTTTCTAAACTTGTTCATTCATAAATTTATTTCCTCTTCTGAAACTTCAAGTTTGCTGTAAATATTTCAAATCCGTAAATGCTCATTTTTCCCTATGAAAGAAGGTCGTCTTCTTCCCATTCATCCTTCAATATACTCAACTTATCAGGGCAGTCCGTGTAGTGGTAGAACTATACATAGAAGTCTGTTGTGAGTAACCCTCACCATAGTAGATTGTTTCACATCACTTTTTTGGGATTGTTTATTCCCTCTATTAGGGACAAGAATGTAATACAAAAAATTGAGAAAACCCAAATGCTGATTTCTGTTGGCTTCCTTTTTATCAAAATCCACCCAGCAAAGTTATAAGTGAAGCTTATGAAGCCAAACATCAAGGGGAGAAACTCCATCTAATAAAACTCACAGGGTTTTTAAATTTGGCATCAGTTTTCCAATGTATTCTGGGATGTCACCTTTAAGGGAGCAATTTCTCAGTACCCTACAACACCAAAGAAAGCCAAGTTATCAAGAGCAAACATAACCACTGACAAAATGACATGCTAATGTTGTTTTCTCATTTGGCTCACAATCAACTGAAAGACTGAGGAGTGGGGGAGAGGAGGCACTCACAATTCCTCTATAGATGTCAGGTCCTGCAAATCAGGGAAAAGAAAACTCACATTTGTTCCACCAAGGTCAGACACTCTCCTGAAATTCAAAATGCATTAAACCACACCTAATTCAATCCTTCAATAATTTATCTCAGTTCATAATCACAATAAGGCCAATGGACAAAACAGACAAAAAAAAAAAAGGAAGTTGTTCAAAGGTGCACTCACAGTTGAGTTAGGTTTTTTAATAGGGAAACATTTGAAGGAACAGGGCCCTCTAAGGATGTGCCCTGCATATCACTGCAATAGACGGCTCCAGTTTCAAGAAGACCATAAAAGAATCTCCAGATAATAACAAAAAAACATGGTTACTCACAGTCTATCAAGTGCTGTCCAGTTCCCAATGAAATAAGGGATCTTCCCTGAGATGCTGTTCCCATCTATCCTACTGCAAATGACAAGACAGTTCAGCCATTCATTATTTCAAAAGTTTGATATATCTGGACAACTACCTCCAACTTACAAATCATTCAAGCTAGTAAGTTTGCCATATGTTTCTGGTATAGTTCCATTGAAATAGTTCGCAGAAGCAAGGCTGCAAGAGCAAGAAAGCTATAAACAATGAGTTCATTTAAATTGAGTAATAGTAGAAAGAATTAGATACTGAATGATGATGGTACAAGTACAACAACAATGAGAATTACATATTTACATAACCACTGTCTATTAAAGAAAACAATCATCTGCAATCGAATTACTTCACCAATAAACTTAATGATACTTAGGCCACGAGGTTCTAGTAATATTTCTACCAAGCAATGAAGACTTTCCTCATTTATCCATAGAGAATAGTAAAAGAGAATAATATAAGTCATTAGCACTGCTGCTTGCAGCTCCTTAAATTAGTAAGTGTTCATTAAATTCTACCCATGACAGAAAAGGTGTTTATCATAAGAAGAAAAGAAGTATAACAAAGTTGATCTTCATAATATCCACTTGGTACTTGTAAAAATGAATATGCTTCGCTGCACTTTCTTGCTAGCAGGTATGATCTTGGAATGAAACCTGTATGCAGAAAATAAGACTAATTGCACCATGTAGAAAAGTTAAGGACGAATTAGAAGAGCCATAGTAGGATAGTAAAAATTGATTAGAGCTGAAGACATAAAATAAATAAACAAATACTTTCAGTCTACAAGGATAAAACCTTGTCTCTACAACTAAAATCCTTCCTCAAGAGTATCTGTCTTTATGATTTTCTGTCTGCATATAAAATCCCCAAACAGAAGCCATACGGCTGGACCATGTTTGCAATAAACGCTTGAAACATCACTTCATACCACAATTGGCATGAGTGGAGGAATGAAGTTTTGCTGCCATTATATGTAAATTAATTTGATTGTGGTGGATAAGAGGAACAAATTTCCTTAGTTACTTTACCTAAAAAGATTGACTCTTCTATTGCACTGTCTGTTTCAAGGATCGAATCCCTAGACAATCATTCACTGTCTAGTTTTGTGGGTCCTTCAATCATCGACATCATTGGCAAGCTCGTAATCTGTGCCTCTATCGCTCACTGCTGGTTAGAGCACAACCTCCATAAATGGTCCTCGAAATTCCACTTTCCTAACACGATTTGTAAGGCCATCTGCAAAGATGTCGGCTTCAAACAAGCATCCCTCCACCCCAAACCCCATACAAAGTCCCCACAGAATATGGCCATTGTTGTCACCTAGGGTCTAGATTCCTCTATGTAGACTCAGCCACCCATCTCTTAGCTGGAGTCCCACCCACCTTTTATTCCCCTCCCCCCTTTTTCTACCATTTCGCGTTGTTAAATATATTTATTATTGATAAAAAAAAGTTACTCTATCTGTTGTGAAGGTTTTTTTTTTTGGATGAATAAATAATATATTAAAGACAAGGAAACAAAATACAAGGTCTTTAAGCCGAAGACTGAAGGGGAGAACTAAGGCCCCAGGAAACAACAATGAGCATGTTCCTTGGGGAATCATCAACAGTGGGATGGGGAATGGCACACAGCCTAGAACAAACATCAAAATAGATGGCGTTCCAAATCCGATCTATGGAGCGGGATTTGGAAGTCAATCTTCTAAGATTGCGCTCCCACCAAAGATGATGGATAGAGGCACAGTACACTAGCTTACCAATCCAATCGCAAATGGAGGTTCCAGCAAACTTTCTCAAAATCCAAGGCCAATTACGGGAAAACCAGAAGGAACGCCTCGAACGGGGCCAAATGGAGGCTAGGGCTTTTCCCCAGAGCAATCTGGAGAAAGGGCAAGAAAAAAAGAGGTGATCAGATCTTCCAAACCATTCCAACAAATGATACAACTGGGGTTGACTGGGATATGGCGGCTGATAAGAAAGGATTGGGTGGGGAGAGCAAGGTTAAGGGCTCTCCAAAGGGTTAGGGAATGACAGGGGATAAAGGTTTTGAACCAGACCAAAGGGGGCCAGGGGGCCTTAGGGCTATGGGGACAGAGGAGGTTCCAAGCAGAGGAAGTGGAGAAGGTTTTGGAGGGGGAAGGCAACCAAACTGTGGAGTCATGAGAGGAGCTAGAGACAGGGGCGAGAGACTTCAAAACTTGTGTGAGAATGGGGTGGGGCGTCAGGGACCAGGAGCCATGCAAAATGAAAGAAGACAGGGGCGCGGATTTGGGGATATGGGTGTTATAGACAGTGCGGGGACCAAAATGATTGAAAAGAATTCCCATCAGATGCCATGGGTCAAGCCAAGAAGAAAGTGGACGAACCAGAAGCAATGGAAGTAGATATAGCGGAGATGGCGCAGGGGTGCAACAAGAGAATTTTCCTCCAGACCCATGAAGGATTGGACGGCATTAAGGGAGTCCAAAAGGAGTCAGATCGGAGGAGGTAAGAATAAACCCACTTAACCTAAATGGAATCTTGCTTTGAGGCAATTTTCCAGATGAGTTTGAGAAGGCAGGCCATGTTAACATCATTGATCCGGCAAAAACCCAGGCCTCCTTCAGAGGTAGGACGGCATAGGGTCGACCAACTAACCGGATGGAGGAAGCGAGAGGATCCTTGTCCTTTCCAAAGGAAGGCACAGAACAGGGAGTCCATTGCATGGATTGTTGATTTGGGGATGGAGAAAACTCCACACTAGTAAAGGTAGGAAGATCGGAGGACTGAGCGGATGAAAACCACCCTGCTAGCAAAAGAAAGAAGCTTTCCCTTCCAAAGCTGAAGCTTCTTATGGATATGATCAAGCATAGGGAGACAGTGGTGGCGAGTGAGTCTACCAGGGATAAGGGGAAAGCCAAGGTAGACCATAGGAAAAGAGCCGGGATTGAAGCCCGAGAGCCAAAGAAGGGAGGAACGAAGTTGCTCAGGGATGCCGGAGAGAAAGAAAGTGGATTTGTCAAGATTGACGCGCAGACCAGAAAGGGATTCGAAGAGGGAGAGAGCCGAGAGAATGGAAGAAATGGAAAGGTGGTCCGCTTTGAAAAAGATCATAAGATCATCCGCAAAGGCAAGATGGGTAAGATTTAGGGATGGGAGAGATGAGGAGATGATCAGTTTTGGATTGGAGAATGAGGGAGAGAATCTCAAGGGCTAGGGAGAAAAGGTAGGGGAGAGGGGGCATCCTTGGCAAATACCCACTTGGGAATGGAAGAATCCAGTCAGGGAGCCATTAACAAGGATGGAGAAGCGAGGGGTGGAGATACAGGTCATAATCCAGTGAATGAGGGAGGAGAACCGTGGAAGAGAGAATATCTCTGATGAAATCCCAACAAATAGAATCAAAGGTTTTATGGAGATCAACCTTAAGGAGAGCGGCCGAGGAGTGGGCAGACCTATCAAAACCATGGACAATTTCTGCACAAAGAAGGATGTTATCCGTGATACTATGGCCCGAGATAAAAGCCGATTGATTTTCGCTCACAAAAGAAGGCAAAGCCTTTTTTAGTCTATTCGCTAGGACCTTGGAGATGAATTTGTAGAGAAGGTTGCAAAGGAAAATGGGACAAAAATCAGGGAGAGAGCATACTCCTTGCTTCTTGGGGATGAGGCAAAGGAAGGTTTGGTTAATGGAAGAGAGTTGAGAAGTGTTGAAGAAGAAACTGCAGATGGCATGGACAAGGTCAACTTCAATGAAATCCCAAGAGGCTAGGAAGAATCCCATGCTAAAGCCATTGGGGCCTGGAGCCTTATTGGGCTTGTGGGATCGGATGGCCAAGAGGATCTCTTCCGAGGAGGGGATGGCACTAAGCGTGCTGATGATGGCAGGGTCAAGGAATTTATTGATTAGGTTGGAGGGGAGAGGGGCACGGGCAGGGAGGGAAGGAGGGGAGAGAAGGCAAGAGAAGTAGGAGACGATCTCGTTCTTGATACAGGGAGAGGTCGAAATGCAAGTCCCGTTGCTAGTGATAAGGATAAGGATGGAGTTAAAATTGTTTCGAGCCTTAAGGGAACGGTGGAAGTAGGCAGAATTGGAATCGTCAAGATGAAGCCACTTAATTCTAGCTTTATGGCGAAGGAAGCTTTTTTTAGAGTTGAGGAGGGAGGAAAGATCAGAGGAAAGGGATTTCTTATCATCAGCAAGGAAACGATTGGAGGGATCACTTTGAAGGAGAGATTGGATGTGGTGAAGATTCGAGCGGCAGGAATCGACTCTAGAAGAGATATTACCAAAAGTAGACGAGTTCCAGGAGCGAAGAGCTTCCTTGGTATTGCGGAGTTTGCGAGCAAAGGCAATAAGATGGAGAGAGTAACAGTGGACAGGCTTAGCCCAAGCTTTAAGAACTGTAGGCAAGAAGGAAGGGCTCGAAGTCCACATGTCAAAAAAATTGAAAGGCTTTAGGCCAAAGGAAGCGAGAGGGGAGAGACTGATAAGACAAGGAGAATGGTCAAAGAGGGAGGAGTTTGAGAAGGAGGCATGGGAGGAAGGGAAGGAGGAAAGCCAAGAATTATTAACTAGAAATCAATCAAGTTTAGAGGCAATCCTGGCAAAACCCGAGCGACGATTATGCCAAGTGAGGGGATGGCCCGACCAACGAAGATCGGCAATTCCCGAATCATCAATGCAAGCATTGAAGTCTTCAACAGCGGCGGGATCCGGAGAGGAGCCTCCAGCACGCTCGTGGTAAAAACGGATGATGTTAAAATCCCTGCCAATACCCCAGGGAAGGTCCTGGGAGAGAGAAGAGATGGAACGGATATCCTCCCAAAGGGAAGTCCGATCAGCAGCATGGTTGAATCTATAAATAACGGAGAGGAAGGGATGAAAGAGATTAGGGAGAATATCGAGATGAATGAGCTGGGGGGAGGATTTGAGGAGGTAAACATGGATTTGCAATGGATCCCAAAGAATCCAGATACGACCATTGATGGAATTCTCTAATTGAACATGGGTTTTCAAAAGGGCACAAAGGGGGACCTTTGAAGACTTGATGGTATTCCTAACCTCATCTTGCTTTGCAAGAGAATTGAGGCCTTTAATATTCCAAAAAAAGAACTCAGACATTTGAGACATATGGGGTA
Organism: Hakea prostrata; assembly: GCF_041222555.1. Taxonomy (NCBI): domain Eukaryota; kingdom Viridiplantae; phylum Streptophyta; class Magnoliopsida; order Proteales; family Proteaceae; genus Hakea; species Hakea prostrata. Next base: position 70,199,768 of record NC_142601.1, on the reverse strand, counting down.
GGGGCATCATCTTCGCTGTTGGGGTAAGGGCAAGGGGAGGGGGAGTTGACACTTGAGGAGAAGAGGTTGAAGTGAGGAGTCTCACATAGGGGGGAGTCAACAGGGGAAGGAGTTTCAAAAATGTCTGGGTCTATGGAGGAGTTGGAGGAAGGGGAATAAGGTTTTAAGTTTAATGGGAATTCACAGGAGAAGCTTGGATGGTTAGCTCACGGGATGGGGGACGGCTAGGTGAGGGAGAAAGAGGGTGGAGGGTGAGGCCTCAGCTCATGGGGACAGTGGGTTGGACTGTAGGAGAGGGGTTTATGGAAAGAGAAGGCCCACGGGAAAGTAGAGTTGGAGGCCCAAAGTTGGTGCTTAGCATTAAGCCCATGAGAGTTGGGTTTAGAAAGGGATAAGGTATTGGTGTTACGGGCTGAGGATGAGAGAGAGATGGGCTTGGGCTTACGGGTCAAGTTAATTGGGTCAAGCTTGGAGGATAAAAGGGTTAAGGGAAATGAGGGTAGAAACGGTAATTCAGTTGAGGGAAAGGAGGACAAAGGAGTTTTATCAAGGTTAAGTGTTGTCAAAGGTTGCAAGTGGGAGGGTTGCAAGGGAGCAGTGGAGATCGCAGAGGATTCCTTCGTTTTAGGGTTCCGAGAATGGCAAGGGAAGAGAGCACTTTACCTAGAACCTTCTTTACAGGCGATCTTTTTTCCATAGAAGTGGTAGTGGCATACAACAGTGCAGCGTTTGTGGTGGCAGCGGCAGGAGTGGCAGATCTAATCGGTTTTTTGGCATTTGCAGTGGAAGCTTTTGGAATTGCAAACTGCAAGTCTCTGCCGGTAGAGTCGCAGAGAGGAGCAGATGCAACAGGATTGTTCAACAGGTCTTCAGAAGACGACAGCAGCAGGTTCTTTTCCTTTCTTCTGTTTCTCCGGTAAGTAAAGGTTGGAGTAGATTTCAGAGCTTCAAATTTTCCGGCAACAAAATCGAGCTTTGGTGGCTCTGAAACCGTAATTTTTTTCCAGCAAATCTATTATTCTTTGAGGGCTTTCGGGAATCAGAGCCATCATCTCAGAAGGAGACGCTTCAATGACCAACGAACTTGCAGGAAGGGATTGTGAGACAGCAACAGCAGGTGCAGGAGGAGTGGTTGAGCAGGAGGAATCTCCGTGACCAAACGACGAGCAAAGGCAGCAGCAGAGAGGGATCCAATCGTACACAATAGTTTGTTCATAACAAAGACCCAAGTCATCGGCAATAGAGACGAACATCGAAAGGGGCTTTGATGCAGAGATATCAACACAAATGTGGGCCTAAGAAAGCCTCTCCATCTTGAGAGTCTTCCAGTCGGTACGCAGAGGCTTTCCAATGGCAAACCCAATACGACTAAGACGATCACTATTCCAGAATTCAAGAGGCAGACCAGGAAGGTTGATCCACAGGGGAAGAGAATTGAAGTCGACCCTGCGGAGAGGAGAGGAGGGAGACCAAGGCTTGATGAAGATTTGGGATTTCCCAACAGACCAGGGCGATCCATCCAAGGCTCGGGAATGGCAATTCAGGGAGGAGAAGTTGAAAAGAAAGACTCCAGACTCAAGCAACTAAGTATCCATAAGCCCCAGAGCATTCCATTGTTTTGCGAGACAAGTTTTGATGATTCTAGGGGGGAGGGAACAGGGCCAAGGAATTGGCCAATGATGGCTAACTTCCATCTGTCAATACCAAGGGCAGTGGACGATGAGGAGCAATGAGCTAAGGGGTGGGAGTGGTTGTATGAGGAATAGGGGACAAAGGAGAGGCTAAGGTTTTCAGACGATGAGGTAGGTTCTGTGAAGAGGGAATTCCAAGCTTTGGAGGGGGGAAGAAGGGGAAGGGGAAGAAACGCGGAGTTGAGGAGGGCGAGGAGAAGGCAGGGGGATGGGAATCCATTAATTCAAGGGAGGAGGGACGAAGAAGACAACAATTCTTTCTCTTTCTCACCACACATGAGTCACTCTATCCGTCGTGAAGTTATCTTATAAATTGGTGAATCTGCCATCACTTGACTAAATTCCTTGTTTTTCTTAAGCATTTAGATCTCATCTGTGAAATCCAGCCCAAACCTAGCTAGGGCACCCTATCTATTTTGAGTGAAGAAGAGCTTGTTTATGTTAGACCTTGATGTTGGACCTTGATTTCAATGTTACTATCTTTGAAAGTCTTAGGAAGACATGTCAGACCTTTCCCTTAGGGTAGATCCAATGTCCCGAAGTGAAGGAAGTTGTCTCTGTGGGCCTTCTCTGTAGAAGACATTGTGTTTGACCCGAAACCTATGGAGTTTGATAATGGTGCTCCATACTTGGATGCATTGTCAATGTTTGATAAGAAACTGCACCTTGAAGAAGGGGAGATTAGTTGATGGACCTAATGCACTTCCGGACATGATTCGAAGGTAATTCTCTGACCTAGACTAGTTGATTGAGTTGTAGGAGAAAGCCCAAGTGAATTTGAGATGATCTGGCCCTCCAATTCCCTACCACAAGTTGTTGTCATTGCTTGGTCGACTGGCTTGGTCGACTGAGCCAGTCAACCAACCCAGTTGACCAAAGGATTATTAAGCCTGAGAAAATCTGATTTTTGGGCCTTTTTCAGCTCTATTTAAGTGGTCTTCGAGGCTTTAACCCTATTATATTGCTGGGACTCTCTTGGAACGTGGAGAGGCTCCTCTTAGGCCATTCCTTGGTGTTGGTGAAGATCTTCTTCAAGAATCATTCTCTCATTCCCAAGATCATCCCCAAGGTATGTATTCTCTCACTCACTCTCTAATCTACTCTCACCTCTTCTCTTCCTTGCTGTTGAGACCATGAAGATGGTGCTGCAACCTTGCAACCACCACTTTATGAGCTTTCTCCTTTTCATTTGCTTAAACCCCTCTCAATCCATCTATGTTATGCCCCCATTTTGATTCTTATCTATGCATTTACATAATTCTCTTCATAGCAACTTGATTTCTTAACCTAAACTGATTTCTATAGTATGCTAAGTCTGATTTTAGGTTAGTAATTGATCATAATCTATCTATTGTCCATCATTTCATTGCTTGAATCCCTATATTCTCTTTGCATTTGCATTTGATTTCATTGAAAACTATGATTCTAGCATTTAGAGATTAGGGTTTCAAATTGGGGATTCCTAATTAGACCATTATGTGATGTTAATTCCTTGTTAGATAGTGTTCATTTATTGTTCCTAACAATCCCTCCAAATTACGAAGTTATCTGAGCTCCGGAAGATAGGTTTCAGATAAAAAATCACTATTTCAGCCCGACACTGTTCCCTTGGTCGACTGCTTGGTAGATTGTGTCAGTCGACCAAGCCATCAACCAAGCCAGTCAACCAAAGGAATATAACATTGTGTATTTGTCCGATTTGATCCGTTCGACATCCGATTTTCTTGATTTCTCTTCTAATATTGCATCTCTGTTTGTCTAGGGTCTAACTACTATCTTTAGGACCATTCTCTTTTGATCTTTGGACTATCTTCATCTCGAATTAAGGTAAGGACGGTTATTACCATAATTACGTAGTTTATGTGAATCTTGCTGCTATGTTGGAAACTTAGTAGTTTCATCATAATTGTTGTATTTCTAACATCATACGACTGTTGTATGTACTTTAAGACAGTAGTACCATGTTTATATACATTCTTTGGTTATCATGACTATTCATTCTTGTTAATTACATATATGATTAATCATGTGATGTGATATGTCTTTCTATATGATGATGTATCATTTGTGTATGATATGATGGAATTGGAAATGTGATTGAATAGTATGATTTGGGTTTGGGGAATGTCCTATTGACATTTTTGTCCTTGGACATCAGAGGGAATAGTATGGGATGTTTCCGATGGTGCCCATTGACGCTTTCCCGGATTATTGGATGTCATACATAGGACTTGTCTAGTGGTGTTGGCTAGAATGTCCTTGTCGTATCAGACCCGAATCGGAAGGGCATTGAGACCGAATGACCCATGGTAGTAATGGGGATTTGTGGGCGCTCAAGACTAATAACCAACCCGTGAGAGGACATAGATCACATTGTGGATACTCGATAGAGGCCATTTATTGGTTGGGTTGCAAATAACTAAACTTGGGCTCACGGGCGCTCAAGACTGGTAACCAACCCGTGAGAGGATGTGAGAGCTTCCCGTCTATTATTTGTGGATGACCAATAGGGTTGATGAGTCCGTAGTCAGGGACTATGCTGACTCTAGTGTGAAGGATACTGGAAATGATCATTAGCGGCGAGGAATGGAAGTATCTGGATCTGACTTGATACGACTGAGTAGATGACTTGCATTCGGCTAGGCTTTACCGTGACATGCACCAATACTTATACCAAATGGTTATGTGAGAGAGCGGTGACTTAAACCCCAGCCATGGATTATCCTAAGGGATGCAAGACCCATTGCCTACCGGAGCCGAGTGACCGGACCTACCCAAAGAAAAGTATGGTGCAATGACTTAAAGCATGTCTGCCATAAAGACCAACATACATAAAGTTAGATTCATACATGCATCGTCTGTTTCATATCATCTTGCATTATGCTATGTTTTGCATTATGTATCTATGTTATTATCGAATAACTTGCCTTGCTAAGTTCTTTTGACCTCACTCCTTTTTGCAACATCTTTTACTAGACTCTGCTGCAGGTACTACTACTGTTGACTATGATGGTCAACACTATGAAGAACAAGTTGATGACTCATACACCACTGGTTATGGTGACTACGGTGAAGACTATCAGTACGAGACTAATATTCATCAAGAGCAGTTCGGCTTTTGTACTTTGTGTGCCAGCGATGGGATATCGACCCATTCTCTTTTTGACCTCTTAGTGGATTCGTTGAGACCGTAGTTTAGTTTGTTCCCCTGTCATTTGGGAACTTGTTGTAACCTTTATTTTTATTCGATCTACCTTCCGTTGTTGTTGTAGAGTGGATTTCCGCCTCATTTCGCATGTTGACTATTTATTCTATTGGTATCGTTTTCCGCACTCTAATATTCTTTTTTATCCTTCTGAGATCCTTTCTTGACTTTTATTATTAAATTACTTGAATACAAAGATTTGTTCTTGCTTTTGATTATATTATTGTGATAAGTGGTTATGATCGTTCCTAAACTGGATCGTCGGGACCATGGATCACTTCCCCAGGTAATCCAAATAGGGTATCTGTAATGCCCCGCATCTTTTTCTATTATTATTTTATTATTGTGGGTGAACGTGTCATTGTGGTCAAGGTCAAACATCACTTGTGGGTCCCACAACAGTGGAATTAGATTGAACTGAAAACGAGAAAATGATCGGCATGATTTTCGGAACTCAGAGGTACTGATATTAGCACCTCAGAGTGGGCCCTGCATAAGATATTACAGCGGGCCCACAAGCCCATAACAAAGCCCATTAGTCCTATAATTAAATATATATTATATGTATAATTATATATATATATATATATATATATATTATATATAATATATATTATACATACTATAAGAGGACCGACTAAGAGGGATGAACCGACTAAAGAGGAAAGAGAGAGGGAGCGGAAGCCATTAGAGGAGCAGAGGAGAAGTGAAAAGGGAGAAGTGAGAAAAATATATATATATATACAGAGAGAGAGAGAAGAAGGCAGAGGAGAATAGAATTGTGCAGGAGAAGCAAGAGAAGAAGAGTAGAAGAAAGGAGAGAAAAGCGAAGGGTTGGAGATTTGCAGAAATCAGATTGCAGAGAAACAGTTTGAAGCTGAGGATAGAGAAGAAAGAAAAGACAGAATAAGAGAAAGAGAAGTAGAGGATAGAGAAGAAAGAAAAGACAGAATAAGAGAAAGAGAAGTACCAAGCAATTAAGAGGAGAGGAGGAGAGAGAGAGAGAGAAGAGACAGAACGTGCAAGAGGAGAGAAAGAAAAGTGAGCTAGAGGAGAGAGAAGAAGTGGAAGTGAAGTCAAGCATAGAGGGAAATAGAGATAAAGGGCAGCCATTAAAGGCCTTAGAGGAGAACGTGGAGAAGAGGAGAGAGAAGAAAACCGTGGGGAGGAGAGAGAAAGGAGGAGAGAGAGAGAGAGAGAAAATAATATAAAAAGGGGGAAAATTCCCTGTTGGCCCCTGCGTTTTCGTAATTTCCGTTGATCGGTCGAGATGCAAGGAGAGCGAATTATGATGGAACCAAGGTCAGGACACGCACGGAACAGGTAAGTAATATTGACCAACCTATGTATGATAAGTTGGTGTTTTTCTTTAATAGATATGTAGCATGCACATGGCAACATAAAGTCTATGTTATTTATTCGATGATGCAATTTGTGTATTGAACAAAATGCATGGAATTGGATGACAGTTCAATGATTAGATTGAATTGGTTGAAATGGAATGTGGATAGTGTGTTTGAACTGTTAATCATGAATTTGCAAGGATGTTTATGCATGTTAAATGTAAATTTTCATGCTCCCATATGTAAATGATGACTGTGTTCAGATGAGACTGAATGATGCTTATGCTTATCAGATATGGAATTGTCATGCTCTTATATTTAAATGATTGAATTGCATGAATTGTGTTCAGATGAAACTGAATGATGTTTGAAATGAAAAATGTACATGGAAATATGCAGAGCATGGTAAGGCAATTTTGAAAGTGAATATAAGAAAGAGTAAAAGAATAAAATGTTAAAGGCTTCTGTAAGACCTGGTACTTATGTACCCAAATGGGAGGGCATGAAGCAAGACTGAAAAGTGAAAAGAAAAGAAAGGAAATAAAAGAAATAAAGAAAGGAATAAAATGTAATGGCTTCTGTAAGACCTGGTACTTATGTACCCAAATGGGAGGGCATGAAGCGAGACTGAAAAGTGGAAAGATATACTAGACTGATGATGGCCTCCTGTAGAGAACACCTGGCCTTGAGCCAAGAGACTGATGCCACTTGTGTGGTTGAGACTGATGCCACTTGTGTGGTTGAGACTGATGCCACTTGTGTGGTTGAGACTGATGCCACTTGTGTGGTTTAGACTGATGGTGCTCTCTCTACAGGTAGCGCTTAGGTCTAGTTTAATGAAAAAGGAAAAAGGAAAAGGAAAAGAAAAGGAAAAAGGAACAGGAAAATGATAAAGGAAAAGAAGAAAAGAAAGGAAAGTTTGGAATGTATGATGTTATATGATCTTGATGTGATAATCGATGCATAATGAATTGCCTGACTTACTTACATGGTTGTCTTTATTGCTTACTGGGCTGCAAAGCTCATTATTGTAAATGTTGACAGGTACTTAAATTCATGATAAAGGCAAGATGTTGCCACCTGTCAATGCCTTTAAAGATGAAGATGTAATCTCATATTCCTTTCGTTATGTTTGATGTTTATATAACTGGACTGTGCAGCTATATATTCTTTTGCCGGGAAAAATGTTTTGTCTAGCATTTTGTTTTTATTTATTATAAAGAGGTGTTAATGAAGTGGAGCTGTCACGTGCCCTAGTTGAATGTTATGATGTGGGCCCCACCAAGCCTGTGAAAACTGGGGTCGTGACAGTATCCCCTGGGTGAATTTTGCGGGATGTGACATCATCACATCATATGAAGTATGAACCAACACTAACCTTTTAACAAGACTGTATACATATTTTGACAAATAAAGAAGGCATCATGAACCTTATGAAGAGAAAAATAACTTGAAGTCACTTTGAGCATCTCATGAATCCACTTGTTTCAACATCTAAATCAACAAAAACCCTTAGATCATCAAATACAGCTATCTATTGTGCCTGTGCTCTGAAGATTACTGTGGACTGCTGTTGATTCTTTACAGTGACAAAAGAGACTGTATGCAAACTACTTTGACCAGCATTGGACTCTCTCATGTCACTGTCTTGTATCATATAGAATTTCTTAACCATATAGTTTTGCTGTCAAAAGTCAAGCTTCACCTCATCGGTTTATCTACATCCCCAATGACTCAACCTGCAGTTCAATTTTTTTTATACAGTAGATCATCATCTTCTGGATGTTTGTTCAGCTCTGGAAAGCCAAATCATCATAAATGGACTCTTCAAAACCTCAATGAGACAACAGGTTACTGTCTCATTCTAGTATTTGAAATTAAAGCGGACCCTGACCATTAGATAGATGGGTTTTCCCTTTTTTTCTAACTAAGAACCATGAGTCTGTTCTAAAAGCGAAAGCTTCATTCAGTTACTACCTAATTGAAAGAACAAATATTTAGGGCATGATTCTGATCTACCATCTAAGCACTCTTCTACCTTCTAGTCAAAGCTCAGGGGACTGAATGAAATTTTGTCCCTAACAGCTGCTATGACTACCAACATCATGTCTGTTACATCCATGTTGTAACCCATTTTGAAGCAAGCTCAATAACGTGTCATATTCAGAAGATATGTACAAATTATCTTATTCTTGCAGGCCATGGTATGAGGGGAAAAAGGAGAAGAAAGGGGGGGGGGGGGGGGGTTGAGTGATTTAATCACAATAAATTTTCTTTCCTTCTTTATTCTAGATTATTAATGTTCCTCGACAAGAGCTAGGCTACCACCTTCTGTTTTCTATTTTCTATCATACTATTGTTACAAAAGTGCAATATGGAAGATGGTTACGTATTTCTTCCAATAATACCTCAAACGTTCATTGAAAATATACAATTAATTATGTCTAAAATCGTAATCCTAAAATCTCAGTTAATTATCAATTCTCACCATTATTTCTCTCCTTCCCATTTCTTCAATAAAAAATAATAATAATTACTTGATATCTTTTATTTTCTCTCCTATCCAATTCTCAAGAAAAAATAATAATTACTTGATATCTTAAATCCGATGTAATTCTTTTTCCCCCAATAAACAAAAGCCTCTCTCCAATCAATTATTAATAAAACAAATCTCTTTGTATTATTTATTCTCATACAAAAGAGATCACACTAAAATTGCCAATTTTACAAGAGAAGTATCACATAACACATTCCTTTATAGAGTAAGCTGAAAAATGTGATTACGTCCCCAATCCCTTCTCAACTATAAAAGGAAAAAACAAGGAAAAACCCCATAAAACCAGAAGGAAAAAATAATTTGATGGCTATTGTAAAAAGAACTACTAATAACCAAGGTACACTTAAAACAATAGAACTGTCCTAGTTTAAAAAAACATGTAATGCAAAACTTAATTCACATTCAAATAGATATCAGCACGTTGCAAGTGCAGCTTCATTAGTGTAAACTAAAACAGTTACAACTACTTGAGATACGACTTGAACCCATGAACTAAAGACTGCCAGAACAATATGAGTTCCCCAGCTGAGTATTTGTGGAACACAAAATTTCTTCAATTGCTCAAGAATGCGCAAGATAATCACCCAAAATGTAAGTATGAACGCAAAACAATGTACTGGAAGAGAAGAGAAAACTTACAATCTCTTCAACCGTGTTAAATTACCAAGTTCTTCAGGAAGGGTCCCTACGAGATCGTTATCTTCCAATACCCTGCAATTGACAATTTTAAATGAGAAAAAATCGGTTAAGAAGTCATTTCACTGTCCTAACTTCCGAGAAGCTTAAGATATCGATGCTCACAACTCCTCCAACGTAGCGATGTCACCGATCTCCTTCGGAATTGATCCACTGATGCGGTTTCCCAAAAGTGAACTGAAATTCACCATTGTCGGTTACGTTAGGTATCCTGATTTAATGGTTTTGTGAAGAACTAAATCCAATCATCTGTAGAGTTAGAAAATTAAAAACGCAACTAGAAGAGGTAGAAGAGTAAGTAACTCACATGATGACGAGAGGGAGCTGAGCCCAAACAGCAGGAATTGATCCATTCAGATAGTTTCGGCTGAGGTCTCTGCTCACAAAAACATGCTTCTCTCTCAGTTCATATGCTAGATGCAACGATTTGAAAATGGCGCCAAAACCCCTCCCTGGCTCCAGGCGGCGAGGCTTTCTATAGCCTCGTCGAGATTTCAAAAGACGGGGTCTGGAACGGAATCGGTAATATAGCGTTTTAATCGGAATCGGTTTTAGGTACCTAGACTAGTAGACTTTAACCTTTACCATGGTCAAAATCGAATCGGTTCGGAATCGGGAATCAATTTATAAATCAATCCAGGTCAGATGATTCATAAAGAAGGAGAATTGTCCGATGTAATTCCGATTTGAGAAGTAATGAGCGTGGTAAAATCAAAAAGTTGGCTTAATTGACAATAACACCATTTATTAAGAGGTCAAAAGTTTGAGTCTCCCATGCTAATATAAAAGTACAAATTTTACCTTGAAAGGTAGATGTTTATGCACCCAGGAAAATGCTTGGGAGCAACACAATCCACAACATAGATTTAAAGTTGGGTCTATTTTAAATCTAGACCATTAATGTGAATGGTCCTGATGTGGACTACTTGGAGCAGTGCTGCTCTCAAGCAAAATCCATGCTCTTCTCATACTTCTGTCACAAATTATAAGATAAACTCACCTCTCAATTCTAACAATATCAAAAAATAATTAAAGAGAGCTACCCACTAAAGTCCCATATGTATGTAGTGGGCAAATGTAAATGGAGTACATACCTCTACCCTAAATTCGGACTCAAAAGGTCAAATTTTGTCCCATGAAACGAATACAAGACATTAATTGATTGGTGCATGCATAAAAGCCAAACTCCTCATCACGATGGATAGGACTCTTATGTTATCAAGGTCAAGAGTGTTTATACAATTATAAATACAATGAGAAAATCTCCAGCCTTAAAAAGCAAATTTTAAGTCTCCTATAACTCTTTAGGTAACTTGATTAATTGGGTATTTTCACTAGGGAAGAGTACTTACATTTCTTGCAAATAAGGAAGATCAGCAAACTCTTCAGGTAAAATTCCGTTGATATTTAGTGCCTTCAGCTGACTGAAATCCAATGGAATCAAAAAATAAAGAAGAATGTGAAGAAGATAACGATAAACATCTTGCTAACACATTAACTCCGATCCCAAAACAAAACCAATTGAAAACAAACTTTAAGTTGGAAACCTTACATGTTTGTGATATGACAATCAGTAGAAGAGCAGTTACAAATGACTTTACTGAAACTTTCAGAGTCAATGGTCACATTTAAACCTTCACCTCCATTGCAAGAACTTGAAGTCACGCTCCAATAGCTGTTGTTCAATTTATTTGCGATGCTTTTCAATGCTTGAACTGTAAATTATTTACCATGATAAAGCGTGGGTTAGCTAGTTCACATAAATAGACTCTTAATTGACATGAACAATCTGTTGGTTAGGAAAATTACTTTTTACTGTACACAACAGTGTGTTTATATACCAAATAAATAGTTGAGAAAATATAAAAACAAAAGACTATTGAAGATTTTTATTTTAAATTTAAAGTAAATCATTTAATTACTACATTCTATTTGGTATAAAAGTACACTATTGTTTGTACATCAAAAGATTTTTTTTCCTGATTAATTAGTTATATTAGATAAATAATAAATAAGTATTAACTCAAAAAATTAATCCAAAATTCTTTTAAAAATAGGATATTTTTTCACCTGATCTACGATTATTTTTATTATTTTTTAAAGAAATACCACATACACCAATTGTTAAGACCTATGGCGTCCTATTATGAGGTCACATAATCTACATTGATTTAATTTTTTAACGAAATTGAGATTCTCTATCGTCAAAAAGAGAATAACCTTAACACTAACATTTCCTTCACCATATATTTAATAGGGTGTTTCACCTCCAGACATTGATGTATGGATGGCTCTAAGTGACTCAACAGATTTGGAGGGTTTGCCCCAAACCCCCGCGGTTGGTGGGGTGTGGGGCTAATTTGGGTTGCCTCCTAACTTCCATTGATTGCTATCCTTTTTGGAGTTCATCTGTGGTATTTCGCTTTTCCTGTTGTCCTGTTTTGTTTGTTGGGCTGCTCCGTTCCCCTGCGGTCGTGTGTTCTCCATTCGTGTTTGCCTTGGCTTTTGTTTTTCCTTGGGGTCCACATATCCAGTCTTTTGGGCCCCCCCAACCCACCTTGTCTTTCCACCTTCCCATTCGGGGTTTGGTCTGTTTGTTCGAGGGGGGGGGGTTTCGGAGAGAATAGTGACTTGGCCTTGGCTTGCTGTGTCCTCTCTTGGTTGCTTGGTCCACTGCTCCTCCTCTGGGTTTTTGTCTCCCGTACGTACTTGCTTGGTTATCATGAATTTATTAGTTTTCTTCGTATTCCTTCTTCTGTCTTGTCTCCCTGTTCTGGGTCTTGTTACTTTTTTTTTTTATTTTGTGGCTACGCCCACGCTCCCAATTCGGCCCTTGGCGGTTCGGGCCGTTCGCTCGGGGTTGGCACCCCTGGCCTAAATAACTCACAGATTTTTATTTTATTTTTTTGTGTTGAAAAATAACTCACAAATATATGTACACATAGATTGGTCAAAGTTGACAACCATGGTCTATCCATGACTTTGCAAAGGTATTCAAAAGGAGACTTGTTCAACCAGCCAATGCATATTTACGTTGCCAAATTCTTAGATAAAGGTTTTTTTTTTTTTAATAGAATAAACGTTTGACAAAGACCGTACGTACATGAGAATGATGAAGCTTTAAATAATTATATCAATTACCAAAAAAAAAAATTTTACAGCTGTACTAAATTTTTATCCCAAAACAAAGGACAAAATTTGTACCATGCAGACACATATGAATTAATATAAATACTAAAACGTACTATAAAAATGGTTATGAAGAAAAAAAAATGTTGATATTTTCTAAGACACAATGGAGAAGGTGAAGAAACAGAAAATATTCAAAGTTCAAATGAGACATTAACCTGATAAATGGAAAAGGCACCGGGTTTCAACTTTCAACTCTAATAACTAAAACAGTTAGAGTTGACATATAATCAATAGAAAGCAGTTCAAATTAAAACGGTGAAGGAACAACATACTGTTTAATAAGTTGCAGTGTTTAGCTATAACAATTTTCGATGGAGATTCTGGAAAGGGCAATCGTTCATGCACTTTCGAAAGATAAATGGAATTAAGGAAGATGGTAAACTAACCAAGCCAAACTCTTAAACAGAATCGAATGGAACACAATTATAAAACGGAAAGTTGCAGAAAAACTAATAGCTTTTGGAGTTTAGAAACAGAAAAAAAAAATAATGAAGAGAGAGAGATTTTTCACAGGGAAATAGAGCTGAATGATTATTTTAAGTACGCACCTTCAGTATCTGGTAAGGTTTGAGCTTCTGATCTTAACAGAACGAAGCAATTCAACAAAAGAAAAACGGAGAGAAGAACCAACAGTATCTTGTTTGAGATCAAAAGAACTGGTGGCTTCATCGCTTGACTTGCTCTTTTACTTCTTGTTGGCAAAACATGAGCTACCACTCAATCTCCAGAACAGCATAAACAAGCAAAGAAACACGAGAGATTTTATAAGTTAGAGGGCAGAAACACGATTAGTGGAAGCTTTGGGAAGTGGAACAAAAGGAAATGAAGGGAAAAGAAAGGCAGTCGACGTCAATTTGGGTTTGCTGCTTTTTTATATTCTATTTCCGTGTAGATATTGAGTTGTTCTACAAGGAGATTAATCTTACTTTATCCACTTAGAAGTGAAACGCACATCAACTACCATGGGCGAAACTACCAAATATAAAATGTACAACGACTCGGAAATGGAGACTTGACTGCTAAAACGGTGTGCAGGTTTTGACGTTCACGCAGACACCAAAACAAACGTGTTAAAATGTTAGAAAGTTCTGAAAAGGTGAAGCTGCCATGTTATCTTTAGACTAAATTATTTGTTGCATGCCCTACTCCTTCTGATGATCGTATGTCGTACAGCTTTGCTGGTGCTGTTGGTGTAAGCCCTCTATGTCAGCTCTTTGGAAGGCCAATCGAATCTCTGCTTGATTGGCCGTAACTGCATGATTGATCGATTTATCTTGATCGATCTCAAGAAGATTCCCATGTAAATATATGAAACTACAGCTGATTTAAACTTTAGATTGCATGCTTTTAAAATTATAGATAGTACACTCTCAAAATAACAAACTGTAAACTATTAACATTCTATCCAAGATTCTGCTAGGGCCTGTTTGTTTGGTTATATGAATTCAGATATTTAATATCTCTAGATTCATGCATATCCGTTTAGTTGTGAAAATCTCTAGACTTAATTCTAGATTCATTTTTTTACACTAAAAATGTGAATCTATAGATTTATGGGTATGGGGTGAAATCCAAATATTTCATCCATGCTATCAAAAAGCTAAACATTTACTTATTCACAAAAATCATAGATTATTCCACAAATTTCATTCCACATATTCGATTAACCAAACAGTTCATTTTATAAAATATGATATAATGGATTTGAAATCTCTAGACTCATGTAATCAAACAGGCCCAAGACACAAGTATAATAATCATATTATACTCATTAGAGTCAAATGACATAACTATTCCTATTTAAATCCTTCCAAATTAGGGGGAAGTAATCCCTTCACCCACCAAGGTAATATAATTTACTAATGAATTAACAGAATTTTAGATTGAATATTAGGAGTGTGTATTATAATTTTGAGAATGTATGTACAATCTAATTTTGGACACTAAAGAATGTAATTCGGAGTTTAAATCAACTAAAGCATGCAATTTTTAATTTAACTCTTATTATTATTATTATTTTATAAAATTTCATTTACAGGGACCCACATATTGCCCCAGTCTCGAGACCATTCACGTAATTGAACAAGAGCTTCTATGGTCAGTTGAGGAACTTTCTGTATACAATGTTCAAGGCAGTTGGGATGAGATGATCTTTCTGTACACGATGATGTTCAAGGTAATTGGTAGGGAAGGAGCGGACCAGGTCGCCGATTCGGAAGCTGCTACCAACAATGAAACTTCTTCAATTGATGATGGTTTACGGAATGTCGGAATCCCACCCAATCATGCATGCCCTTTGGGTTTACCATCAACGGCTGAATGGCTGATCACATAATCAACGAATGATGTCAAAGTGTCAAGTTTTTCACATTTTTGCAGCTCAGCAGCCTCAGCTCGTAGCTCATGCACCTATATTTGATCAGGACATAGATCCGACGGAAAAGGGTTTCCTACGTGTCCGCCTCGCCTTTTTCTCTGCTTTTGATAAAAGCAAAAGACTTTTTGTTACTTTTTTTTATTTTCGAACCTATGACCATTAGGTTTGAGGGATTCTTATCTTAATTTAAAAAAAAAAAGGAATAAAAGTCAAAAGACTCAAAACCACTTTCAAAGTAATCTGGGCTGACATGCAGAGCCTAGCGATCGCTCGCAAGCCCAAGTCCAAGCCCAATCCGGCCTGGCCTAGAATCTATCAACAGCCGAGCCAGGTTTTCATAGCAGAATTGTCCAACCGTGATTGATTTGTTGTATCGAAAGTTTGTCACTAGTCCATAAAGGCAACTTTAGGTGGATATGCTTCTAGCACAATGGTGTAGCCTTTTACATGTAAACTTCCTTAGCATTGGAATTTTCTCAATGTTAGGTGAATTGAAGAAGTTCTTAATATTGTTTGGATATTGAGAAAAAGAAAAACATGATTTATGGTTAGAATAGAGTGGAACGTATTGAAAATTAAAAGTTAATACTTTCTAACTCAACAAATTAATTGCAATAAAGGATAATCAACCCTCTCAGTAGAGACTGTAGAGGTCGTGGGTTTGATCTTGAAGTTAGACAAGTCTTATCCTTCACTTTATAGGGTTGAGTAAGGCAAGGATGAATTAATTACTTAACCTTGACTCCCAGCGCCACCACCCACCATGAAACGCAGTTTCGCGAATCGCCCATTTTGCCCAGAGGGCGAAATAAAAATGGGAGTGAAACCGACATTTCAACTTTGATTTTCCGGCGAAACCACGATTTCAGACTATATTTTCAAACTTTCGTCGGAAAATCGTTGAAAATCGACGATTTTCCGGCCAAACTTCAAAACTTTTTTTTCTTCTTTCTACTGCTCTTTGAGTCTGAGATGGGTAGCAGGCTAATAGACGCAGCTATTTCTGCCGGTGAAGAAGAAAGAGAGAGAGAAAAAGACATATCTGCTCCTTGAGTCTGAGGTGGTTAGCAGCCGTTTTTGCCGGAGAAGAAGAAGAAAGAGAGAAAGGGAAAGATGTCTAGTTTATCGCCGCCGAGATCTCGGCGATTATTCGCCATTTCGCTCGGTTCGCCGGGCAGCGAACCGAGCGTAACCTTCGAAGCATCGTTCCATGCCACCCACAAGGTGGTAGGATCAAGTTGGATTGATTCTGGTTAAACACCCAACATTACCTAATGGGTTGATCCTATCATGGTCTGTGGACGATAATTTTAAGCCCAAATCCCTTCTGAACTCATT
This sequence comes from Hakea prostrata, assembly GCF_041222555.1. NCBI lineage: Eukaryota > Viridiplantae > Streptophyta > Magnoliopsida > Proteales > Proteaceae > Hakea > Hakea prostrata. The sequence goes on along the minus strand of NC_142601.1, from coordinate 70,183,369 downwards.
TGGACATGAGCAACTTGGAACTATCAGAACCAATCATTTCGTTGGTAGAAAGAGCTCATCATAACCAAACTTTTTTTTCTTATTTTTTCCCTATTTTTTACTCTTTTGGTGAATCGCCATTTCATTGAAGAAGAAGCGAAGAACTGGCTGAAGACAATGGTTCCCTCAGAGAGTGAGTGGAACTTGGTCAAACCATTACCCCCTCAAGTGAAAAGGCCTCCTTGGCCGGGGAATGTGCTACAGATTAGCATCCCTGGAATTTTAGGAGAAGGAACACTCGGTTGGGTGGGTGCTTGAAAGGTATGAGTCGGACAAAACAATAGATAGATAAAAAGGGGTGAGAGAGCTCCTGAGTCCTGATGCAAGATGAACCGTATCACTGAGTGGGAATCCGACTCCGCCTTAAAAAGTCCAGCCCACACTTCGTGGTCTCTAAAAGCCCACTTCTGATGGCAAGGGCCTCACCCACTTCGATCTCATTGAAGTTTAGGCCCACCTTTTACCCCAAAAAAAAAAAGAACTTTAGGCCCACTGGCATAGTCAGGATTGGCTCTAACCGCCAATCTCAGCGTTGCATTTGGCCTCATCGCAAATTCGTTCCACTTCCACCCCTCAAAACAAAGGAAGAGAAAAGAAAAGAAAAGAAAAAAAATAAAATGTAAGTTTCATTTAAATTTTCTCTTACTACAAAGGAATTTATTGCAATAATATACTATTTTAGTTTTTTTTAATACTATGGGACGGCTATTTGTCTTTTTATTTTTTTGGGTAAAGAACGGCTATTTTGTCTGGAAATCAATATTACGCGTAAACTCGTACTGGAAAAATGAAATTAAAAAAAGAAAAGAATTTTCCATGTGAAAAAATGAGTTAAACACAATTTCCCTCTGAATCGTCTCTCCATCGCCTCAGCGGGATGTCTTGCAGATCGAATTCCGTTCGCCTTTCTCCGGTATTCATTTTTCCCCTCAATTTTGAACCGATTTCTCTCTCTCTCCACTAGTCACCTAACTTAAATCTGGAAATCCAATCCCCCCTCTCTCCTTCATTTCCTGATCTGGAATCTCTGTCGCTGCTCTCCTCTCGCTTGTTGAGTTTCGAACCGTAACTCGTGGCTTGACCGGTGATAAATGTCAGAATCATCACTTAGATCAATCTTTTATTAACGAAGTAAGATCTCCTGACTACTTCAGTTTTTCTAGCTGTTCACGTCATATGTGATCGATTTTCTTAACCTTTTTAAAATTGTTGAATTCTCTTCGTGTTTGTTACGATTCAAGTGCTTCAAATTTTAATACCACCTGTTTCTACAAACTTGCAGGTGATTTTCTTCTGTGGCATATTGGGGTACGGGTAAACGCCACCTCTTTCTACTTCCAGTTTAGCTTTGATGTTTATCTTTCTCCCGGTTGTGATGAATGACAATTTTCATAGCTATTATATATTCCGAGATTCACTATGATTTTATTTTCTGTCATGATTTGATCTTGTAACAATATGGAGTTGCGCCTTCTTGACTCTAATGCACCAATATTAATGTCTACCTAGACTGCAATTTTTATACATACACTACAATGGCTACTGCCATTTATGGACTTTCTATAATAAGGCAACAATTGCAAAGATATCTCGGAACCGCTGACTTGAGTAAGCAGAGTAACAACAGCTCCCGTTAGCAGAAGTTAGTGACTCTTGACAATATCTCTAGAGAGGAACAGAATTAATAGGCTGCTGCCTTTCCCAACTGTTATAACAGCACAATCGACCAGAGGACAAGGACAATGTAATTAAATACTGGATACCTGCCACAAGTGCAATAGTAGAGCTGGAGACTGTATTCATACTCCTCAGGCCTGCTTCCATTCTCAGATCTCAATTAAGTTTACACGCATAGTGAACTTCCTCACTTTCCCCTTCTCTTCTACATTATCCCCTACTTTTTTCTGCTCCCTTACTTGGGGTTGGTAATGGATCCAAAAAGAAAAAGAAACACATGCTTAGCCATAGGGGTCGGCCTTGACGCAAGCCGCAACGATCGATGGACCACAGTTGTAGCACCGATGTTAAGCATTGAAGCAGCCTCTTGGGTCTTGGCAAATATTGTTGGGATAAGACTGTGTAGGAAAAGTACCCCCTGGACTCTGCTTGTACGGAGGCCTTTGGCACCGGATTCAACACCCATGCGCAGCCATGTTCAATGAATAAAGATGCTAAGCAATCATCTGAACAAAATCCATTTGTGCATGCTTTAGGTAAACCTGTAGTTTGACAACTTAGTAATCTACTTGGCGTAATGTTCAAGAGTGTAAGAAGCTGTTGACCAACATCTTTGTGGGCCATACTGCTACAGTTTTGTTTTATGTTTTTTTAGTTTCCCTTCAAATGAGTTTTACCCGAAGAAGTAAAGCCATTGAAGGCCTTCTTCATAATGCTCGCAAGTGGTTCTCACAAGTTCATCCTCATGAAGGCATGAGCAATCCTTTCGAATTCATTCCAAACTTTGGATATAGTTTTTTTGACGTCTATTGTGATGGTTCTAAATCCTCAAAACTTTTTCTTTCTCTTACTCTTTTTGTTTCCATCTCATCTTCCTCGTTATTATTAGCCCTAGATGGGTTGTGCTAGGATTAGGAGCTAATGCAGTACTACAAAGAAGATATTCCTCAAACTCTGCAAGTACTCTGTCAAGTGTCAACAGATATCTAACAACAACCTACAAATATCCAATGATAACTAATTAAGAAATTGACTAAAACTGGCGGAGCAAATCACAATAACTTGATTCATCCATGTTTCAAGGCAGGCATTTCTCAACTTCTAATTAGCTTTGATATATTTTTCATCAGTCATCTGTTTCTTGAGAAAACTGGCTTTAACCAATGAGATTGTTTTTGGTAGTCTCTTCCAGCAGAAGTTTGCTTCTAATTGACAGCTTATTGCATCTAGTAGTCCTTTCATTTAGTTTGTTTGAGATTTGGTTCTCTTTTTCCTTAAAAACACAATGATCTTGCTGGTTTATTTAAAGGAAATTGTATCATTGCTTGAGTGAAATTTCACAGGTTTCTTAGTTGGTTTTCTTAATTCTCAGGGTTTGACCTTTTTAGGTTGAGATTACTGTGTATGTTACCATAATGATGGGTGAAGACCTAGGCGTTGAAGCTAAAGAAGCCGCAGTTCGTGAGGTTGCAAAACTGTTGCCTCTTCCTGAGCTTTTGTCATCCATAGCTTCCATCAAGTCAGATTACATAACTCGTCAACAGGTATCAATTTGATCATTATGGCACAATTTTTGAGATCAAAGTGTTGTTTATATGTACCAAAAAGAAGTGTATTTTACATGGTGCACAAGGTTGGTTCTTACTCTTAACCAAGTCCTACTTTCATTCATGTGGAAATAACCAACATCTCCCACGCCCCAAAAGAAAAAAGAAGAAAAGAAAACCATATTGTTTAAACTTTATCATCTACATGTCAATGCTCTGTCTATTGGCTATGTTTTCTGAATTGGGTCTCAGCATTATTTATTTAAGCTTAGTCTGGGGAAAAGAACTCTGGGATAACTTTTTGGCATTCCAAGCCTATATTTGAAATGATGTTTCTTATTTCTTAATGTATTAACTGTAATTGGGACTCCTGGCTGAATTTATTAATTTTAAAACTGTTGAGAGAAGGACAAAAAAATTTCTGTCAATCTATGGCATTGAGAGGCATCATCCCTCTCCTATTCGCACTGGGACTCCACTCCTATTTTGTATTGGAGTCTTGGATTCCCTCTTTTACTTATTTTCTACCTTGTTTTTATTTCCTATTTCATTTCTAGATTGGTTTTCTGTTCCTAATTATATTTATATTCCTTTTCCTACTTAAAGTAGGATTTTCTCAAATTGATGGAGCTATCAATATATTCGACTTACTCTGAGCAATTACCTCTCAAAGCTTACAACATTGTAGCAGACATCAGGCTCTAAAATTTCTATCCATTCCTCTGGAGGATTCTTCACTAAAACATAAGCTACTATTCCTCTTCTGTTGCAAGAGCTGGTTCTTCCTTTTTTGCAGCTTGGCTTCTTCAATTTTCTGTAGATCTTCAACAAAAGCTTGTGACCATTACCCTTGAAACTCAGGATTTTCCACTTCCAAGTAAGTTGCTGTTTTTTTAAAATTTTTGGAGCCCTAGCCGCTGCCTCCATCTTACCTAAACTTTGAGGGGCAGCAGTAAGGGAACTTGATGGACCAATCTGCTGTCCTCTTTCTTTCTTTCTTTATGACGTAAAATGTGAATTAAAAATCCTATTAGGTTTGGCCCAGAACCCGGTCTCATCTTTTAACCTGAATTTTTTTCCAAAAAAAAAGAACTCTTCTTCCTTGGAGACCCTAAAATTGCGAGAGATTTGAGGTAACCTTTTCTTGCTGTTTTCTAGCAGCTTACCCCATTACACACTATTCCTTAAGGGTTGTAGCCAAGTATTAACTCAGCATCCTTTTTTTTATTGTAATTTTACGTTTTAAGTAGTGGAGTGCGGGGGACAAACCCACATGAGAGAGATTTGAGGACATACATTGAGGGTTTGAAGCCTATTTGGGATCATTACGGGGGTTATGTCATTATGTGTGATGGTTGAATTGGTCCCACTAGATAATCCATCATTAGTTTCATGTTGAACTGTGATGGGAGGACGGTGTTCCTCAAGCCAGTGGACGCATCCAGGGAAAAGAGGATGCAAAGTATATTTATATGCTATTAAAAAAGGTTGTGAAAGAGCTGGAGTGGATCATGTTCCAACTTGTCACAAATAATGGTCCAACTTCGAAAAGCTTGGGATGAAGATGATGGAAAATCCCAAGTACAAGCTCTTCTGGACTTCTTGTGCTACACATTCCTAATGTTGAAGGACATTGGTCAAGTGAAGATTGCGAAACGAGTGGTGGATCAAGCACGACAGGTCGGAACCTTCATTGACCTGATGTTGAAGGATATTGGTGAAGTGAAGATTGCGAAAGGAGTAGTGGATCGAGCACGATAGGTTAGAACCTTCATCTATAACCATGTATTTGCACTACAATTGGTGAGGGAGCGGTGTGGGGGTGATCAGGTTTGCAACCAATTGGATTGCATTGCAGAGCTTTGGGAGCAAGAAGGCTGGCTTGAGGTCCTTGTTCACATCAAAGGACCTGGTATTGGGGGGGGGGGAGGTTTTCTTCAACCTCAGGTGGAAGGGCAACACTAACCCCATTCCTAGTGAGGGTTTTTGAGTTAGTATGTGGATTGTAATAAAGATCCTTGATCACCACGTACTGCAAATGGTAGATCAACAAAGAAAACCAACTCTACCACACATATGGGTTTCACTTGACATGATGAAGTAGAAGGTTCAGTTGGTCTACCTAAGGGGAAACAAAAAAATTCCTCGACATCATCCAAGATAAATTGGAGAAATAGTTGCAACATCCACTACTTAAGGCTGGTGAGTTTATACTTTATAGTTAGTAGGTTTAATCTTTAATTTATTATTCGTTTTGTGTTTCTCACTATTTCTTCTTATTCCTTGTTAGTATTCCATGTACCACTATGAGCTTTTCGTTAGGATTATACAAAATTTGATAATTGTGGTCTAGACTGTAGTGGAGAGGATGGAACAAGATCCTCTTTGATAGTCAATCATCAACTCGGAGGTGAGATTGTTGACTTAGGTTAATTATTTAATTTCATACTAGCTTAGTTATTGTTTATCTTAAATGAAGTCCTTTAGGGTTGCCAATGGGAGTTTTGGTCACTCCGTGGCAATATCGGCTCGTGAAACCACCACTGGGGGTTAGTCCAAATATATATCCTATCTTTTAGTTTTTCTCCTATGCCTATTACTTATGTATGACACTATAACCTTACTAATTGAATTCAATATATTTGTTTCAGCTGAGTGGAGGCTGTAATATGGGACCGACTCACCCAACGTGTCAGTGATTGCATGTAAAGTGCTCTCGTAGACATGTTTTGCCATTGGGTGTCAGCGTGAAGCACTTTCAACCTTATTCACTCGAAGAGGCGCAACTGATTATGTGTGAAGTGGCTAAAAGAACTTGTTTATTTGCACTATAAGATGAGACTGAGGGAGGATCACATTAAACAGTGAATGGATAGTGATAATGGCCTAATTGAGTTCTTTAACGTGTTTGAGGTGGAAGTTGATTATGAAAACCCTTATTTGAGTGGGTTAGGGATAGAGGAAGCTATTGTTTGATGAGGAGGGAGGTTGTCCTAGTAGGCATATGGTGCAGGAGAATGGGGGTTGATGTGGAAGGCCACGGAGGGGAGAGTGCATACACAACTTGCTTGTCCATGCGTGCCACACCCCAATGCATCGACGAATAGTGAAGATATTATACAGTTTGACTCCGAGGATGATGCCACTCACCCACCTATTGAGGCTTAGGGATCTGATGATGATGATAATGGTCATAGTGATGGTCAAGCACTAGTTAAGCCTAGCTGTAGAACGAGTTCTTAGCGTGAGGAGGTACCACCACCTGCACTGAGGTCCAAATGGGAGACTTAGCGCCAAGACTCACACTCATGTCACTTGGGTATAGCTAATGCACAACAAGAATACGGTGACGTTGTTCTCTTCATTGCGTATCTGATAACCATATGCCTTCTTGGTTTCTTGACTTCAAAGCTCCTAGAGTTGTCCTTGGGAAGAACCCTTTATCAGTTTCCCCTGAGTATTTGGTTGTTTGTTATGTTTGTAGTCATCATTGCACTAGCTTGATCCACGAAGCATTCAGTGTGTCTTTGTGAGGTATTCTCCTTCCCAGAAGGGATACTGCTGCTACCATCTTGCATTCCACAAATTTTTTGTTTCCATTGATGTCGTCTTCGTAAAGCCTCATCTTATTATGCCTTAACACATCTTCAGGGGGAGAATATTTTTGGTGAAGGTGCATTAACTGACCTAGATGTTTATCGAACAATTGAAGGTGAAGTTGATTAACAACCACCTGTAGAGCAGCTCGACGACATACCTAGTGAGGGGGAGCCACAGGTGTCTGGTAGAGGTATCTTGAAGGCACATGAGCAACAAACTCTTGGTAACGATCTTTTGAAGTCATGGATTTGCAAACATCGATAAGAGACCAATCCTGAAGCTTCTTTACCATTACAAGAGTTCTCTCTAGAACTAGAGCCTATATCTTCACCTACTTCATGTCTCGATAAGGATCCTTTTAGTGAAAAATTGATAGCTCTCCCAAAAGTTGTTAGGAAATGCGTTTATCCTATATCCCATGTTGTCTCCCTTGAGTTGTGACTCTCTTTTACCTTCCTATTGTCATTTGGTGTCTTCCCTTTCTTCTATACCTATCCCATGGAATTGGCAGGAAGCTCATTTGGATCTTAAGGGGAAGGCTAATGTCGGGAGAACTGAATGCATTTGACGAAAATGGAACGTGGGAGCTTGTTATTCTTCCTTTGCATAGAAGACCTTTGGTTCAAGTGGATGTTCGTTGTGAAGCAGAATAGTGATGGATCAATAGATTGATACAAGGCCAAACTGGTCGCTGAAGGGTTCATTAAATGACTACAGGAAACGTTTGCACCTATTGCAAAGCTGAAGCTGCTGAACATATTCATTGTATTACTTGCATGAGCTGTAAACTTGGGATGGGATCTTTAGTAGTTGGATGTGAAGAATGCTTTTCTACATGGAGAATCAGAAGAAGTCTATATGGAAATTCCTTTTCTCTGATGAGAAGGCCCAAAGAAAAGTCTGCAAACTTTGACGTGCACTATATGGGCTAAAGTAGTCACCTTGGGCATGGTTTGGTAGATTCCATAAGGCAATGGTGTAATAGGATATGAGCAAAGTAATGCTGACCTCACCCTCTTCCTAAAAGACAAATATACAGGTTAGTAGGTTACCATTCTAATGTTGACCACGTAGTTCTGAGCAAGGTCCGACGTGTTGGACCAAGTCGCCGTGTCGGTGGCTGGTGACACCACCGACACGGTGACATATCGTCGACATGTCGGCGATTTTTGTGGTGAGGAAACTTCAGTTGCACGGTATCCTTTAATATTCAATCAATTAAAAACAAATAAAAAACTTAAAATATTTGAAATATCTCTCTTAAAGTCTCTTTACAAATTTGATGGGACGTCTTTGACTCTTTACTCAGCATTTTGTACCCATTTCATATTTAAAAATTAAAAACTGACAGTCATCACGTGAACACAACAAACAAACTGAGCCCTTTATCTCGGTTTTCATTATCTCTCTCTCATATCTCGGTTTTCATTATCTCTCTCTCATTCTTGGTCTGGCGGTGGTGTTGAAGGTTCTCGACTTCTCAGGTTTTATGTATCTCTTTCTCTCGTTCTTTGCCGGCGGTGATGAAGGTTCTCAGGTTTTCTTTATTCTCTCTCGTTCTTGGTTTATCGATGGTGATGGAAGGTTTTCGGTCCACTTCGCAGAACATCGGAGCTAGGTTTCTCTTCAATCGTTGAGGCCACCAATGGTCTGAATACCGTTCTCTCAGGGATTCCGATAGTCTCGACACCCACACATCCTCCATCGCCGCCGGCAAGTACATCTCCCTGCCTCCACTCTGGGATACTGGATACGTAAGTGGCATCGCCGCTGGAATGGCCCCTAAGGCTCGCTCACTGTTTCTGTTGGTCTGTTTTCGTCTCTGCTTCGCTGAAGTCGATGAAACTTCGACGGAATGTCGCCCAATTGGCGATATATGCCGATAAGTCGACGACTTAATGTAAAATCGGTGTTGCTGGAGGGTTTCGTGTCGCCCCCCAGCGACATGGAGAAAAATCGCCCCGTGTCGGCGATAAATCGCCGACATAAGGTACCTTGGTTCTGAGTCTTGTTACAAGGGTGAAGAAATACAAAAGTTGAAAAAAAATTCTGGAGTCATGAATTTGAAATAAAGGATTTAGGAAAAATACTTGTAGGGATTGAAGTTGCTCATGCAGCTAAAGGATTATGTCTATCCAAAGAAAGTATGTCTTATCTGAGACATGCCTGCTGTGTTGTTATCCATATGATACTCCTCTAGGAGTTGCAACCCAACTCAAAGATAAAGAATGGAACCCGTTGATGAAGGATGCTTTTTCAGTGACTAGTGGGAAAGCTACTATACTATCTCGTTCATGTCTAGACATTGCCACCGCAGTTAGTGTTGTGAGTTAGTTCACGCACGGTCTGGATTGCAATCATATGCCAGTCGTTTCTTCACTATCTCAAATCAGCTTCGGGCAAAGGTGCCGTCTTATCCTCATGTGGTCATTTCCGTATTGAAGCCTACACTGATGCAGATTGGGGAGGTTAACATGGTTGGAAGTCCACTCAGGATACCGTACATTTGTTGGCGGAAATCTGGTTACTTGGCGAAGCAAGAAGCAAATTGTTATTGCAAGGTATGGTGCTGATGCAGAATTTTGACTAATGATGCAAGGGACTTGTGAGTTATTAATATTTATTATAACGTGGTTTACTAGATTTGGGTATGCGAGTGCCCCTTACTGTGATGCTCTATTATGAGTCTGTGACAACAAAGCAACTATGAGCATTGCCTGTAATCCAATACAACATTACAGGACAAAGCATGTGGATATGGATTTCATAAAAGAGAAGTTGGATAGCTGCATAATCTGTATCCCATTTGTGAAGTCTGAAGTTTCAACTAGCATATGTCTTCACCAAAGGGTTATCTGGATGATTGTCTCACCCATTTTTAACCAAGTTGGGCTGCGTGATATCTATGCCCCAATTTGTGGGAGAGTGTTGAGAGGAGGACAAAAAAGGGATCATCCATCTCCTATTCGCACTAGGACTCCACTTCTGTTTTGTATTGAAGTCTTAGATTCCTTCTTTTATTAATTTATATTTATATTTTCTTGCCTTGTTTTGATTTCCTATATCAGTTCTTGATTGGTTTTCTTTTCCTTCTTGTATTTATATTTTCTTTTCCTACTCAAAGTAGGATTTGCTCAAACTGCAATGAGTTAAGGGAGCTAATGCCTATATTTTGAGGTCTACAAATCGTGGTGAATATTTGGCTGTACAATATAAAAGTTGGAAGGGGGCATTAGGTATATGGGCTAAAAAAGTGTCAAGATAGGCATTTTCATATGGACTGCTCACAATGAGTGAATTGTTCATGCAATTCTGAGGAGAGAAAATTGTTTGGCTTTTAAACCTTGAAGGCAACCTTGGAAGGTTATATGCAATCTTGTAGGATGAGATAGTTGTTCGAGATTGTGGTGAAATTTATGCGCTGTGAAGATAGATTGATGTGGTGAGTTGCATATTCTCTGTGTTCCTCTGTGTCGATAAATGCAAATCTGGATGTTCCTTCCAATGCACCAGGTGTTCAGCAAGGGATCCTATGTCTTAAAATTGAAAATCTTTGAGAAAAGCTATAGACTCTGAGATTTATGGTTGATAGTGGCATAGTGTTATATATTAGTATGTTAAGAGGTTAAATAGGTGCCATATCAATGCAATATGATATAACTATGCTGCTAGTAATGGTCTAGATATGAGAAACTGTAGGATTCTACTAGGAGTCCAATTAGAGTTTGTATAGGAGTTAAATTAGAGTTTGTATTCATGTAAACTTCTATTCCTTGTAACAGTCTACTTTCCACTTAATTATAAATAGAGGGCTTGAGATCATGGATCAATAAGCCATTCACCACAATCATTTCTTTCAACATGGCATCAGAGCCTAAATTCGATTAGGATTTTTTTCTCTCTTTCAAACCCATCGAAACCATCGTTCTTCAGTTACTACGATTAGGTTTTTTTTCTTCTCGTTCTTCAGTGCACGATCTTTTCTGTTGTAAACTTCGAAGACCAAAAAAAAATAAAAAATAAATAAAGAAGAAGAGAAGGACAATCACCGCTGCAACCAAGCTTCTTCTTCTTCATCTACAACATCTCTTCTTCATCTGCAAATCCCATCACACCTAACAGATCTGCTTAATCCTTGCTTTCGCCATCGACCAAAGAAACAAAAAGGGGGAAAAAAAGTTCATCGACGCCAGGTTTGCTTCTTCTGTCGAACCACTACCAGGTAAACTTTCTGAAATTGATTTGCCTGGTTTTCTTCCATTCTCGATTTGGGATGATGCTTCTGCAATCTTGAAATCCCATTAAGATCATCACCTGCTGCCTGCTTTGGTTTTGTTTTTCGATTTGGGACGATACATATGCAATCCCATTAAAACCTATCGCTTGGACTAAACCAGACCAGACCTTTTTTGGTCGAACCATATTTTATTCTTATGGTTTGAAATTCTAATATATATATATATATATATATATATGTTTTCAGGGTTTATTAGTAATTTTTTTATAGTAAAAAAAAAAAAAGGGGGAAAAAGGAGATTTGATCATATCATTGTTTGGCTATTGCATTTTGCGACGTTTTAGTTTTTTTTTCAAAAGGTGAAGACTGAAGAAATGTAGACAATTTTTTCAACATGGCCACTATCGATGGTACTACTGCTCCCACCGGCCCTGAACATTACCCCACTCTTCATCCTCTTTTGGTAAGATTTGATGGGACAAATTATTTGATTTGGTCCCGATCTGCTTACTTGACTATTGCTGGAAGAGGATTTGTTGGATACATTACGGGCACCACTATCAAACCTACTACCACAGGCGTTTCACAAGATAAATGGATCTCGAATGACTCTCTTGTTATGTCATTTCTCTTGAATTCCATGATTCCAAATATTGCCCGTGGATATCTATTACTTGATATTGCTGCCCAAATCTGGAAGGCTACTACTGAAACATATGGACAGTTGGGGAATGATACACATGTTTATAAGCTACGAAAGAAGCTTCATGAGACTACCCAAAAGGAATTCACTGTGGCCCACTATTATGCTGAGTTGCAATCTCTTTGGCAAGAGTGGATCATTATGGGGATTATCACCCCACTAATCCAGATGATGTGGCGACTTATAAGAAGCACATTGATAAGATTCGAGTATATGACTTCTTGGCAGGTTTGAACGTGGAGTATGATCAGATTAGAGTACAAGTCTTAAGTCGTTCTCCCTTTCCTACACTATAACAGTCTTATGCTCTTGGTCAGTGCGAGGAAAATTGACACTCGTCGATTAGCCATGCTTCATACTCCTATTATGGAGAAATCAACTTTACAGTCTATTCGCACTAAATCTGATCTGGCTAAGGAGATTGTCAAGTGTGAGCACTGTCAAAAACCATATCATACCAAGGAAAATTGTTGGAAATTGCATGGGAAGCCTGCTGATTTTGAGCAAAAACGAGCACAAAGAAAGGGAAAACCAAAGGCTAATCTTTCTGAGACAGTTTCCACCGCACCCTCTGCAGACATTGGTTTTTCACAGGAAGAGTTCGCTACTTTGCGATGTATTCTGCAATCTTCTACTGCCGGTACAGCCTCAACCACTGCTTCCTCTACTACCCATACCAACTCCTACCTTGCTACCTCAGGTAAAACTTTTACAGGCTTTCAAGCTTCTTCAGTTTCTACTCCTTGGATCATTGATACAGGAGCCACAGATCATATGATAAGTTTATCCACCTCTTTTTTACAATATTCTCCAACTTCTGGAAAGGATAAAGTTTGAATTGCGGATGGCTCCTATTCTTCCATTGCTGGAAAAGGGACCATTCAGCATTCTCCATCACTTTCTTTGTCTAAAGTTTTACATGTTCCCTCTTTCTCTACTAACTTTCTCTCTATCAGTAGTCTCACACATGACTTGAATTGTAAAGTGATTTTTTCCCATCTTACTGTGTCTTCCAGGACTTGGTCACGGGGAGGGAGATTGGACGTGGTAAACTAGACAAGGGATTTTATTTGCTCGAGCCGATTGGAGAATCTACGTCTGCTTTGACTACATCTTCTAATCCGATCCATTTCGTAATATCAGACCTTCATCAGTGGCACCATAGGCTAGGTCACCCCCCTCTAGAAACTCTTAAGAAAATATTTCTTGATTTGGTTTCTTCTTGTAATGAGGATAATTTTTTTTGTGAAGCTTGCATTTTTGCAAAGCAGACTCGTTCTACTTATTTACCTTCTCTTCATAATAGAATACCTATTCCTTTTATGCTCATTCATACTGATGTGTGGGGTCCCTGCCGACGTGTGTCTATTACTGGCCATAAGTACTTTGTTACTTTTATTGATTGTCACTCTCATTCTACATGGACTTATCTTTTAAAACAAAAAAAATGAGGTTTTCCAATGTTTTCGTGATTTTCATAATATGATTAAAACTCAGTTCAATGCCACTGTGAAGATCCTTCGCAGTGATAATGGCACAGAGTATATTGATGGTGGATTTCAAAGATAATTCTTTGACTCTGGCATAATACATCAAACCAGTTGCGTTGATACGGCTGCCCAAAATGGGATTACCGAAAGGAAGAATCGGCATCTCTTAAAGATAGACCGTTCCATTATGATTGCTATGAATGTACCTGACCAATACTGGAGTGATGCTATACTCACTGCTTCTTACCTTATGAATAGGATGCCCAATAGAATACTTGGTTTTAAATGTCCTAATGAGATTTTTCAGGGAGCCTCTTCTTTTGTTATTCCCCCAAAGGTTTTTGGATGCGTGTGTTATGCCAAAATCACATCCCACCAGAGTAAGCTGTCTCCCCGCGGCCTACGCTGCATATTTTTGGGGTATTTTGCTACTCAGAAAAGGTACAAATGTTATCATCTTCCTTCCAGGAAAACCATTGTATCCATGGATGTACTTTTTCATAAGTTTTGCTCTTACTATATACCTCTCCAGGGGGTAGAGTCCTAGAGGAGATGTGTTCTTTCCGACTCTAGATCTTCCTATCACACACCAACACAACTTAAAAGTCCTAGAAGATTCTCCTGACCAGGGGGAAACTTCGGCCAGTATACCTGAGGACTCTAATCCTCCCCCTTTGATTTTTGAACCATGTGAAGAACCTAGCCAGGGGGAGACCACTCCTGTGAGACACACTGTTGGGGTCTTTCAAAACCAGATTGACCAGAATAAGGAGGTGCAGACTTATCAGAGGAAGAAATATAACCGGCTAAAGCAGGTGGAGAAAGGTGATACGTTACTACTTCAGTCTCCTGCTCCAGAATCATATTCTACTGAGGTCTCTTCTTCTGATCTTCCTATTGCTGTTAGAAAAGGGGTCAGATCTTGTACTCAACATCCCATAGCTAAATATGTTTCTTATAACTCTTTGTCTGACTCCTACCGTGCTTTTATATCCTCTCTGTTATCTGTATCTGTTCCTAAAAGTTGGCAAGAAGCCTTTGCTGATAAGAGATGGAAGGAAGCTATGGTAGAGGAAATGCAGGCAATGAAGAAAAATGACACTTGGGAGCTGGTTACACTTCCTCCAGGAAAAAAACCAGTGGGTGCTGCAAATGGGTATTTGTGGTTAAACAAAATATGGATGGATCAATCAACAAGTTGAAAGCTAGACTAGTTGCAAAGGGGTTTACCCAGACCTATGGGATTAATTATCAGGAGACCTTTGCCCCTGTCGCGAAACTAAATACTGTCAGAGTTCTGTTGTCTGTAGTTGTGAACAAACACTGGAACTTGCACCAACTAGACGTAAAGAATGTCTTCTTACATGGGGAGTTAGCAGAAGAGGTTTATATGGAAATCCCATATGGTTTTTCTGATGACAATATTGCAGGGAAAGTCTGTCGGTTGAAGAGGTCAATATATGGGTTAAAAAAGTCTCCTAGATGCTGGTTTGGATGCCTTCTGAAGGCAATGACTTCTATTGGGTACAAGCAAAGCAATGCTGATCATACACTATTTGTCAAGAAGTCAGGTACTAACATCACACTTCTTATTGTTTATGTAGACAATATTGTCATCACAGAGAATGATGGTGAAGAAATTTAAAATTTGAAAGACTTTCTTGGTAGAGAGTTTGAAATTAAAGATCTAGGGAAGTTACAGTATTTCTTAGGGATTGAGGTGGCTCGATCAAAGAAAGGTATATTCCTATCCCAAAGAAAGTATGTCCTAGATCTATTATCAGAAGTGGGAATTTTGGGGTGTAAAGCAGTTGATACCCCTATTGAAGCTGGAGCTAAACTTAAAGAAAAATAGGGAGAACCAGTGGACAAAGGAAGATACCAAAGGCTGGTAGGGAAGCTATTTACTTGTCCCACACCAGGCCAGACATCGCTTATGCTGTAGGGATAGTGAGCCAATTCATGCATGACCCATGTTTAGCTCATATGAAAGCTGTTACCAGAATACTACAGTATTTGAAGGGAACTCCTGGAAAAGGAATACTTCTGTCACCCACCGATAATCTAAAAGTAGAAGCATACACTGATGTAGAGTGGGCTGGATCTCTAGACAGGAAGTCAATTTCAGGTTACTGTACCTTTGTTGGAAGTAATCTAGTTACTTGGAGAAGTAAGAAACAGAATGTGGTAGCTTTATCTAGTACCGAAGCTGAATATAGAGCTATGGTTCGTGGAGTTTGTGAGCTACTATGGTTGAAAGGCTTGCTGCAAGATATTGGAGTCCAAGTTCCAAACCCTATGATTTTATATTGTGACAACAAGGTTGCTATTAGTATTGCTAATAATCCAGTGCAACATGATCGAACTAAGCACATTGAAATTGACAGGTTTTTTGTCAAAGGAAAGTTGGAACAAGGGCTTATTTGTATGCCTTTTGTAAGATCTGGAGACCAAGTAGCAGATGTTTTCACTAAGGGTTTGAAAGAAAGAGATTTCCTTCCTATTGTAGGCAAGTTGAGCATGACTAATATCTATGCCTCAACTTGAGGGGGAGTGTAAGATTGTACTAGGAGTCCAATTAGAGTTTGTATAGGAGTTAAATTAGAGTTTGTATTCATGTAAACTTCTATTCCTTGTAATAGTCTACTTTCCACTTAATTATAAATAGAGGGCTTGAGATCATGGATCAATAAGCCATTCACCACAATCGTTTCTTTCAACAGAAACCAACATATAATAGGTAAAGTATGGGAGATGGACCTCCAATTCTAGGATCATGGACTTCATTTAGAGAGTCATCTGTTTTGATGTTAGTTCTGGTATTCAGATGCTACCCCACCCCTGTATTAGAGATACCCCAGGGAACAGATGCGTTGTTCTAAGTTGGGGCTTGAGTCTATTTGTTTTGTCCTCCCCTTAGGCCTTTTGGTGCCTTCATCACACCAATCATCCCCCCTCAAACCCCTTCCCCATCAGATGCAGCATAGAATATAATTATATTATATTCACCCAAAATATAATATAATATAATATAATTATATTCAGCCCCAAAAAAAGAAGCATTAAACAATTTTACCAATTAAGTGTCAACAAGACATGCAATTGCTCTGGACCAAATAAAAAGCTTGGTCCCTCTAGGTGACACCTTGACAACTATGTCCATCACCTAATGCCTGTACTCAAAGTTGCTTGAGGGGGGGGGGGGAAGGTGTGGGCCAGTGTATCTTTGTGGGTTTTTTTCTCTCTCTCCAAAAGTTAAAGGCTCCCTTACATACAGTTGGAACTTGGAACAAGGCTGAGTTGTTTTACTCTCTCACATTCGAGGGGGGACCCTGGTGCAGCCATTAGGTTGCTTTTGCTCCATTGTGACCAGTTGGTCATGGAGAGTGGAGACAGCATACATTTTTTCCCTCCCCAGACCCCATCTTTTTTTTTTGGGCAGATTGGAATTGCTTGTATTGCCTTATCCTGTCCTAGATAGGAATCATTTTGGCAGCTTATCCCATTTTTGAGGGGATGCCAAAATTGGAGTAGCAGTAAAACTAACAGATTAGATTGGAAAGCTGATATAAACAAGCCCTAAAGTTTTGTTAATTGGCAAAACAATGTTGGATTGTTTTAATGATGCTGCATGATCATTGATTGATTAGTGAATGCTTGATGCCTCTTCTTGGTTTTTCACATGATAGCTCCTATGAAGTAAGAAGACCAAATATTAATTCACTTAGTTGACTTGGTCAGGATAACATAGCCTGAAAGGGTCCTAACTAACCCCTTTTTGTGCACGCTTTGACCAAGAATGCACACCTAGGCTATTGGCAGCTTGAAAACTATGATCTTGCCTAATCTTCAGCATATCATATATATGCTGAGATGATATCACTTTATTTGTGTTAAATTTTAGAGGTCCCTTTTACGTGCTTAATGTTGCTTTTGCTCTGTGCTGTCAGGCAAATGATGCACAGCTCAGTACGATGGTTGCGGAGCAGGTATAACTATCTTATTTTCCTGATCATGCTGGTGTTTGTACCGACTCCAGCTTTTGTTGGATTTGCTATTGCTTTCTTATTTACAAGCTGATTACAACATTTCTGGAAAGATAAAAACCATAGCTAATCTATCATGATGTATTTCTTGCTTGGGTTACTGATGTCAAAATAAATTTTTTATTTTTTTTATATTGGAAGATATATGAGATTACTTGCATAACAAGACATTTAAACTGAATTCTCAACCATAGTGCAACATTTTGCCAACATTCGCTTTCGGTGGTAGGCGAAACAATATTGGGGGCAAAAACGAGAAAGACAAAAAATCGCCGTTTGGGGGCAAAAAGAGAAAGACTAAAAATCGCCGAGATTTTGGCGATATCTCGGAAAAAATCAAAATTATCGATAAAATCATCAAAATATCGCACTTTTTAATGTCACATTCGCTTTTTATTTATTACACTTTGAAACCCCAAAGCCCAAACGCAGTTTCTAATGTCACATCATTGTAATCATTACACTTTTTCCTTAAAACCCCCAACCAAACCTAATAGCCTTTTTGGAAAATTGTATTTCAAATCTCCACTGTTTGATTTTTTTCTAACGAACTTAAGATCTTATTCAACGTTTTCCCTTCTTTTTTTATATTAATATTTCATAAAAAACTGTGAATTGCAGCTACTTTTGAATTTCCTTTCTTTTGTCCTTTTGTGTGTTAACCTTGGATAGTCAAATAGGTGCTTCTGGATGTTGGATATTTTAAAGAAATAGAAGCACAATTATCAAGGATTTCAATTAGTACAGTTTTGAGTAATTATTACCGCTTTATCACTTTCTAACTGATGAGAGACCCCAGTACACAACCTACCCCAGACTTGAGGTGCCAATGTGATGTGCATCTATTCAAGTGTGAAGCATGGTAAATATCATTATGTATCGGCTGTATCAGTTTAATACCTTTAGAGACTAGCATTGTCATCATGTTACCAAACCAATACATTAAAGAATTTATCTAGTGAACTGGTACAGGCGAATATAGTATTGATGTGGTCCAAATACACTTGGTACATTGGGAGTGAAAACCCAAAAATAGCTTTCTTGAAAACTTGTGATTTGGCCAAAATTTAAATGGATTCCATGATCCCGTCAACAGTCAAAAAGTGACCTAGAAAGAGGTTTAAACTATAAAAAATTTGCATTAAGCTAGTTGGCATCTCGCCTTTGGGGCGTCATGACTCTGAAATCTCCAAATGGAAGAACTAGTTAATAGGTTACTGTCTTGGGAGCACATCTCTTTCAAGGTTGTGAAGTTATCTCTAGCTAAGCAATGGTTAACCCTACGGACCGTGAATACTGGCTTCTAGAAACTGGAGATTCCTTTTTAAAATTCTCTGAAGATGATAAACTGAAAGCCCTTGAGAGTGCCCTTGGCATGCAGGAAAAAATCTATCTATTTATGCCAATGGGATTACCATCTGCAACTCGTTTGCTCCATCACTCCATGAATCACACTTCCAGGCCTTCCTCTTCACTTCTGGTGCACAACAGACCCCTTTTCTCTGATAGGAGAGCCAAAAAGGTTGATTGGCTGACGTTTACTTGGATCTGTGTTCAAGTCTCAACAGATGCTCTCCCTTCATCGGCAGTCATTGTTGTGGATGATGAAGGCTTCTCTTTTGAAGAGAAGATTCACTTCGCAAGTGGTGGAGGGATGGTTAGGACAAGAGGGGAACTGAGAAGAAGTAGAGTTGCAGGAGGAAAAGAGAGGGGGAAAAAAAGGGGAGGGGACACATGCACAGTTATTTCTTGCACAAATTTCAAGTTCCAATCACTCAATTTTTTGATGACTTCAAATCTCTGCTCAAATAAGATCATTGTGAATAATTAGAACATAGTCTTGCATAGGATTAGAAACCTATCTAAAGTGGAAACAACCTGAATAAGAAACTACTAGAAGAACCATATCTCAGAAAAAGCATACTACTTGGGAAGCTCCTATGTACTCCACCACAATTATTGCATTATAAGTACTGTTGCCAGACCAGATAATGGGTTTATCAGCAGCCCTTGATTTGGGCCTCCAAAGTGGGTCCATCCAGGCTAAGGGAACTTCATCAGCTTTTCTCCTTTAAAAGAACTTGACTCCCTCGAGTTTGGATAAGGTCCAAGAATGCCATCCAAACTTGCTATTGCAGAATGTACTTAGCTGGGTCTTGAGTTTGATAGATGGAAGAACTATCTGATGGGAGGAATTTCACCTCGAATCCACTGAAAGGAACCTGTACTCTGAACCATAGTAGTTCACTTTGTTGTTGTAAGCAGTGTGTTTGTTGGTCCCTCATTCTTCTCTTCCCCAACCCTATGGTGGCCCTTCTACGATCCCTACTCCTTTCCCATTCCTGATCTTCTCTGACCCAGCACTGTTTTTCTTTGGATGATCCTGCTGTGCTTAAAGGGCCAGTTCCTTCTTGCCATTTCACTCATTGCTCAAACCATTCTTTGTTGGACTACTCTTGTTGGGCCTAAACTCCAAAATTGGGTTAACTCCATCTGAGTCCTGGTCTACTGTCACCCCTACTCCTCCTGTTTTTGCAGTTGTGACCCCACCTCCCTCTTATTTTCTGAAAATCTTTAGTGTATTCCCTGCCCTGCCAAGAGAAAATTTTGACTCTGAACTTGGATATCAGAGGTAATGCGCCTCTTTGTTGCCAGATTATGGATCTTTTATACAGTGATTTTGTTGAGGCTGGGCCTGGGTGTGTGGTTGCCTTCTGAGGGCAGATAGTTTCCCCTTTCTTTCTTTTTCTGGGGGACTCTAGCCCCTTACTTATGCTAGTCCCTGCCTTCTATGGCAGGATTTTGTTTTTGGCTTGTGCGTGCATGTACCCTCTCCTTGCTTTTCCTTTGATAATGAATTTCTCATCCATCTAAAAAGAACATAAAAGACTGTTCTCTATTCTATTGAAGGGAGGGTGTCAGCTTTACCCATGCATTTTATAAATGTAGTCATGCAGCAGCCCTATATACGTATAGTAATTAGTGTGTTTGTTCACATGAAATCGACCATCTTCTGTTGGAAAATTGCAATTTTAACGGATAAATCTTTCCTTACAGGTTGAACAGGCACATGCTGGGCTAGAAGCTCTTGCCTTGTCTCAGAAGGCAATAAACCAGATTCGGGAAAACTTTGTTGGTATTGAAAAGTATGTTGATTCCTGGTTCTTGAATTATCCAATAATTTCAGTTCTCTTGAATGGATCTTGTCATTTAGACAGGCCCTCACTCTGTTAAAGTTCTAATGGTTGAAGCTGTGTATTATTTGTTTTGTCTCACTTTCTCATGCATCAGGCTGTGTCAAGAATGCCAAACACTGATTGAGAACCACGATCAGATAAAGCTCCTCAGCAATGCAAGGAACAACTTAAACACAACTCTGAAGGTTACTCCATTCTTGAATGTTGTTGCTTCAATCTGTCTCTCAGTTCTGTTTCTCCCTCAAAACAAACCTTCAGCACAAATTTGAGCCAACCGTAAATAGTTGCTTGTTACTGATCAGAGTTTAGTAATTGTGTACAAATATTTTTCTTAGATATTAATATATTTGTCTGCTGAATTGATTTCATAGGATGTGGAGGGTATGATGTCTATTTCTGTAGAAGCAGCTGAAGCACGGGATTCTTTGGAAGATGATAAAGAACTCATTAGCACATACGAGGTGTGCTTGTCAACTTGAAACCCCTCTTTGTGTTGCATTTCTATTTAACTGACTACAGCTTGAATTTCCCAATGACATTGCTTTTAATGATGTTTGGTTTTGTTGGAGTAGAGGTTAACAGCATTAGATGGAAAAAGGAGGTTTGCATTAGCAGCTGCAGCATCCCATAAGGAAGAGGTTGGCAGGCTAAGGTTAGTTCTATTTGTGCTTTTTCTTTTTGGCAATCATGAAAGCACGAACTCAATAGACACGGCTATATTTTTGCTTCTCAAAATACCCTCAGTCATTAGCTAAGTGGATATTAGTAATTATGTAAAAAATAAAAAATTCTATTTTATGATTTCAATAATATTAATATTAATTGTAACGTTACTTATTCTTTGATTCACAATTAATGAGTTGTTTATCACTATTTTGCAAAACACTTAATCCACGTCATCTCTTTTTATAGTTTATAATTATAATGCATAATAATTAATAAGTTTATCTACTTTCCGAATCTGTAATTAATGAATAATTTATCTCCAATTTAAGAGGTTCCTCTTTCAAAGATAAAGTAGGAACCTCGGTTACATTGTATCATTAATAATTTAATAATCTTTTTTCCCCCTTTTTTAACGACGAAAATCTAAAAAGGAACGAATTAGTACAATTTGGAGAACTAACCAATTTTAATAGGTTCCCTCTTTACAAAGCCTTAGAATAGGAATACAAAAGGGCTGTTCGGTTTTTTAACATCTAACCTTTATAAATCAAATAATTATGATTCGATAAATAATTATTATTAATAATTCAGCAATTTAATTATTTTATTTTCATTTGTATTTGGCAGACATGCTTTTGCACGTGGGAATTTAACTAGTTTATGTCTATGTCTATGTCTATATATATAAGTCAATGCTTTGATGAACCTGTCTAGTCATTGATATGCTGCTTGGTGCTAGTGGTTACATGATGTCAAGTGAATCTTTATTGATCATGTTTCTGGTATGGTGCTGTGAGCCTAGCTTTACAAAATTAATCATGTCCAAATATGATGGATCAGTTATATAGGCATTATTAGGTTTTTATTTTTTAAGGGTTTGTTTCCCGTGAAATGTTGTGGATATATTGAAGTTCAAATGCAAAAGGAAGTAAGGAGCTACAGAATTTTTTGTTTGGATCAGTTAAGGTTCCTTGTATTCATTTCCTTTTAACAACTATTTTTTTAATTATCAGTATGGATAACTTATAAGGAATTAGTGCTTTTCTATGCTTTCTTGTTTCATTCAACATGATGGCTGTGGTATGTGGTAGGTTGAATGTTTTGTATTGTAAAACTAATGATCTGATAATTTAACAGGGAATATTTTGAAGATGTAGATCGGACTTGGGAAACATTTGAAAAGACATTATGGAGCCATGTTGCAAATTTTTTCAAACTTGCAAAAGAAAGGTACTCTCTTTTATAGAAACTTTGGGATTTGGAATTTATCTGTGGAAAGAAGTGTCATATAGTGGTTAATGGAATTGTTCAGGATCCTTGTTTCTTCACCAACCCCCCCCCCACCCAAAAAAAAAAAAAAAAAAAAAAAAATCTCATCATTTATCTCCTATATAGAGGCTTTAGTAGCTCCTGCAAAGAAAATAAATGTCTACATACTTGCTGTGGGGTGGTTTAATTTCCACCATGCCACCACTAAAAATGAAAATTGAGATACGAGGAAACTGCTCTTGTAAGATAAATTAAAATAAAATTTACTATACTGTAAAAACTGAGCTTAAGACTAAAATGGAGAGCTGGTGGGTGGGATTGGGAGTGGGACTGAGATGGCATCTCTTGGATTTGATTTGGGCTTGGGTTAGTGGGACTGGGTCCCAAATGTCCTGCATCATGGAGTCTCTGGATTTGTAAAATGTCCGCACATTTTATACATCTGCCTTATTTAATTGACTTCAGCGCATCTGAATATCATTTTTATTGCTTTTGTAGGAGCACTATGTTTTATTTTTATTGCTTGTTTATGGAGTACATTGTTTTAACAACACCAGTTTTGCATGTTCCCATGCCTATCTTGGGCATAGTCTGCACCTCTTAGTTTTTTCTGGGGATATGTAGGAACACCTAGCTGAGATGCTGTCAGATGATGGTGCACTGCATTTTGTTTATGTATAGCAGTTTTCCTTTAGAATTAACTTTGCTCATGATTTCAATCTTTTATTTTTGACGCTCATTATCTGGTGAGTTTTTCATGATATTTTGGGAATTTGGGACCATACATCTGAATTCAATGAATTATATTGAACTTTGTGGATGATATCTGTCAGTATATTTATTATTATTAATTTTTTTGTTGTGCTTTGTTTGCTACTCCATGTGCTAATTGTGTTTTCTGTATTCATTTATATCTGATCTATTGTGATATTTCTAATTCTCTTTGTTACACTTCTTTGTTTTGTAGTCCGCAGACATTGGTTCGTGCTATTAGGTATGATCAATTTATGAACCGCTGGTATAATTTTTTTTCTCTAGTTTTACATTTAGTTGTTCAATGCTATATTGCTATATTAATTCGATTTTTAGATGCTTTTAGCATTTAGAAAAAAATTGTTTGAAACTTGAATTTCTTTCCTAGAAAAGGCCAAAATTTTCAAGTTTCGACCGAAATTTCGGTTGAATTTTGTGATTTTTTCCTTGGAAGTTTCAAACTTCAATTTCGGGCCTCATACGGACTTAAAATGTTATGGATTCTCGCATAGTACCTTATTTCAAGCAAATAAACACCATGGAACTACTAGTTTACCAAAAAAACCATTGAAATGTATCATTCAAGTATATAATATATATGAGAAGAAGCAAGAATATTACCAATTACAAGCCTACTCTATTCCACGTCTCCTTCTTCCCTCTGCACCCCATACAAGTGACAATACGTGTCCCATGATGTTTGCTCCATATAGTTGTCGACGTAGTCGGCAGCTGCAGCTTTGTATGTGGCCTCATCCACATGCCTAAGATGTCCTGATGGTGGGAAGTTGGGAATCTTTGGATAAGGAATTGGCTCAATTGCATATAGAAAGGCTGGTGGTGGTTGTGGAATAGAGTGGAGGATTTGCTCAACAAATGAAGAAACACCCTGGTCGTCAGTAAAGGTAGAGACACTATAAGCTCCATACTGACAATAAGGTTCCAGTGGCTGACTCCGATGGGTGATAGTGGGAGGGACACCATAAGCTCCATGACCATAAGGCTCCATTGGTGGCAAGGTTGTTAAGGCGGAAAGGCGACCAAAGCGATTGGGGCTACAACTGGGTGATTAGGCGACCAAAGCGGAGTCTAGGCGGCAATAAGGCGACCAAAGCGGTTGGGTCAATTTTTTTTCTTCAATACAACTACATTTAAACTACTTTTAATACAACTACTTTCTATAATAAGATGAACAAACATTCAATAGTCACATTCATCCAAAAAAGAAAGCATTCAAGAATCATAATTATGAAAAATTATCCAAAAAAGAACTCAAACATAAGTTCATCTCATCAAGCATCATAACATGATTATGTACTAACAGGGCCAACATGATAAATTAATAGATCTCATTATTCCAATTTCCAAGTAATTGTCCGGTTAATGATTCATTGATTCTTGATGTTGCGAATGACTCATGTTTCACATTTTGTTGCTAACAGGCATGGGGTCCTTTGCAATTTAGGCCTCGATTCTTAAATGACTAAGTTATTAAATTTATATACGGCTTTGGAAAATAAATTTTGATTTAAAAAAAAAAGTTAAGGAAAAAATATTATGTACAAAATGTAAAAAAAGCGGTTGCTTTAGCATCTAGGCCGCAATAAGGTGCACAAAGCGGCAGCAATAGCACTTAATTGAAAAAGTAGCAAAAAAACAACGCATCAATTATACGGTTCAAAACAAGGCGGTTGAAAAACCTCTTTGACGCCTAGGCAGTCGCTTTGACAACACTGACTGGTGGTTGATAGCCAAGAGGGATAGCATAAAGTCCATAACCATAAGCTCCATAAGTTGACCTAGTAGAACCAATACTCTAAACAATAGTATCATATGAGGACGTTACAGGCCTATGCCATCGGGATCCTTTGGAGGTGGAGTCTCTAGAATCATTTATGCTCATCGATCTTATAGAACCCGCCAAATTCTCTGCATCAGCCGGATGGCAAGACACATATGATGACATGTCCTCCATGCCATATCCATGCTGTCTCCCCTTCCCCTTCCTTGAATATGTTGCCGAAACATTTTCGCCTCGAGATGCAACTCTAGTATGGTCTAAATCCTGTGTCGCATGGGTGAACTTATGGTGGGAGATCTCGCGAGATATCTCGCTATTTTGACATAGCGAGACGAGATGAGAGGCGAGATCTGCGAGATGGGAGATCTCGCCACATCTCGCCAAGATCTCGCCATATCTCGCCATATCTTGCCGAGATCTCGCCTCTCTCTCGCTGCAACCATAAAAAATTGCCAGAAACTTGATTTTTTGTCGGAATTTGTTGGGGATTCCACTTCTAAACATCTTTAAGACATCTACAACATCAAATTATCATCATTCAAGCCTATTTCAACTAGATCTACAACAAAGGTAGATTTTCCCCCAAATTTGAATTTTTTCAAATAGAATATTCTATAATGGGTGTGTGAGTTTAGTGTAAATATATGTTGATCCACAAGCTTTGATCTAACTTTCATGGAAACCAATTTAATGTGATATTTAAACCTATATGTGACATACTATAGTGATGAGTTGACTTGGGAGTCATATGTGGCCACCGTTCATAATCAGTTGATGCAGAATGTTGAGTGATACTCTTGCTGTCTTGTAGTTTTGTAATCTTATTACTCACATACTTTTGTGATTGTGATTGTGAACTTACGGATTATGATTTATGACTTAATAAAAGTCTAAAACTTCTTATGGTTGTAAAATTTTGAAGCCATTTAAGTTCTTTGATAGTTTGATGTGTAATGTATTTAATACTTTATAGTTGATAACATGAATTACTTGATATCTCTACATTTCAGTTTTGCACATAGGGTTGACTTAGAAGACGTAGTTAGGGTTATTTTCTCACAATTCTAAGGCCACCAATGTGTTCAAATGGTCTTAAATAGATTAAATACCAAATTTCAGCCCAACCAGGGCCCTAAAACCCACTGAGATGGGTCACCGAGATTACGCCAAAATTTTGGTAGATCTCGACCGAGATCTCACCATCTCGGTCGAGATCTCTCTATTTTGGAGTGGCGAGATCTCGCTCGAGAGCGAGATCTCCCACCATGGGTGAACTTACTCTCGCCTGTGAATCTTAGTGGTTGTCCTCCCCCTCCCTGACTCTCACGTACTGTTGGTGGTGGTCGTTTGTCCCTAGGATCAATTGAATCCTGATCATGAGGTCTAACACCCTCCTCGTCCCCTCCATCATCATCGTCATCATCACCATCGTCGTCATCGTCACCATCACCATCGTCGAGGGTCTGAGTCATAAATCATCCTCGGTGTCGGACTAGAAAATCAAATCTTCACTCTGGGTGGATGAACTAGGGTGTGGCACAAAGGGACGGGCGGGCGCTACATGTGCACTCCCCTCCTTGGCCATGAAGTCCTCCACATCAGCCCTCATCTCCTTTGCAATCTGTCTATTGGGATGACCTCCTTCCTCATCTAGCAAGGGTTCTCTATTGTCCTTGATCTAGTTAACTACTGTGTTATCATCATCATCCATCTCAATTATGTCACTCAACTTGATATTGTTACTCTTTGTCTAGCTCGTGTCTAATATGATCCTCTCTTAGTCTCATATTATAGTGTAGATAGACAAGGTCTTCTATACTCTTCACACCCAATTGGTTGTCTCTTTGAGTGGATGAGGTTGAAGGTGCTCTGATTTCGCTTCATAATTAGTGGTGGAACATGTCTGGGAGAGCACTTTGCATACAATAGTACTCAAATGGGGTGAGTCATAACCAAATTACAGCCACCATTCAGCTGCAACAAACACAAACTCCAATCAATACTTAAATAACTAACTAAAAGATAGAATGTAAGTAAATAATATAATAAATTAACTTACTGCCAAGGGTTGATTCCCGTCCCAATATGGCCACGGAACGACCGAAACTCCTAGTGGCATCCCTAAATGCCTCCATCTAACATATAAAGAAAAAAAAAAAAATAATTAGGTTAATACTTAATAACTTACTATAAAATTATGAGTTGTGAATATCAAATCACAATCTCAACTCCATAAGGATGATTGCTTGTTTAGATGGGGCCGGTTCCAACCTCTCCACAACAATTTGGACGACATTTATCAATGTCTCATCCTAAGCATGTCTTTGTAATGGTACTTCGGATTTAGATAATATGTTGTGTCAAAAAAAGAGAGGCAAAAATAAGAGGAAATAATCAATATTTAATAGTGTAATAAATTGATAAAATAATGAAAATTAAGTTCATTAATAACAACTCACCAACCTTATGTAGTGAATGTTGCAACATAGATTCCCATCTAATTTGGATGATGTTGAGGATTTTCTTGTTACCATGTGGGTAAACTTGAGCAACTTACTACTTCATCCTATCTATTGCAGCCCATATGTGTGGTAGAGTAGGTCTTTCATGCTGATCTACCATTCTTAACATATACACCATAGGCTCAAGCATCTTCACCACTATCCTCACTTTATTCTAGGAACTATCATCCAATATGATCAACTGCTCTCCTTCTTCCTACGGATGAAGAACTGTCCCCAGCTAAATTGCTGCTTTGATGCAAACATGCTCTTAAGGCCAGTCTTCATATTCTCAAAGCTCTGCAGTGCTATTCAATTGTTAGCAAATTTGGTTATGCCTGGCCTCACTAAGTCACCTTAACACCTATCTCTCATCATTTTTAGTGCATAGGTGTGGTTATAGATGAAGGTGTTAACTTGTTGAGCTTGCTCCACGGTTTTCTTCTCAAGCTTGACCTTCCCCATGTCCTTTAGTATTATGTCAATGCCATGAGCAACACATGAAGTCCAAAAGAGCTTATATCTGTCCATCAAGACATCAATATAAAGTCACAAAATATATATCAATATATGTATTTATGTAATGTAATATTGTAATATGTATTCAAAAATGAAAATTAGTACTAGAAGTTGAAGCATGTTTTAATACCTGAGGTTCTGCATCATCTTCAACCTAGCTTTCTTGTAGTTGGAGCCATTGTCAGTCACAATTTGGATCACATTCTCCACTCTAACCTCCTTCACCACTTGCTTAAATAATTTGTAAATGTATTTTACATCCGTCTTCTCCCTGGATGCATCTACTCACTTGAAGAACACTGTCCTCCCATCACAATTCAACTTGAAGTTGAATGGACTATCTAGTGGGACCAGTCTAAGAATCAATCATCATAGTTACCCCATAATGAGCCCACATGGGCTTCAATCCATTAATCTACTCATTCAAGTCCTCTTTATGCTTAGGCAAATATACATTATGTATCTCATGTGGGTGGACCCTTGTATACCACTCACAACCCTAACTATCTCCTCAATCATATCCCTATAGTAGGGCCCTTAGACTGTATGTGCTGGAATACTATGGTACATAACCCACTTGGAGAAAGCCATCCCTACTTTCTCCTGTACACTCCCCCATAAGTGCTTCTGCTTTTGCTCATGCCTCATAAATAGGGCTTGATTATTGCGAAGAATCTCCAAATCCGGATCTGTAGCATGTGTTTATGAAGCTCGACCCCTTATTGGGGCCTGTGGGATAAGAACCTCCTGCCTCACACTCTGACTCCTCTTCATAGGGACTTGGGAGTTACTTGTGCCTCCCATACCTGTTGGCTCTCTAGAGGATCCACAGCCCTGATCCCTTTTCTGCCTCCTCATGTCATCAATCCTCGCTTGCTCCCTACTCATCATCATCGCCCTCCTGATCTGTGCAGACTCTGGATCGGGGTTACATCCATACGCTCATGGCTCCTATGGTTCAAAATCTTGCTCTCTTGGCTCTGGAAGATCATCTAGCCATGCATCCTCGAACTCCTTCCTCTGTAGTCTCTTCTCTTTCCTTTTTTGCTCCCCACCCCGCGCTATGAGGTGATTGTCTTCTTCACATCTGAGGGCACCTTGGTGCATCCTACGACTTTTTTTTTTATTATCTCCCCCAGCTATTTGAACCTTCAGTCTAGTGGCCCTACCTCCTTCTAGTTGTTTCTTGCAGTAATTAGACTTAGTCTTCTTCCTATCACCTGTCAGTGGCCTCCCGTGTTGCCAACCTATGTCTGACGTATTTGAAAGATAGTGCCTGATACAAGAAATACAGACTAAATTTCTTAAAAAGCCCCATATATGCTCCAAAAATTACGTACATGCTTCTAATAATAATCTTCTATTTCTAAATGTAAAATAAAAATTAATTAGTTATTTTTAATATCTAAATAATTTAAAAATATGTAAAATACACACTAAGTATCTTAAAAAGCTCTACCACATGCTCCTTCCACTAATACATGCTCCAAAAATGACATACATGCTTCCACTAATACTCTCCTATTTTTAAATTTAAAACAACAATTAATTATTTTGTTAATATTTAAATATTTTAAAATTATTTTAATATCTTTCAAAAAAAAAAAAAAAAAAGATAATTAACATTTTTTTTTATTCAACACCATCACAACAAAATGATGTCTTACATACATTAATTTGAAGCTCATATATCTACTATACATATACAATTTTAGCAATATACATAATTTACAAAAAAAAAAAAAAAAAAAAAAATTGATTCAACACCATCACAGCAAAATGGTGTCTTACATACATTAATTTGAAGCTCATACATCTACTATACGTTTACAATTTTAGCAATATACATAATTTACAAAATAATTTTAAAACAGAAAAATAAAAAATAGTAGGAAGAACTAAAAATTAATTTTGACGCTACAAATTCATAGATCAACACTCTAGAGTAACATACTTAAATTTGGAAGTAATCCAAGAAGATTTAATGCACAAACAAAAGAAAGAAAAAAATGTGGAAGTTGGAAACTCACCTTGCAAGATTTGAGATAATCCACCAATGGAGGACCAAATCTAGTGGAGTTTCAGAAATTAGGTGAAATGAGGGATGAAAACAAAAAAAATCAAAATTTTTTTTGCTTTCCGAAATAGTTGGGAATTTCGTCTGGTTGAACGACCAAAACTAGTGAAACTTCGAAATTCTGAATTTTCTGGTTGAAACAATTGATTTTATAACCTGTCAAAGTATTGTTTCCGCTGAAACGTGTCGGTACCGAAATTTCAATACTTCAACCAAAATTTCGGTACATTTCGGTCGAAACATGTCTTTAGGGAATTTTTTAAATCTTGTTTTGTTTTCAAAATTACCAGATATTTTGTGTTTTGACCAAAATTTTCCCAATATGTGTACCCTATTTGTTGCACTTCCTTATTTTTGTTAATTCTACTTTGTATTGCTTATTAATGGTTGCAATGTTCTGTAAAATGATCTCCAAAGTAAAAGTAAGTAATTCTTTATGTTTTGTAGCAATGTCATGGTTGTGGTACCTTCATTGGCAGTAAATAATGAGAGATCCATCAACATTTTTTACATCAAAAGTGTTCAACTTAATTTGCTAGCAAGTAACAACACTATCAAATGAAAGTAAGAGATACTTGTGCCCAGGAATTCGGCACAATGTATTCCTACTTTTATTATATATATACATGTTTTTTTTGCTAGGCTTATCAAGTTTGGTTTAAAAGGAAAAAAAAGGTCAGGTGCGTTTGCTCTTGTTAATGGGGCTTTTGCAACTGATGAAACCATTTAAAAAAAGTTGAGATCTGTTAAAGTTAATGAAGATTTACTTTATGTCATAAAATTTTAAAATCTTCTTGGAATTCACTGGTGGGTTTTCCCGTGGTTTTACTCTTAGCATTTGTGTTGGGACTAGTTTTTTCAGTTTAAAATCTTGCATTATCTTTGTCGGCTTCATGAGGGTATGACTGTATTTTAGCATTCCTTTGTCATACCTTGTGCGAATGGTTCTTGAATTAGGATTTCTTTTTTGGTTTATTTTGTGTTGGGGAGTGAGGAGGGAAATCTAATTCCGTGAATTTCGGAAACACCTTTTGGTTATGGATGTAAATTGGATTTTTGAATTTAAGTTTTTCTTGATGGTAAGATTCTGACTTTGTTAGAGATTTGATGGGAAGTCTATGGTGATTGGGAGCAAGTTAATACGTTGAGATGAGAAAATTAAACCGGGAGGTCAAGATCTTTAGAATTAAGAAGGGGGGGGGGGAGGGAATAAACAGAAGAGAAAACAACTAATGGCACTAAAGCTTTTGCTCTTGAGATGGTCTTTAAGAGGACAATGAGATTAATCCAGGAGGTTTCCAGATGATCAACCTTTCTGGTTGTTACTTGCATTAATCCTTCACTTCGAAAATTGTTGAACTTAGTTAGTTGTGTTGAAGGAAATTTTACTAATGGCTGCAGCCTAGATTTGCTATCTGAGCCAAGGTTCCTTATCTTGTTTCATTTCAGGGTTTTGTTCATGTTGAAACCACTGAAATACCAACAATTTTCTGAAATGATGCATTTTGTGTCTGCTTATCCTGATTTGTTGTTTCAGTGGCAAACATCCATGGTATGCTCTGAACTTCCGGTGAACCTTTTTTTATTTATTTATTTTTGGGTGAATAACTTCAGGGAAACCTATATTAGGTGAGATGGGGGCATGTAAACCTTCAAATTTTGTCCCAAAGTTCACTTTAATCTTGATTCTTGACGGTATATGAAGTAAGAACAGCACCTGTAGAAGTCTAATATCCATCAAGGATAAAGATTTTAGTGCCAGCCAAGGTTCTGACCAGGCAAAAACCCGAATTTTATTGAAACTGATTGAGACGAGGCTGAAATCTGTTATCATGGGTGATAGAACTTCACATGTGATTGGCTGGTTGATGCTGGTTGAAACTGTTGAAACCTATCGAAACTAGTTGAAGCTAGGTGGGTTAAAAGTTAAAACTAGTCAAAATTTAGCAATTGTTGGTCAAAACTATCAATATTTTCAAAATCTCGTTTAAAAATGTCGAAACTTTGTATCTTTTAATCTTGCTTTAGGCTTCATTTCGATGACCTGTAAAACTGAGATATCTTGGTAAAACTGCAGCTTTTGGCCAAGATTTGATTCTATTTCTCCATTTTAGATGACATTGATTAAGGGTCCTTATAGTTCCTTTCTTGCTAATCTATTCCATATCAACACTATTCAAACTTGTATTGGTGTCTCTTTGATAAAGCAAATGCAGATGACAGATGGATATTAATGCTCTTTATCTATGAACTGTTTTTTTTTCTAAATCATTGTGGATAGATCTTTGACTTGATGGCCAACTTTTAGGTGTTATTTACACCAGATTTTTGTTTCTCTTTTTGTGCTTTTGAACAATCTTTCCTAGTTTTGCCCATTGCCCTCATTACTTTTCGATTTCTTCCAGAGTGGTTGAAATGCAAGAAATACTTGATCAACAACTAGCTGAGGAGGCAGCGGAGGCAGAGGGTGGTGGTGCCATGGCATCAGTTACTAACCCTCGTAGATCTGCCAAGTAATATGTTTGGAGCAATATTCTTTCATATGTTAACATTAAACCTGGTGCTGGTTGTCCTGTTTGCAATTAGTTCCTCTTAGTGCCATTTTAAGATTGCTTGATGTAACCATCCTTTCAGTTTATCTGGAATCTACTTAATGTCAGTTTTGATGCTAATTTTGTTTGTATTATCTGTTTGCAATTGTTCCTTCCCACCCAGCAAAAAAGATACTAGTCAAACTGCTACTTCCAGAAACGTAACACAGCAGAAGTTGAAGGTTCAGGGGAAAGGTTATAAGGATAAATGCTATGAGCAAATAAGAAAGACGGTTGAAGAACGTTTTAACAAGCTGTTGACAGCGGTACTTTTTTCACATTGTGTAGTAGCTGGGGGCATAAATATTGATGTTTCTGTTATGTACATTTATATTTTTCTTCTTGATGGTGATTTCTATGTGCAGCTTGCCTTTCAAGAGTTAAAAGCTGCCTTAGAGGAGGCTCGGACGGTATGTGAAATTGTAGCCCAAATTGCAAAATTTCCCTCATTCTACCTGGTTTACTATTATTATTATTTTTTCAAATGAGGAGCTTGGGCTTCCAGGATTCTGTTCTCCCCCTCCCCCCTCAGGTGGGCGCCTTCTCCTGTCCTTTTCAGAATTTACTAGCCTGTGGTTGGTGAAGGGGGAAGGAAAACAAAAAGGAAAAGGAAAGAAAATGTGGCACAACTATGAAGGGCTTTTTCCTCTTGTTGTCTAGTAAGAAGCCCCTGTTAATGTAGGGAAGAACTTTCAGAGATCTAACTGCATAGACCACTAACAACACAACCAGGAAACTGGAAAATAAAATTTAACTAGTGTAATACGTATTTGTAACAATGAACCATATATTCATTTCAAACATTAGTTGTCTATCACTTGCCAGATTAACTCTATAGGGACTGAATCATAAGGTTTATCTTGGTCAATAGAAGACCATGTTGGAGTTCCTTCTTACAATCTTTAAATGTTTCCATGAGTCTTTTGAGAAATTAAATAACCAATTTTTGGATCTTGCTAGCAAAAATCAAATTGGTTCTTCATAATAGTGGTTTCTTGTCTCAACTGAATTTCAATCCTAACTTCATAGACTCCTTAGTTTTATGACTCTTTTAGTTATTACAGCTTTGAATATCTTCCTTAACATCTGAAACCCACTTTGATATATGCACACCTTGGTCACTTATGTTACAAGTATGCATATGTGTGTGTTAGGGGCAGTCCAATGTAATTACTGGAACTGATTCTGTGTTTTCATCTGCAGATTGGAGAAGAGCTTGGAGATATATATGATTATGTTGCTCCTTGTTTTCCTCCAAGGTTTTTCTTAAAAATCATTACCACTTGTATTTTTTGAATAAATTAGCCTTTCTGGTATTGCATGCTTTGTGACTCATGGAAAAGCAAGGTTGGTTGTTTCACTTTTCAGCCTGGTTTCAACTAGGCTTGGGATTAAAATGTTTTGACTGAAACAGGAATTTTGGTCAAAGCATGTACCTATTTTTTTCTCCTGAGTTTCAATGGCTGATTTCGGGGGTCACATCCTAAATTAGGGACTGCAACTTTTAGGACACCTTATTTTAGGCACCATAAATATAGTGGAACCCTAAGATTAAAAAAAAATTGCAAAAAATCACAATGACAAAATGGTACTTAATGTTGTAACTCCTCACATGTTGTGACTCGTCCTCTAATGCTTACTTAGACAATCTGATGCCAACAAACTGTTGTATGTACTTCCTCTTCGTTACCACAAAGTGAACAAGTCCACCAAATAGTGCACAATCCTGTAATAGCACTCCAATTTCCAAACAAGATAATAAGGCAGCCATGTAAGGTAGGATATAGTGTAGCTCAATGATGTTCCTATATCTATGGAATGGAATAATGATTAGAGTAACCTTCACATTTACTGTCACTAGTGATTTTTAACTGCAGGTTTCAACTCAGGAACACTATTTTCCACATATCAGCATCACTCGATCTGTTATGTAGTAATTGCAAGCAGTAGTATGACATGTGATGCAGATCCAGCAACGAATTGGCCTATTTTCCTATGAAATCAACCTAGGTCGATGGATATAGGTGTTCGGTCTTTATTTAATAGGTTTATTCGGTCATGGGGCTATTCTCCGAAAGTTCACTGTGTACGCTAAGTGCGTTTTAACTAATGTGAATTCTGTGTAACTTTAGTAGTTAAATTATAAGGACAGAATAGTCTTTTTATATTTCAGTTTTAAGAGCTTAAGTCAGTTTAGGCTAGTTAGACTTTGAGTTAAGAGTCCAACTTGGAGTCCAAATCAGCTTAGGACTCTAATATATTATGTATAAATAGATCCCTTCAATCAATGGGGGGGGGGGGGACTAGATTTGAAGAATGAATGAAAATATACTTCCTTCGAGCACCTCGTGTGTGTTCCTTTTGGTTCAAGTTTGAACATTCACGTGGTAGGAGTTCTGGATCTGTCAATTAGTTTGAAGATCCAAGCCCTAGGAAGGTTCTAAGTGAAGTCCAGCTTAGATCTTTGATAGGGGCTGAAAGGGACAACCTTCGACCTTCATCTTCAGGTGAATCTTAGCATCCATTAGGTGCCATCCAGGTATCTAGCAGCCTGCACTCCATCCCCCTTCTCATATCACCCTTGTTTCTATTTTTTTATTTTTTTTGAATAGTTGGAGTTCCCAAGACACTCATAATTCAAGGTCAGATCTATTCCAATCTAACCTTTAGATCTGTCCCACACTTTAGACACATCATCCCCCCTACCTGGGTGAACTTATATCCTAGTTTAACCCCATTCTGTCTGTCCGGTTTCAAGATGTGAATATTTTCTTAAAGTTTTGTACTTCCTAAAACCCCTGAAAGAACCTTCATATCTTCTAATTTAACCATCCAAACCCAGCCAAACTTGGGGGATGATATCCTTGTATTATTTCCTATATTCCTTCGAAATTTCAACACACTTGTAGACCCTCGTTTTCAATCTTAAGGAATTTATTTCATATCTCCCATGGGATGGGCTATGTATGCTTGAGATCCTAAATATCATTTAAGAGCATTTGATTTTTAATCGCAAAGCCCCGACTCAACCTTTGTCCCTAAACATCATCCCGTATAGCCCATGTCACAGAGAACCCAGTCATATCCCATTACCAAAATTTTGAGAAACCCTTTCTTGGGGCAGCAACATACACCATCTCCCTCATCACTGGTAATGGTCTGTTGGGCTGCTTTCCCTTCAGGTATGTAAGTATGTTTGATCTAGGTCATTCAAACCAATCTTCACTGGCAAGCATGGACCTTGAACTCACCACTTTGGATTGGAAGCTATTCAATGCAACATAATTGGTGGTAAATCTAGTGACACCTGGTCTCGCTAGACCACCACCATACTTTGTCCTCAAGAGTTGTGAGGCATACCCATGGTTGTATACAAATGTGGTTGCTTCCCTTACTTTTTGGACCACACTACCCACAGACTTCCTCTTCTTAACATCCTTCAACATCAAATCAATGAAATGTGCATCAAAAGGTGTCCACAAGAGATTAATCGTTCTACTCTTCTTGTTTCAGCATCTCCCCGACCTTCTTATAATTAGCACTGTTATTCGTAAAAACTTGGATAATGTTACTTGCCCTTACCTCCTGCATCACCTATCTCTACTCCTTTACAAAAAATCTGCATCCTTCCTTGGATGCATCTAAAGACTTCTGAAAATTGTCTTACCATTGCAGTTTGATATAAAGTTTTTAATGGACTATCTAGTAGGTCCTTTCCATCCATCAACCGTCTCTGTCACCCCATAAGTCTCCCATAGTGGCTTCAGTGTCTCAATATACTCATCCAACTCCTTCTGCTTGGGCAAGTACACTTCCATCAACTCCCACGGTGTGGGTCCTTCCATTCTTGGACTAGCCCTCCTAGCTGCATCAAACATTGCTTGGGAATGTGTGCCCTGGGCTTCATTAAGGGGATGTTGTTGTAGAACATTTTGCTGTTGGCATCCTTTGCTTGATCTTCTCTACTACCGAAGACATTAGGATGGTTGGTTATTAGTAGTCTTGTTCCCTAAAAGTGGTGGGGTCTTGTTGAAGTATCGGATTTGGGGATGGTACTCTCACGTATGTCAGTCTTTCCCATGTTTAATCTTTCTCTTCCTCTCACTTTCTTGCTCAAATGCAGGTGCAGCTGAGCCAGATGCGCCTTCTTGGCTTGCTTGTTCATAGTCTCACATTCTTGAAGTGCAAGGACTGTCTACTTGCAGCAAAAGCCACTTGTAAGTTTCTCTCCTCAGCCTGGGTTCTACCCTAAGACTTCTTCTCACCCTCTGATCCTCCTCCTCCTCTATAGGCTGTCTCTGTAACATAGCCTCATCAAACTCCCCTTTATTGTTTTCCCTTCTCTATGCTCTTCAGTCTCCCTCCTTCGGAATTGTTCATTATTGCTTGTTGCATTTCATAAGGAACTTTGAGGCACTTGGCCAGATCTCTGTATCCCCTCACCAAGTGTTGCTTCAACCTAGTTGCACCTCCAGAATTCAACACCTTCTTACAAGTCACAATATCAACACTTGGACTAATTTTTTTGGTAGTTAAGGCATCTCCATGTTGCCATACATCAAGCATTCACATACACTAATCTAAACTATTACTTTCAGCCCCCCCCCCCCCCCCACCAAAAAAAAAAAAAAATCTAAGCTATTACACTAATACATTAACATATTCAGACACTAAAAACACTACTAATTAATTTATTTTTTGGTTAACTAAAAGCATATAAAGTAATTTTTAATAAATGATGTGCACTATGTTGTGAAAGCTTAAACATAACATGGTTATTTTAACATCATTGTATTTTTTAAATAGACAAGGTAACCTAAGAATCATTTTAAAAAACAGATAAATTTCCATAATTTTTTTTTTGTAATTATGTAAATTTAAAATAAGCAACCATAATTGATGGGAACAAATTTGATTCCATGAGGTTGTAGGCTTCCAGTGGAGTCTAACATACATTAGAACCATTTCCAAAACATTAGTTTTTTTTTTTAATAGAATTTTAGTCTTAAAAATTTATATTTAGTTTAGAAAATCCCAAAAAAAAGAAAAAAAGAAAAAGAAAAGAAGAATATCGTTTTCATGAAAGTGTAGATCAACTAAGTTGTTCAACATATTTTTAATCAACATCAATGAAACAAGTGTCGAACATAGTTTTTGAAAAAAAATAAAAAATAAAAATTGCTTGAAAACCATTTGAATTTTTGCTGTAGATGCTGTAGGAGGGTTCAGGTGTTCCTGCTGAGATGACTTGAGCGAGATTTGGGGGTTTCAAGGAAGGGATTAAACTGAAATTCCGGTTGAACTGAGATCTCTTCTCACATTTTTTAAAGAACAAGATATCTCGCAAGATCTCGATGAAAACTTGTGAGTTCTCGAACCATCACTAGCAGTGAACATACTGTTCACTGAAAATCAAATGGCATATTGATCAGTAGCAGACTGGTTAGGACTAACTGCAGATAAGTGGTAGAATTCAATTGCAGATTTTTTGTTGTAATTTTTATACCTTAAGATCAAAAAATGAGAAACTATGGTTGGCTATTGGAAAAAAGGAATGCTGACTAGCTATGCTGAACTACAGTATTGGAATTTGGAAAGGTTACATACTGGCACAGATAGCAACCGTTGGGGCTCATGGGGCTCTCCTCTTTTCATGAATGATCTCATGTTATGAGCACCAATGAAAGAAAGAAGTTAAAGTCTCGTGTAAGATAAATGAGATCAACACAACTGTAATCAACCCATACAAGAAGATAACTGTTCTTATTTTTTCTTAAAAATAGATTTTGACAATTCCTCTTTTATAGATGAAGTGTTGGACTGCCCCACTAATGTGTTGTCCCACTCCCACCATTGATGCTCCTGTACTAGGAAGAGACAGGGGATTTATAGTTTTTGTGGATGTTCGTTCTTTTTTCCTTCTTTTTTTGGGAAGGTGGGTGTGGAGTGTTTCACAACCATGGTGGGAGATCTCGCGAGATCTTGCGAGATATCTCGGTTTTTTTATAAACCGAGACGAGATCAAGATCGAGATCTGCGAAATGGGATATCTCGCTAGAATTCTCAAATTTTGCCCATTTTTTCGGATTTCAGCCAAAATTTCAGTTGCAACTACTTTTAGCACATCTACAACATCAAAGGAAGTTCAATCATTCTCTACTTGTCTTATGAACTTATGCGTTAATGACTTGTATGGAACTTCTAACGGTTGTATAATTTTATCATTTTATTCTCGAAAGTCAAGATTGTAATACTCATATGGATGGAATCTTGATGACATTTAAGTTATTTGATGTATTTGATACACTTGCCTATTTATTATATGCCTTGATGGTTTTATAAAACATGTTATATAACCTTGCATTCTCTAATCCTATAGCATTTCGGTTTCACACTATGGGTAGGCTTAGAAATCATATTTAGGGTTGTTTTCTCACAAATCCAAGGCCACTAGTGTGTTCAAAAGGCCTTAAATAGGCTAAATACCAAGTTTTAGCCTAACTGGGACCCGAAAACCCACCGAGATGGGCTACCAACATGACGCCCAAAAAATGGCATATCTCGACCGAGATCTCACCGAGATGGTCGAGATCTCGGTATTTCATGGTAGCAAGATCTCGCTCTCAAGCGAGATCTTCTACCATGTTCACAACTTTGCGCATTACTGCTCAAATTTCTCTTTGCTGGTACGACATCTCTGTATGGGGGAATAGTGGAGGTTTGATTTAAGAAGAGATGATCAGACGAAAGAGAGACTTCTGTAAAATGTGCTCTGGAAGAAAATCTTGAAGGATGAACTTGCTCTCCTAATTGACTAGTTTTCTGTAAAGTGTACTCTTGAGTTAATTGAATTCGACTGTTGTAGGAGGTCTTAGTCTCATTCTTGATTCAAGGATTGAGGGTGGATCATAGTCCATATGGGAAGGACCAGAACACTAAGATTAATGTCATCTATAAGTAGTGTGAACTAACAGGCTTTTTTTCTTTCTTTTGTTGTTTATTTTGGGGGTGAAGAGTTTTTCTTCATAATTGTTATGATTATTATTCCCTCTGTTTTCTGGATAACTTTGTCTTCTCGCTCTATTATCTTGAAAGTGATCTTGGTTTTTATCCTCCACTGTTTGTAATCCTGTTTGTGTTATTCTTTGTAGTTGTTTAACCATGGAGATATTGCACAATGTCTATCCTGTCCAAGTTGGGTTATTCTTTGCTCTAATTATTTGTTATTGTGTCAGATATGAAATATTCCAGCTCATGGTTAATCTTTATACCGAGAGGTTTATTCAGTTTCTCAGATTACTCAGCGACAGGGCAGATATGTTAACAAACATTGAGATTTTGAAGGTATTTCCATGAAATTTCGTATTATGATTGCTTGGCAGAAGGGAAAATGATCAAACAAATTGAGCATTTTTAACCATATGGCCATCTTGGTTGCATGTTATATCCATCGTTTTTTGGGTTGTCATCTCATGAAAAGATCATTCCTGTTTCAAATTGATTGGAAAGTTATATTGATACTCAAAATGTTCAAATGTTTCTGCATTCTAAATGCAATGGTTCGTTAACCACGTTCTCATTTTTGTGTTTGAATGTATGAATTCCTAAAATAGAATGGCTCCTTCTGAATGCCAGACTCTGCAGACAATATAGACCTCAGATTTTGTAGTATCAACTTGACTTTCTGTTTTTTGTTGCTTCATAGTTGTCAATGTAGCTGGCAGACCCAGGTATTATAGGGGCACCTAGGAGACAAGTCACTTGCCTAGGCATGTATATGATTAGCAATGATAATATTATGTACAGGACTATCAAAATGATACCTCTATAGGTGAATTAGAACTTGTAATCTTCTTTTGATTGTCCCCTCACTTACTTGTAAAAATTTAAGTAATCCAAGGGTTGAAATGGGAGCTGACGATAAACCAAGGGTTGAAAGTGATTTGTCATTTTGCCTTTATTAGAAGTTGTCCTTGTCTTTGTACATTTTTTTTAATAGAAAAAGGAGAAATGAAACGATTCACCCTCGGAAAAAGAGAGTGGATTTTACTTTTAAGGGTGAAAATAAATTGCATTACAAAATAATTAGACACCTTAAGCGGGGGGGGGTGTTTACAAAAAAGGTCCCTTCACATTATTATGTTGATATGCAAAATAGGAGTCATATCAGTGGAATATGATATAGTTATGCTAATAATGGCCTAATATGAGAAAAAAATTGCATAACAACAAAGTATTCAATAAAAAACAAAGCCATAAATCTTAATCACTGTAGTGCTGTTGAGTGTCAACAAAGAGTCCTACCATCTTGGACCTTAGAAAGAGTCTGGATGCCTAGTAGATGCTTGACAACTATGTTGATTTCCCAGTAAGGTGCATGGGAAGCGAAAGGTGAAGGGGTCTCTTCACACAGTGATTATTGACTACATAATAGTTGTCAGGGCATTGCTTATGAACCTTATTTGTCCTGCTTTGACTTTCATACGCTCTTCAATGCCTTGGGCAAAGACTCTATGACAACTATTGGTTGCATTAGCGGATTTTTCTTTCCCTTATGTGCACCACATTTTCTGAAGAATATGTTTCATAACTAGTGAGGGATCTTCCAAAATTATCACTGCTAATGATTTTCCTTTATCTTGGGCACCCACCCAAATGTACCTTCCACATTTTCTGTTCTTCCGTCCATTTTTCTAGGATGCTCGTCTTTGTGTCGATGTCTCTGCTGACAAGCCTCTTCCTTCTTGTATCTCCATTGAAGATGACTTTGGCCTATGCTATGACCAAATTATTGTCTACGACTGGGTCCCTAATAGGTGCTCCGTTTGTGCTTCCTTCAGTCATGACAATGTGAACTGTGTTGCTGCTTCGAACTCTTGAGCAAACTCTTGCCTGATGACGTCTCTTTCCTTGCCACTGCCTGAAGACCAAGTACCCTTTATACAGCTGGGTTCTTTGCGTGCTCACTTGCCGCCGCCGATTGAAGATAAGATGCTGCCCCTTGCTAATCCTTCATATTCCTCTCGCCTAATCATTGACAGGCTTGAAAAATGCTCTATTGATGTTGCCGCTGCTACCTCAAAATCTTCTTCTCCTCCTCCGGCTGCAAATAATTTTCGGAGCCGATGCTGTCTGATTGCGACTCATTGCTGATGCTGTCGCTGCTGCCCCTTGACGACTCTTCTCCCTTGCCATTGCCGTCGATATTGCCTCCCCTTCTGCCTGATAAGTCTTCTCTGCTGCTAGAAAAGCCTTCTCAACTGCTTGAAATTTCTCCGCCGCCTGCCATGGTTTCTCCTCTTGCAACCCCTCCTCTAGCGGCTTTTAGCTTGTCCCTCGACGCAACCACCACTGTCGTCGCTGGCCATGTCCCTCATCCCTCTATTGTGCTTACTTAGACTTCCCACGCTCCATCGATAGAAAGCCTTGCTCATTAGATCCTCTGAAAATCTAGCCTTCTCTCACGATAAGCCCTCTGCAAGTCCCTCACCCTTTGCTTCCCAAATCACTGCCACCATCAATCATCCTAACCATTCTTCCTCCTCTGAAAACCCGCTGAATTTTGTTCGCCGCCGGTTACCTGTACATACCGGAGAAGTAAATTCAAACCTAATTCTACTCCAACAGGGACAGCTCCTTGCATTGTCTCCCTAGTTGCTCAGTCCTCTGCGAATCTCTGCCACCACACTGCTGCCGAAGACCCTACCACCCCTGTTGAAGTTTGGGGGCCTGCCTCATCCACAGCTGCTTGTCCTGCTTCTTCCCCTTTCCATGAAACCACCACAACCGAAACCGATGCCTCCCTATCTCCGCCTCTCTTTCCTCCTTTTTCGGTAAAAGACAATCTGAATATTAATCCCACCGACTCTCCTATAATCCCTCCTATGTCCCCTCACGACCATTTCACCTTGCCAATTTTACCCCCTCCTAATTGTCCCTTTTTGGAACCCATGGCCCATGGGCCTATGTCCCTCAACCCATGTATCCCTCAGAACCACCTTAACCGATCCTCTTTGGGCCTTTTAGCTCTTGGGGCTAAGCCATCCAACCCTTGTTCTGCTCATGACCTAATCTCTTCTGAGTTCGATTCGGAACCTCCTTCCTCCCCCCCCCCTCGCATATCCTTGATAGGGCCGAGCATAGAAGGAGCAATCGTTTTGCTAAGGGGCATAACCCATTCGGTGACGACTTCTTCGTTGACTTCCTCCAAGAAAAAGAAGAAAAAGAAGAATAAGATAAAATCCACCACTTAGTTTCTGGCCCTGTTCGGCCCATCTTCTTTGGGTCCTGCCCATTTTGCTTTCCAGTGCTCTTTGCTTTTCGCTTTATTTCTGCTATGTTGTAAGCGTGTTGTTATTTTAATACAATTGTTTATTCATCAAAAAAAAAAAAAAAAAGTGGGAACCTAAGATGAATTAGAGTGGTACAAGGGAAGAGGGATAAAAAGAATCAGGAAGTAGAGAAGAGAAAGAGGGGTGTATTTTAAGAAGAGAACACTGGGGAAAAAAAACATTTAACTCATATAATTCCTATTCAATACTTAATAGGGTGATAATAAGTGTTTAAATAATAGAAGAGACATACTTTAAGAAGAAAATACCTATACTAGGAGTCTAGGACTCTTAGCAATTCAAAGCAATTCTTGAGTATCCTGCCAAAATTAGCTTACATAATTATCCCGAAAAATTGCCAAGGAAAATACCAAGCATTTAATAAGACCTAATTGGAAAAACTGTCCATGGTACTGTAGCATGAAAAGTACCAAGGTTCTTCCTTTCACCAAATGAATTCACTCTTCATCACAAGCTAGGTTTCTGTGTCCACATGATCAGTTGTTCTCTCCTACAAATGGGCAAACCATTAACTGACAATTTTTGGAAACAATATCCTTTAAATCAGCTATCTAGATGGTAATAAAATTCCTCAAATATAGGTTGGTAAGGCTAGAAGTTGAGCCAAGATAGAGTGGTTTGATGGAATTAAATCCAGGATATTGGCATAAAAAATTTAATGTGGTTGGAGCTCCATTTCAAATCAGGTTGCATCAATTTTCTCCCTCTGGAAAGAAAAACTCGGTTTTGAGTTATTGTAAAACAAGAAGTGGTCTTGTATAGAAATGTTTGTATCAGGATAGTTCCTTTTATCTTTGGGGGACATGGGAATGAATGGAGGTAGAGTTTTCTAGTGTTATTGTCAATCATAGTGTCAGTGAAAAGGTGAAGAACAAATTAGGGAGAAAGATCACAAAAAGAATAAGAAATGGCAAGGGAGATAAACTAGGAGAGGGATTGTGGGTTACCCATGTTTG
This sequence comes from Hakea prostrata, assembly GCF_041222555.1. Lineage (NCBI taxonomy): Eukaryota > Viridiplantae > Streptophyta > Magnoliopsida > Proteales > Proteaceae > Hakea > Hakea prostrata. The sequence continues at coordinate 70,139,348 of NC_142601.1, read as the reverse complement.
GGCTCTGAGACCAATTAGTGGAGGATATAATAGAGAAGAAGGATATAGAAGACCCCAGGGGGTTGCGAGCGCACAAAACTCAAGCTTTATTTCACATTTTCTGTTCCATACTCAATAGGTTGATTACATTATTTAAATAAGAAAATGACTATACTGGACTCTTAGAAAAGCTAAAACTAACTAAAACTATTCTTTGGTATCCTACCCAAATTCATTGTGGGAAACTTCAGTTTGACTCTCCATCTCGGTACCTACCAAGATGACTGAAATTTTGAAACTTCGGCAAAATTTTGCTGAAATTTCAGAAATTTTAACAAGTCTCTCTCCTTAGTTTCAGTAGTTTTTTGGGGTTATTTTGGCTTGGTTCTCGGTGTGCAGCCTAATTTAAGGTCAATAAACACGCTAAGAGAGTTAGAGTTATTTTTGCCTAGAACCTAACCCAAAGTGGTGTCTTTGATTGACACATACCCAACTGTATGCGGGCAAACCTAGAAATTTGGAACATGAATTTTAACCAATGTAAGTATGGATATGATGAAAGAGAATACAAGATCTTCAAACTAAAATTCAATACACAAGTAGTCAAGTACAAGTGTAGAAGTCAGTAGTAGTGCACAGTTTAATTGTTTAAACAGTATGAGTGTATAACATAATAGTATACGAATGAATTACAAATTAAAATGCACATAACCCTTGGCCTAGGTTGCTTTGTTAATAATGGACATACTCAGCCCATGACATCCTATGTCTATAGTTGTCCAAGTAGCCAGTTGTTGCCCTTTTCTATGTAACATTGTCTGTATAAAACAGTTAACCCACCTTATGCAAAGTGTCATGAGGGAAATGACTATTATAGCCAGTGCTCTGCATAGGATAGTCATCACTTGAATCCCTTTCAGGGTACACAATTGGTACTTCTACTTGTACTACTAGTGGCCCTGATGGATATCCAAAGATCAACTACCCAAATGATCCGCCTGATCCATCCCACATCCATATGCAAAATATTGTTCGAATCAGCAAATGAGATGCCATATGCTCATATGCCCCACCATATGCACTCAAACTAGCAAATGACTCAGCATATGCCCCACCACATGCTCCACCACACACTCCACCATACGCTCCCTCATATACATATTTGCAGGTAGACCCATAAACCCCGTAGGTGCAAACCCCACACTCTCCCAGCCATCCAGGCTCATCGATCCTATCGAGTTTGGCAAGCTAGCCATGTCAGTGCCCCTTTGGGTTTGGTGGGTGGAACTGGCTATGGGGCCCTCCGATGTAAGTGCCTCTAGGTATGGAGCCCTGTCCTTATGACTAGGCATGCCACCATGGTGCTCACCTTGGGTGGCATGGGTGAATTGTCTAGTTGGCAAACTTATAAGCGAAGGTTGTGACTTTGGTAGTGGAACCGCCATACGCATTGGAAGTCCTCGTCCACCTCCATGACGATCATCATCGTCATCATCATCCTCATCATCATCCCTCTGTTACGTCTGACTAGGAGTCAAGGTCTCATCCAGATCTTGAGCGTATGTGGAAAGCACAAAATCATCGTCTTGCGGGGTCAGCTTCCAATCCTCATCTAAAATACTAGCTTCTTCTTGTGCGCGACTTCTATCATCCATGAATGCATCAACATCGACCCTCACATGACGAGCAATCTCTAGGTTAGGCCTTCCTTCAGGCTGGTCCAATACTGGCTCACCTTTGTCCCTTACCCATCAATTAGGTGGTCCTCATCATCTGAGTCCACCTGGAAGAAATCCGCAAGGTCAATGGTTCTGCTGCTTGCCTTGATTCTTCACCTAGCTCTTTATGTGATGCGTCTTCAATATGAGGTTATAGTGAATGAACACAGGATCCTTTCGGCATTGAGATCCCAATCTGTTCCGCCTCTTTGAGTGGATTAAGTTAAATGTGCTCCAATTCCTTTCACATCTAGAGGCGGAGCAAGCATACGAGAGGACCTTGATTGCCACTTTCCTCATCTTTTGCACTAGAGCCATAGAGGACCCACCAATCAGCTGCATTATGACTAAGGTATTAAGTTATTGGTTATTACTCAATAAAAAATCTAATAATTTGTAAAATGTAATAAATTTGTACGAGTTATTGATCTACGTGGGTTTGTGTTACTGGTCCCTTCACAACAACATCTGTTACAAAGGACCTAAATTTGTCACTGTATATCTTGATCTACAATAATTTCTAATGATGGTTAGCTAAATTCTTCCAAAAATCAAATGCAAGTCCCAAGTCCTAATTCCTTACTATCTCATTTCATTGTTATAGAAGGATTGGAGCATCAAGTCTGGGCCCAACTTTGCTACCATGGCCATCACGACCTCAAGTAGCTCTGGGTCTAACCCCAAACTGTAGTTGTTTTGGTATTTGGGGTTAATTTAGTAGGTTGCTTAGTTTACAACTCATAGAGCCACAGTTAGATTTAAAATTTTCATTAACATAATAATGAATGAATTACCAACAAATTTCATATTTACTTACTACCTTATGTTGTGGATGCATAAGATGTCTGGTCAATTGAACATCGATGATGTCCAAAAAACTATTGCAACCTCTTGGATTTGCATGTTGTACGACCAACCTCATGGCTTGAATGGCTGCATATAGGTGGGGCATAATGGGCCCCTTCATGGAGTTCACCATATGCATGACCTTTATAATAAGCTCTATGGTTTGCAACACTATCCCCACTTGTCTCAAGAAATCATTGGAAGATACGATAACCTGTGCTGTGCGCCCTTTTATTGGTCTTGGTTTATAACAAAAATATTTAGTTATTACTTAATAGATAATCTAATAATTTGTAAAATGTAATATTCTATAAAAGTTATTAATCTAACCTGAATCCTATCTAAACAAATCATGCCTGAGATGCAAACATGGATCTCAAACCTGTTCTCTTTGTGACGATACTCTTCAAGACAATGTAGTTCGTGGCGAACCTCGTGACACCAAGTCACACCAAGTCACCCCTACATGCTTCATCATATCAAGAGCATTGCCATGATTATATATAAAATTCATGATCTTTCAAGCATTGTCTGCTACACTTCCACAATCTGGCTCTTCCCAATATCCTTCGGCATGATGTCGATATAGAGAGCCGCATAGGGTGTCCAAAATAGATTTGTCTCCATAGACCTCATCATCATCTCATTGCCTTTTTGAAGTTGGAGCCATTGTTAGTTGCGATCTGTTCAACATTCCTTTTACCCACATGCACCACATCCTGAAGAAGTCCAAAGATGTACCTGTGGTCTCTCACCTCACTAGATGCATTCACAAATTTTAGGAAGATGGTCCTATTATCGCAATACACCATAAAGTTGATGATGGACTTTTTTGTCGGACCGGTCCATCCATCAGACATGATGGTGACTTCGTATGTCCCCGAGAAGGGCCTCATCTACCCTATGTAAGTCGCTAACTCCTTTTGGTGTGTGAGGAATTTGTTCATGACCTCATGAGGGGTGGGGACATGGTATCTAGGATCTACCTTTGTGATCGTGTCTATCATGTTCTGGTAATAAGGCCTCTATGATGTGTTGGTTAGAATGGTGTTATAAAGCATCTATTTCGCCACTGCTTCCTTAACCTTCCCCTTCCCCTTCCCCTTCATGTTCTTCCATGCACCTAGTATTATGGATTGCTTCACCCCCTTCTTCCTAATATCAGAATCCATATCTAGTATCAGATCTTGTTGTTGTGGAAAACCCGTTGAGGGAGAAGGAACACCGCTCTGACCAACTGCTGCATCTTTAGCTTTAGTCCTCTCCTGCTCCTGTTGGTGTGATGCCTTGCTCTCTGCCATTGCCCACCTCAACTCCCTGGCCTCCTCCTCTTTATGTACATTGACAGGATCAACATGCTCATCACCATGGTAGAAGATCTCGCTCTCGAGAGAGATCTCGCCACCTTGAAAAAGAGAGATCTCGACCATCTCGGTGAGATCTCGGTCGAGATGTACAATTTTTTGGCGTCAACTCGGTGGCCCATCTCGGTGGGTTTTAGGGTCCTAATTGGGTTGAAACTTGGTATTTAGCTTATTTAAGGCCTTTTGAACACGTTGGTGGCCTTGGATTTGTCAAAACAACCCTATGTATGATTTCTAAGTCTACCCATAGTGTAAAACCGAAATGTAGTAGGATTAGGGAATGCAATGTTATACAACATGTAATATAGAACCTTTAAAGCATATAAATGAAAAGCAAGTATATCAAATGCATCAACTAACTTAAATGTTATCAAAATTCCATCCATATGAGTATCACAATCTCAATTTTCAAGAATAAAATAATTATACAACCATTAGAAGTTCTATATAAGTCATTAAATCATAAATTCATAAGACAAGTAGAGAATGATTGATCTTCCTTGTTGTAGATGTGCAAAGAGTAGTTGTAAGTGAAAATTCAGCCAAAATCTACAAAAAAAAGGGCAAAAATTGAGAGTTCCAGCGAGATCCAGGGCGAGATATGGCGAGATCTGGCGAGATCTCGAGCGAGATATCCCAACTCGCAGATCTCGACCTCCATCTCGTCTTGCCAAGGTTAAAAAATGAGATATCTCGCGAGATCTCGCCGAGATCTCGCGAGATCTCCCACCATGCTCATCACTATTGGAATCAGTAGCGTATGTCAAAGATCCTCTTACCACCTCATCCAGTGCTCTAGCCACTCTCTGCTTCTCTGCTTTCCTCTTCCTAGTGTAATCCCAGAATTAGGGTTCACTTTCAGGACCTTGTATACAAGTTGCAGCAGCTAAATGGAAGGTTTAGTGTTTTGGCTAGGGCTGGTAGTTGGTCTAGTGTTGCTGTTTTGGTAGTTTAGGGATACTAAAAAGGGTTTATTAAGGGCTAAGATAGATCTGGGAAGTTGGGACAGAAATAGGTAAGTTTCAGAAAAATCTGGAAATTCAAACTTTCTGCAACTTTCTATGAAGAAGATGAGTTGCAGAAAATTTTCAGATTAGGGTTTAATGGTTTAAAGGGGCCGAGGGCTTGGGGAATGTAATCCTAAGCTTGGTGCGATTGAGACTCTTCAGGGGCTGGGGAATTAGGGTTTTTAATAGACTATTGCTGTTGCTTGCACAGAAACAAGGGAAGGAAAAGGGGGACTTGCGGACTCTAGGGAATGACTTAGGGTTTAGGGAAAAGAGAGGGGAAGAGGTGGGGGTGATTTGTGATTGGGAAGGGAGAGGTTTCAAGGTCTGAAACTAAGATGGAGGGCTGGGATGGCTGCGGGCAGAAGGGGGGGGTGAAAGGGCTAGGGGAGGGGCTTAGTACTTACTTGGTGGAAGACGAACTGCAGGAACTTCAGTTGAATGCTTGTGACAGTGAATAAAGGTCTTGAAGTTGAAGAAACAACACACGAAACCAGCTGCAGGTTCTCCTCCCAAGATCCCCACAACTTTACCAGTCTATTTTCTCAAAACTCTTTTTCATTCAATCAACTTTGAAGAAAAAATTACACTAGAGAGGCTATTTTATAGCCTGAACAAAAGACTTAAACTCCTACTGAGTTGTCCTAATTGCTAGGGTCCCACCACAACTTAAATTGGACTTTGATAAAGGTATCTAATTACTACGCAATCTCAGCCCTTGGATCTGAGATCACATTTTGAGTTACCTAATATTAATTAGATAATAGACAAACTGGACTCCAAAAGGAAATAAAACTTTCCTAATTTAAGTTATCCTTAAAATAGGACGTGCTAAAAGGAAACAATGCTTTACAACTCTATGACTCTCTTCAAAATAGACTAAAGTAATGGACTTTGGTCTTCAATATAGCTTGATCTAGGGGTTGGAATTGACCACTCTATTCTTGGGATGAATTCGGCCTCCCTGGCTTGGGCCTATTTTTCGAGGGGTCCAACCCTGGATACATCACTTCCCTATCCCCTTCTCCAACTTTTTCATTGCTTTCACTACCTCTACTGACACACTGGTGCATGTCATAACATCCGACGAACGATAGTGATGTGTGCCTTGAACCTACTAATGCCACCTCCCAAAAAATTGTTAACCATAAAAATTACACTGTGTCTTCGCTCTACTACCATTAGTCGCCATGCAGGGTCAACCCTCTCTCTGGGAGTAGCAGCCTATGCTTGTGTCTGCTTTCCACCCTACTCCTACCTTTGTGGCTATGAACCATGCTTACCCCTGCCTTTGTGATTGTGATCTTGATCGTTTTTTACTCTTAGACATGATCACTATTGCATACAAAATGATTGCACAAGTTACTGAATAACATCAAAATAGTTTTTCTCGACAAAGAAACAATTATGTACCTAGGTAGTAATTTTTCCCTTGCCCATATATATATTTTTTAATATAAAATGAAATTTTAAAAAAAAAATTCAGCAAGAAAATTGGATGCCTATAGCAAAACTAGTAATGAAATTGTATGGACAACACTTAAAAGGCACATACAGAGCCATCCATATTTTTCACAATCTTTTCCCATATTTTTCAATAATTATTTAGATTTTTTTATAAATATTTTAATAGCTTTTAAAAAATAAAATAATTATTTATTGGGTGAAAAAATATTTTCACTCTGTTAAATTGTAGATTGGCCCATGAAGTTCAACATTTATTTATTCCGTCACCATATGAGGCAAATATCATGTATATTTTTCGCATTTTATTATGTGTAGGAAAATACATATTTGACACTCGCCCACTTTGTGAAAAAAAAATCAACACCGTGAGTCCGTAGATCAGCTCACAGTATCCAACATTATTATTTCCATATCCATGCGACAACATTATAACATGCATTTTGAAAATAATCTAGTCTGAAAAAATGGTTACCTCTTAGATGAAACTGACTGAAATGCAATCGAATCTACGCGATGCACACACTTGCCAGCAAGAACCACACAAGAACATGCAGAAGGTGATGAAGTTCAACTCAAACAAGGAAAAAATTAGAGTTGGAATGAGATTTTTCACTCACCCTTCGTTTTTTTGCAAGGTAAAAAGGGATAGGAAAAATAAGCCTGTTGGACCCACTTGTGGGGTGGGGGAACAGGAAAGGAAAGGGTTTTGGAAAAAGTTAAAATTGTGGATCCCACTTTTATCATTTCCTTCCCTCTTTCACAAAATCCTATTAAAAATGAAGGACTTTAAAATGAGATGGAGTAGGAAAAGTGGGATGTCACGTCAGCGGACAAGCTTCCTTAAATTAAGGAAGTTTGTTTGCTCGTTTTCACACACCATTGAACCAAACAAACCATGTGTTGGGATTTCATGGAAAACTTTACTTTTCCCCACCCTTTTTTCCCACTGCGCTTTAAATTATTCAAACAAACGGTGCCTTGGGGTTGAGGGGTCGAAATTTGGCTCATCCCTCTCGATCTTAAAATGGTAAAGATGGTCAAAATTCCGCTGCAATTTAGACTATCTCATATCGGGCTGCATTTCGTTTTGGTGGGCATTAAGAGAGCGAAATTTCCTGAAATTTTAAACTATGTACAAATTAAACCTATACTACATAATTATCCTGATAAAATTTCTAAGGAAAATCCCAAAGATCTAATAAGACCTCACTCTGAATACTGTTCACGTTGCCGTAGTGTGACTGTGTGAGCAGTAACCAAGGTTCTTCCTCTCACCAAACACTTCAATCTTGATCTCAAGCTAGCTGGCTGTGGGTCCCACACTCAGTTGCTAGTCTCCTAGAAATCAACAAATCATCAGCTGGAAATTATAGGAAATAAAATCTATTTAATACAACTACTCAGGTGGCAATAGAATTCCTCAAATATAGGTTGGTTAGGCTAGAAGTTGCCCTTAAAGTAGCAAAATAAAAGAGGCAGATATTCAGTTCAGTTTTGCAAAATATAAACTATGAATAGAGAGGCTTATAGAGTTATAGGCTCTATGACAATAGAAAGATGAATATCCAAAATAATAATTTCAAGATCCATGTGTAAGTGAAAAGGATGTAAATGTTAATGGTAACAGCATGGTTGTATCCCTCCCTCTTAGTTTTGATGTTGTATCATGATATAAGATTGTGGTTTCTGGTTGTGAGAAATTTGAAACTTATTAGTATTATTAAATTGTTTATTGATTGTATATAGGTAACAGGTTGGGTAGTTGAGTACCAGGATAATATGATTGGGCTTGGTGTTGATGAGTCTTTAGCTCAAGTTTGTTCTGAGAGTGGTGCAATGGATCCTCTAATGAATTCATATGTTGAGAGAATGCAAGCTACAACACGGGTAACCATTCAACATCTTTATTTTTTGTTGTGCTTACTTATGGCTAGCTGATACTAATTTCTTTTCATCCCACTTTTTATAGAAATGGTACCTAAATATCTTGGAAGCTGATAAGGTACAACCACCAAAGAAAACAGAAGATGGGAAATTATATACTCCAGCTGCTGTTGATTTATTTAGGATCTTGGGAGAGCAAGTGCAAATTGTTCGTGATAATAGCACTGATGTCATGCTGTATCGAATTGCTCTAGCTCTTATCCAGGCGAGTGCAATCTTATTGTGGTTTAGCTTATTTTGGATATGCCATTGTACTAAAAATGTGTTAACTTGTATTGCTGAATTCTGAGAATATGGTTATTACCTATCTGCATGAATTTTTCCAGAAGAAACAATAAACAATGCAGGATGTGCAACATATTGCGAACCTTCCCCTCTCTTCTTCTCTTTCCCTTACCTAGCCAATTAAATCCAAAGTTTTTGATTTATTGGAAGAAAAGAGTTAGAGCATCCATATTTTGTTGAGAATTTCTTATTCATAATATTTTTATTTTCTAACAGAACCTTAAAATTACCTAATGCCAGAAATTCTCCAAAATTTAATAGAAAAATTCAAATTTTTTTGAGAGTTGAGATTCACCACAATGAATTGATTCCTGTTAAAGCAACTTAGTAATTCTTAGAGCTAGTTTCTGGGATTAAAATGAATGATCTAGGTCTCCTGATCCTCAAGTGGGAAATGATTCTTGAAGAGATGATTCTTGAAGCGTAACAAGCCTTGATATAATAGAAGGTCACTGCGATGGTGGCAACATTCCTCAGACAAGAAAAACCTTCTCAGTGAAAGGTTCCTCATAGAATATCTCTGGCTTTAATGGTAGGATCTGTGAGTATTTGTTCTTGTTAGAGAGGGAAATCAAGTTAACGTATAGATACCTTCTCTCTCAAGTCGCAATCCATCAAAAAAACAAAAAGAAACTGAATGTTGAAGTTTGTTTAAAGTAGGTTACAACTTCTGCTTCTAACCTACTTGGTTACAAACAGATGCACATTCTAAATTAAGCCAATTACAATTAAGTCCAAGAAAAAACAAGGTCGGACCTATAATGTAACTACTCAATTGAGAGTCTTCTATGTTTACGTCTCGGGGATCATAATCTAGTAGTCTAAAGCAACTGCATTGATTCCCCTAGGCTGAAGCTATGTTGTTGATGTATCCTCATTACATTATCAACACCAAACTTTTTGTTCAGAATGAGGAAATCTGTAATGCACAAACAAAATCCACAACATGGAGTCCTTTCTCTGATGTGGACCCAGCATCAAATTGTCTTACTTTCCTTTGAAATCAACCTAGGGTTGCTACTTGATAGATATGGGTGTTGGGCCTTTCTCATAGGTTTGTGGGGTCATGGGCCTATCCTATGGGCCCAAAAGTTAAGAGCCTAGGTTAAATATGGAAATAGTTTAATTAATTTAAATTCTGCCTAAGTTAGAAGGGCAGAGTGGTCTTTTTTAACGTTTTTATTTCAGTTTGAAGGTTCTAGTCTAAGTCAATTAGTTCTTATTTTTAGTTAGAGTTTAATTAGCATTTCAAATCACGTTAAACCTCCATCTTATTATGTATAACAAGGCGGCAAGGCCCCTGAACTTGATGGGAAGGCACCCAATTCAGATTATTAAATAAAGTTATTCTCAGTTCAGGCCCCAAATTGGTAACTGTTAGTCTGTTACGTTGAGGTAAAACAATATTGTAGAAGGATTTTACTTTTTCTTGTATTGTTTCCTATTGTCTAGTGTAGACTGGCTTCATTCAATATCTACTGGATGGAAATGGTCGATATGTATTGAGATTTAAGATGTAATAGCTTTCTAGAATTGTTGTTTCTATAGATACGTATTAGTTCGTTTCATGTACTTCTGTATGGATACATGCCATTGTGGAAAGGTTGATTTTCTGAAGCAGACATAGCATAAAATTGTTTCTTTGGACCCCATTGCATTATAAGAATGTCTGCTTTGTTGTAGTAATTGGCTGCCTTTTCATATTTCGCTAATGTGTCATAATAGAAAACTTAGACTTTGTTATCTTGCAGTGGTTTACATATTGTCAAGGATTACTTATTGATTCCATTTGAAATTTCAGTTATGTGGTAGTATCTCATATTCTTGTAGTTATAGTAAACTATTCCCTAGGTCTTTTTGCTGTTTATGTGTACAACTGGTACTCACATTATGCGGTTGGTCTTAGGAGGCCTGGTGCCTTTGCCTCTCACTGTGATAGCTTGCTTGTCTTCAGGTAATGATTGAATTTCAAGCTGCAGAACGGAAGAGGCTAGAAGAACCAGCGTCTGAGATAGGTTTAGAACCTATATGTGCAATGGTTGGTCTGTTTCCATCTTCTGTGTGCAAGATTTTATGATCATGTTTTAGTTTAGTACTCACCAAACTTGAGTCTGGACAGATTAACAACAATCTCCGGTGCTATGATCTTGCAATGGAGCTTAGTAACAGCACCCTGGAAGCCCTTCCACAGAACTATGCTGAGCAGGTTATAACATGTTGATGTGCTCTTGAACATGTTTCTTGGTTTTAAATACATTTTGATCTTTACCACGTTCTTCACTTTTTCTTCATGCCTCATTTATCTCTGATGTGCCTAGAGAATTGCCATTTTAGTCTTCCCTTTGGCCTTTTCTTGCTTGCTTCTCTCTCTTCCCATCTTTTACGTGTTTTTTTTATTTGGGGCGCATCCCGGGGGGGGGTGTTGGGATGGAGGTGGCAACAATGCCATAAAACTGTACACATTTTTTTGGCTCAGAATTATTGTGATCTGTATGATTTCTGTCCATTCTTTCTTGCTTTAACTATTCCTAATTACTGTTATAAATCAGGCTGTGGAGGATGTCTTTCATTCTTTTACTAAGTTCTCTTTTAATATAGATTTAAGCCCACTCCAGATGATAAAGGAGCTTAAGCAGCAGCCAGATTAGCTTTGTTTTATTTATCTTTTTCATTTAATAGCTGCTAGTAGGTCGTCAGTGAAGTTGAGGGATGCCTGCCATACTTTATTAGTGGGTGGTGATTAGAGATTTTTGCAACCCCCACCCACCCCCAAAGGAAGGAAAAAAGAAAGAAAGAGAGATTAGGATTGTGGAGTACTTTATTATTCAAATAGCTGTAATTCTATTGGCTATTCTTCATCTAATGGACTATAAAAGGTTTTGGAGCCCTGTAACCCTGGGGTTTTGGGTCCCTTTTGATTACTAGCATTTCCATTTTCTGATACCATAGCCTGGACCAACTACGTCCCTCTGTCAGGATTAATGTTGCATGGAATGATCCTGATTAAAATATTATCTTTAAAACCTGAGATTATGACTCCGCAGTTCTGGAAGTGATACTGGCTTGGAGTCTGTTAAAAGAATCCATTTATTTTGACATGTTCGTGGCCTATGTAAACCTGAGCACTTAATATTCATCATTTTCAAGCTTTCCAATGCATCACTTGCTATAACCTGAGACTGCAAGCCTTTCGTGAATGAAATTATATAGCACAAAGATATAACTGTGATTCCTTTCCATTCCTGAATTTTATTATTTCTCACTGTTGAATGTATTTCAGGTCAATTTTGAAGATACTTGTAAGGGCTTTCTTGAGGTTGCAAAGGTCTGTCAATGTTTCCTTTCACCTTTTGCCTACTGCACTATGATATAGCTGCATGCTGAACTGAATTTTGTGTGCTGACTTTTGCATTATGTTTTTAGTTTTGCAAATGGATCTAAGTTTACTGTGACTTCCATATGCTTCCAAGGAATGGGACAAAATTGATGATATAATGGATTCTCCAAGCCCTACTCCATCTGCACCCGTGATAAAAATTTCTTCTTACGCTCTAGAAATTTCAAGTCTTATTTCATCTGGGTTTTCAGAGGTAGGGCTGCAACTGGGCCGGGCTTTTGCAATCCCAAGCCCAGCCCTATATGGTATAATTTGAGCCCATTCCCGCCCTGGCCCTAGTTCAGGGCTCAATAATTATTGTCCTTGGCCCTAAGCCTTACAGGGCCAAGCCAAGCCCATTCCCGCCCTAATTGGCCCTAATTGGGCCGGGTCGGGATGGGTTGGCCCTGATTGGCCCTGTCCCTGGCCCTAATTGGCTCTGTCCGTGGCCCTGATTGGCCCAGGCCCTAATTGGCCTTGTCCCTAGCTTTAATTGGCCATATCTTTGGTCGTAAATATCAAATGTAAGACAGGTAGTAATTAAAATACATATTAAAGTAATTAAATTCTTAAATTCCAAACTCAGTTCTAGAAAATAAAATAGTAAAGATGTCAACAAATAATCCAAAACTTATATTCAATATGTATTTAACTATTTATACCCATTTAGATTTTAGAGAAATAGAGAAATCCAAATTTCTAGGGTTTTTAATTTGCTATTGGATGAAAATTATGGTTATTATATGTAAGCTCGAAGGGAAAAAGAAAAAGATTTATCTCAATTCTCAATTAATTTCTAACTTCTAAGACAATGGTCAAATTTCATTCCAAATTTCCAATTTGTCTCTCTCTCTCTCTCTCTCTCTCTCTCTCTCTCTCTCTCTCTCTCTCTCTCTCTCTTCCAAGCTGTTTTTTCCAAGCAAAGAGTTAAAATTATTCATGAAATAGAATAAGTAGAGAGAAGAGTTGTAATTAAATTTAGGCATATTTGAAAGTCAAGTCAATTATAGAGAATGTCACACAAACTCTTTTTGTAAACTTAGAAACATCAGAGATTCAGAATTCAAAAGGAATCTGATAAATAAAAATTTTATCTTCAAAGTCAAGAACTTAAGCCGTAGGTAGGTATGTTTTCATTCACAACTGTTCAATAAAATTGATATCTTTATTCAATACAAAAAATTCATATTCAAAACCTTTTTAACAAGTAAATCGACGATAATTTAGTATTCAACAAAAAAAAAATGTATTTTTTTCATAGTTAAAGAAAATGATGTTTTAGTTACAAACATAGCTATATGTTTTTAATAAATTTTTTTGAAATATCACAGTAGATTTGTTAGATGTTCATGATGAGAAGTTGGGGTATAGGTTTGTTAGATATTAATTCTTTATGTAATAGTTTTTATTATTTATAATATATTATCTCGCCTTAGTCAAAAAAAAAAATCAGTATTTTATTGAACTAAAAATGACTTTGTTGGAAAAATAAAAATTACCTTATAAATAATATGAAAAGTGAATTTATAGTCTAATATGATCAAAGTGACTAAATGTCAAAATCAAGACTCATATCAATGCTAGTATGAAGATCAGGGTAAAAATCTAGTAAAATTAAGGTCAGGATCAGGGCCAAAATCAAATAGATGCTTGTTACATTGGTAATGAGGTTATAATTTATTTTTATTAATTTTCTACAAAACATGATAATGTTTCTAAAATTTGACACGTGTCAAGTATCCACCCATATGTATTACAAATAATTCCTCTCCATGTGGGTGGAGGGTCCAGAGTCTTTAGACTCAAATTAGGGCCAGGATCAGGGCTAATATCAGGGCCAAGATTAGGGCCAGGATCAGGGCCAAGATCAGGGCCAGGATCAGGGCTAGGATCAAGGCCAAAATCAGGGCCTGGGTCAAGGCCAAAAATCAGGGATGGGCCGGGATGGGCTGGGCGGGCCAGAGAGTAATCCCAAGCCCGCCCTTGGCCCTAGTTCAGGGCCAGAATATTTTGGCCCTAACCCACGCTTAGGGCCAAAATCTTTAGCCCAAGCCCTATTCGGGCTCAGGGCTGGGCTTAGGGCGGGTCAGGGCCACCAGGGCCAAACTTGCACCCTTATTTAGAGGCATGCCTTTCTGATATGTTTTTGTTACTTGCTTCAAAATTCCTGAAGTTATATATTTATTAATTTTCTGGTGAATAAGACATATATAAATAATGGCCCAAAAGGAAGAATACAAGGGGGGAAGAAAGTGTATTTTATACTTCATAGGCTAGTTCCCAATGCAGTATACTTCATAGTGCTAGTTGTAATGTTTTGGTCAGTTTTGACATACAAACATGCTGATCCTGTAAACCTACTTTTCGTACTGTTTGTGACATAACAAACAGTCAGCAGAATTTTGACATAGTTGGTCAAAAGCTTGGCAGATTAAACTTCAGAATTTTTCAGAAGAAGAATAGAACCAGACATCAAGTGGCTGCAGCAACATTGGAGATGTAGAAGTTAGATGTGGGGCATTAGTTCTGACTGGAGAACAAAATCCAGAGGATACATTTTTGCTGAAAATTGGAGGGTGCCAATCCTAGGTTGCCATTACCTGCTCATGGGTCAGACCAAATGCAAATATAGTTGCTCTGGATTGTAATGGAAGGCTTGCCAATTTGAATGCTACCTTTTTGTTGGGGTCTCTCTCTCTCTCTCTCTCTTTTCCCTTTTTCTTTTCGCGTCTGTTTTTTTTTTTTTTTTCCGCCGGGGGAGGGGGGCTAATTCGGAAGGGAGGGTAAAGACATCAGTTTGTGTGTGTGCACGTGTGGGGAGGGGTGCTGATTTGGAAGGGGGGGGTAAAGACATCAGTTCTGGCCATGGCAGTGCAAGCTGTTTATAAGGAGTTAGATTCTGTGTTGAAAGACCTTGCTGGATGTGTCGATCAGATCAGACTCTAAGCTGGCAGTAGACATTATTTAAAGCAGAACTCAAGGGCGTTGGAAGGTGCGAGCAGTGAAAAGTAAAATTATTCAGTTGATCCCTATGCTTAGACGGAAGGAGGTTTGGCATGTATGGAGAGAACAAAACCGGCCAACAGATGTCATTACAGGAATACAATTAGTGGATTTATAGATGCTAACCGAATCCTGGGGAGTTTCCTACTGTGTTGTCAGATCTCATTAGAAAGGATGCAGAATTACAAATCTACTATTGAGTGTAAGAGGGTTTCAGTATCTGTCTGGAACAAGAATGATTGTTAAGGGTGTGTGCCCTCCAAGTTAGGACACCCCCCCCCCCCCCAAAAAAAAAAAAAGGGGGGGGGGGCTCTTTTCTGGGGGTTTCTAGAACATGCCTTCTGTGTACTTGGCTCCTGATTTATACAGATTTACTTGTCACCTATATGTCTAATCAATCAGCATTAGGCTTACGGAATGGACTGTTTGCTCCAGTTTTGGTTGGTTGTTTTCCTTCAGTGTCATGCATGTTCTGGAGCGTTGGAAGGTGCTGGCAGTGAAAAGTAAAATTATTCAGTTGATCCCTATGCTTAGACGGAAGGAGGTTCAGCATGTATGGAGAGAACAAAACCGGCCAACAGATGTCATTACAGGAATACAATTAGTGGATTTATAGATGCTAACCAAATCCTGGGGAGTTTCCTACTGTGTTGTCAGATCTCATTAGAAAGGATGCAGAATTACAAATCCATTATTGAGTGTAAGAGGGTTTCACTATTTGTCTGGAACAAGAACGATTGTTAAGGGTGTGTGCCCTCCAAGTTAGGTCCCCCCCACCCCACCCAAAAAAAAAAGAAAAAGGGGGGGGGTCTTTTCTGGGGGTTTCTAGAATATGCCTTTTGTATACTTGGCTCCTGATTTATACAGATTTACTTGTCACCTATATGTCTAATCAGTCAGCATTAGTTTATGCTAGACTTATGGAATGGATTGTTTGGTCCAGTTTTGGTTGGTTGTTTTCCTTCAGTTTTATGCATATTCTGGGTCAGACCAAAACCAGACTGAAATTTGTTTGGGTCAAAAACCACACTGAGGCGATATCTACTTGCTTACTTGGTTTCTGTCTGTTGTTGGTCGCTTTTAGTTTTTCGTGTGTGTGAAAGAAAGAAAAGGAGGGGGGTGGGGGGTGTTTAACAGCTAGCTATCTGTCTGGTGACTCTAGTCTCAATTTTATTATATAAAAATGGAAGGACTTTAGTTGGTCATTGAAAATTATCAGAAATTTTTCCAATTTTGGTCTAGATGTTTGGTCTTGTTGGTTGGTTTCTGTCTGTTAGAAGGATTTAAGAACCGAAACCAATACGAAACCAATAAGGAGAAGCTGGTCGGTTTTGACAGTTCTACTAGGTAGGCCTGATATCTTACATCCCTACTTTATACTTGAAGTAATATATGTAGCTATGGCATTCAATGTTATCTAAAACTCCACTGTATAATTCAAATGATTGCATATTTCCCTCTGGAGGTTGGAGATTTGTCACATTCGAATTATCCTCTTTGCACCAGGAAGCGGTGCATCAGACTGTTAATGTTATCTTTGAAGATCCAGGTGTGCAGGAACTGCTTGCCAAGCTATACCATAAAGGTTATACATTTTTCTTACACATTCTGTGTATAAAAGCTTTAATTTCCTTTCTGCTGTTTCTTGAATAACTAGTGTTTAGTGTTACATATTTAATATTTTCTTACTACTGTATTATCAGTTGTCCTGGTTCTCATGTGACTCTCATATGCTGTTCCAAATTGGAAGTTTCTTCTCAGTGCCAGTGTGCTGGCAGCAATATTTGAGTTCTACTTTTTAACCAGTGCTGAGGGTTGATTTGTTTCAGTAGATATGTCTTCTTTTAAGTCAACCCATTATTGTAGACTATTGATTCTCCAGAAAACTACTAATAATTTCTGTTCTGTTTAACAAAATACCAACAAAAGATGAATTTCCTTGAAGTTTCCAAATTTTTTGTTGGAACAATCTATAACCATGCTATTGTTTTCTTTAATGAATTTCAGACTGGTTTGAAGGATTGGTTACTGAGTATCTAGTCGCTACATTTGGTGATTATTTTACAGATGTGAAGATGTAAGTTATTCATTCACCTATAAGACACAGCATTACTTTTCAACATCAATAAGTCTAGTTAACCTTTGGTACTGAATTTATTTATTCATCAAAAAAAAGAAAGGTTTATTTCACCTTTAGGTCTTTTACCATTCATAATACTCATTCCGTCATTGACAGGTTAGTGTTCTTTCCTTCATTAACAGCTAGAATATCGTACTTGTAGGACCATCAAACTATTTGTTATATATTACACCCTCTTTAAAAAATATATCTATGGCTGTAAGGTTGGATATAAAAGCATCCCCTAGAAATTCCCTGTCTCCTCCCAAGATCATGTAGTGCAGCTTCTTTAATATGCATCTTGGCATTGTTGCTGATAAATAGTGAAAACCTCTTCAAAGTTAGAACAATGGATGAAAGAAATCAGTGACCTATCAGATGGGAATTGGTCTGTGAAGTTCAAAACTAGGATGACAGCTTATCAAATAGACTGGAACCAGGACTAGACCATTTGTTAACTGGTCAGTCCAGTTCAGCTTTTACTTGGGCAGGCCCTGTCATGATTGTGCTCTGGCTGGGTTTTGTTCCCCCGTTCAACCTTGGAAAGCACCATATGGGAGAGACACTGCAATTGCATACCTAGCCTAATCAGAAGTCTGAAGTTCAAGTTCATTCCAAGACATCCAAGGGTTTCAAATTTTCAAGCCTCCAATCAGGGAACTGAAATCCAGTTTGGAGAAGGAACACTCCTTCCAGAATGAGCAAAACAGTGAGAAAACAAAACAAAGCTAAAGAAAAATAAAAGTTCCGTGTCGTAGGTGATGTCTTATCATCCTAGACAGGTTCCATGTTGGGAAACGCATGGTAATTGCAGACCACCCATCTCTATGGTGCTTGTTGCCTAGTCAATTTCTTGAAGATTATGAACTTCAAACCCTCCAGGCTCCTTTATTTTGGGCACAGTAACACCTTTCCAAAGACATTTTAGCCGAGGTGACCATACCACTGCGGTTTTTAGGAAAATTTCCCTGGATCCGGAATGTTGGGATATCAAGTGGATTATCATTGTGTACATATACTGATATACCCTACCTAGTCCTCTCACCCAAAGCCATTGAAGAGGTCACCATTCTCTTGCTTGCTCATAGTTCATTGGTTCCTTTCATTGTTTTCTTTTAGGTACATTGAAGAAAGATCTTTCAGGAGATTTGTTGAAGCTTGTTTAGAAGAAACTGTGGTCTTGTATGTTGATCATCTTCTCTCTCAGGTTTGTCTTTTAAGGTTGCTTAACCTAAACATGCATTTTTCTGGAAATTTTTACTTGGTATCTGTATTCCATGTGATATACCTCTAATAATGCTTTCTCTTGTTAGAAAAACTACATAAAGGAAGAAACCATTGACAGAATGAGGTTAGATGAAGAGGTTATCATGGACTTCTTCAGGGAGTATATAAATGTATCAGTAAGTGACTGAGAAATTTTGTTAGAAATGTTTGATTAGAAATGTGCTTTGAAGTTGATATTCTTTGTATACATAAGTTGTTCTGTCTGTTATTGTTAGTGTTCATTTCTTTGTTAATTTAGAAAGAATGGTTTTTCATTCATCTAGTCTGTAAATTTCTCTGCAGAAAATTGAGAACAGAGTGAGGATTCTGAGTGATCTAAGAGAGCTCGCTTCAGCAGAGAGCCTGGACATGTTCACACTCATCTATACTAACATTCTGGAGCACCAACCTGACTGCCCGGTATGTAATACCAGCACATCCTCAATGCAATTTTTGCTTATTTTTTCCCCCAAATTTCTGGTATTGTAAAAATGCTCCTGCTTGAGTAATCTACTAATAACAACTGATGAAATTGGGAAGAAAAATGGTGTATAAGACTATAATTCATCATGTATATTTCTAATTTGTAGTTCATTTCCTCATTTTGAAACAATGTGAAGTGTGAATTTATTACCATCTTGGAATGCAGCCTGAGGTCGTGGAGAAGCTGGTGGGATTGCGTGAAGGCATACCACGAAAGGATGCTAAAGAGGTAATGGCACCCCTTTTCATTTTTTTGACTGTTATATGTTCCTCAAATTCAATCATTCTATGTGGTCCACAACCAGAATAATTTTCAAAGTTTTAACAGGACATTGTCAGAGCTTTTATGTTAGAAAATGTTATTTTCCTAGGGGTGTACTTTTCCAAAAACGAGACACAGAGCAATTCTATACTTATTGCTGTTCTTTAAACCAGTTTGTTTTTCCTCGACGTATATAGTACAAGAAGAGGGTTTTGAGGTTTGTGCTATACTGACTGATACCTTCTGCATGTAGGTCGTCCAAGAGTGCAAGGAAATTTATGAAAATGCACTTGTTGATGGAAATCCCCCAAAGGCTGGTTTTGTCTTTCCAAAGATCAAATCTCTCTCTCATTCCAAGGGATCTATATGGAAGAAGCTGACATAGTTTCTGGCACAAATTCATTGGTGTAGATAGGTAGGTATTATTAAGTACATGTTGAATCCTTTTATCCATGTTTTCCCCTATGTAGAGCGTGGATTGATCTCAATTTGTTTAATTCTATTTGAGACATGATTGAGACTATTTTGCCTCATTCCTTTCAAAGATAACTTAGATTGTCTTCAATTGAAGTACCCATGGATTGTGAAAGTTATAACGTACTCTTTTGGCACCGCCCAAGCAAAGGAAAGTAGCCTGCCAGAAATTCTAGCTAAGAGGTGAAAACTCCTGTTTTCCTAGCAGCCAAAGAAATTTTCTGCTGTCTTTTCCTTCTTTTACGTTGGAGACTTGGAAGTTCACAATCACTTGGTAACGAGCCTTTCAAATATGGTTGCTTCTCCTATAATTGTTGGGATCGCTAGTATTGGTATCTAGTATTATATTGATCAGTTGATTTTAAGAGACATATTGTCTTGTATCGAGTACTACATATCGAATCAGTCATATTCAATATGAATATGTCATGTATTTATCGTGAGACACTTTAAACCTTGACTGAAAACCTATAACTTTGAACGGGGCAAACATAATCATAATGGCAGCCTCTTGAACCTTACGGGTCTCTCATGTTTTGTTTGATGAAAATGATTTACTCTTCAATCTTGCGTTGGAATTGGTTGGGGCCATCAATAAATAGGGGAAAAGAACATTGTATAACAACTCATAGAAGTTCAATATTGCTTTAGTTATAGGATCCAACGCTGGTAAGTGAAAATGTAAATAATACTCAATGCCAGTTGCTACAGGGTGAACCCATGCTTTTGAATGAGCTCCCTTTCTAGGACCTAAACTTGTGATTAAAAGTATTAGTAACTGCCCACTTGTCGAATGCACCAAGCACAAATTTGTTTCTTTACACTAATAAGTAGAAGAAACATTGCATTCCAAGAATTGGCTGATAAGACATGAGTCTTGGCGGGTGGGTGGGGTTTGTGTTTTTTTTTTTATACTTTTTTACTACACATTAATAGGATGGCTATTGAGGGTTTATCAAAGAAAAGAATTGAAGGTTTATCTCTATTTTGTAGTATTTTTTGGTTTTACTTGATTACATCCAACTCAAGACATTGTGCGCAGACCTTGATTACATCTTCAGGAAGGAGACACTGTCTGCAAGAATGGAACCCACTACCTCTCCACCGATAAATATGGATCTCTATCAATCTACCAATCCTCCCTTGACCACCAATTAATTATTAATTATTATTCATTTGATTGATAAGATTTTTTTTTTTCATTTTGTTTTAGATTTGAAAACATTAGGAATAGTATGAAAAATAATTAAAGCATTAACATTTTCACGAGAAGTTTTACATTCTTTTTTTTTTTAATTGTGAGATTTATCTTGGCAGTTGTGTTAGAGAAGACAATGTCATCTAACACAAATTATTCTTATTTTAATTAATTTTTTGTCATTTTTTGGCATTTTTTATTTTATTTGTCATTTATGCCCATTACGGCGTTTCCAATCAAAAAGCACTTATCCATACGGTAGTAACGGTACGAGTCGGAAGCAAGAGCTTTCACTATGGCCCTAACCCAGTAACCCTAATACAACTAAATTGCGAGGGCAAAAACGTCACTATGAACCAAATGTAAAAACGTTCTTTTAGGGCATGACACGTGTAACTCAGTTTCCCGCCCTCGTGTAACTGTTTTATGTTTTTGAATTTTGCCATTTATCATTGAAAACACTACTCTTTTTTGTAGAACGATTATTCTAACTTCTCAACACAGAACGGCAACCATGGTTTTCTTAAGCTAGAGCATTTGTGGATAAAAATCGGAAACGGCTAGGTGTAGCCAAAATGAGAGAGCGCGGATAAGATGAGTTAGTTTTAATTTGAAATCGAAGGCTAGTCCAACAGTTACGAAGGTTGATGAGTAAGAACACTCATTCTTCATTATCAATTCTCAGTTTCTTCATGATTTCTTCAGTCTTTTGATTCGGGAAGAAATTCTTGAATCCAGCGATCCAGATAAAGAAGATGTTGTTTTTCAGATGGCGACGGAGATTATATTGCGTTTATGTTTTGGCAATTAGTTTTTCACTTCCACTAGCACTTGTTTACTCCCTTCTGCCCGATGATGAAGGTAGTTGATTACTCTCTAATTGAAATTATCTTTACTTTCCATCTTCTCTCCGAATTTGATCAGGAAATTGATATGCGAGAGCGCTTCTTTTTTCTTTTTAATCAAAGAATTTAAAATTATTTTACTGGAGAGAGAAGTATTAATTTCTTACTTAATGGGATCATTGAGGAGTGAGATGGAAGACTTAATGATTAATGGGGTTATTTACTGCAGATACGGTTTCGGTCTGTGTCGTCTCAGAGAAAAACTAATCTTCATTTTTTGTTTGGCATTTTTTTGTGGGCAGTGAACGCTTTGAAGCAAGTAGCAGAGACGTTAGGGAAGAGAAATTGGAACTTCAGCGTTGATCCATGTAGTGGTGAATCAGGATGGCTCAACCCTAATCCATCCAAGTTATCAGAAAATGCTGTCACCTGCAACTGCTCCTCGAATGGTACAATCTGCCATGTCATCAGCATGTATGTAAATCTCTGTCTCCACAAGTACTGCATTGCATCCTGCATGCCTAAAGGCAAAAAGTAAACAAAGGAGCACTTACAGCCTTATAGGAACCACTCGGTATCTGATATCTGGTTTGCACTAAGATCTAGGATCAAGCTTTGATCTTCTTTCTTTTCCTTTTTTTTTCCTCTCTCTTATTGAGTAAAGGATCAAGTTTTCTTCACATATTGTGAATGAAGACCATTTTACACACTAGAATTATTGGAATAGTAGAACAACATTTTGGACTTATAAGAATAAGTCTTGAGGGTTTAGAAGTAAAAAGGGGTGGGAAATTTGTAAAATGGATTAAAATTACTATATATTATCTTTGCATACATTGTAGGACTGTTGAAGCATTTGGTATGTAATGTTGTCTATTGCATCTCTTTGATTCATGCCCTATACAATTCTAATTGGTGAAAAGAAGTGATGTATGCAACATATCAAATGCTAGATATTATGATTTAAAAAGAAACAAAATCTAATCCAATTACAGAACGTGCATTGATTGATGGATACTGTTTGATTGGCAATAGGAGGTTTGGGAAGCTTTTCCATAGGTGATGGAGGGTCACCTAATGATTTTTTTTATCAGCCCTCACCACTACTGTTTATGTTTCTAAGGCCAAGGTGGTTGCTAAAGCGAAAACCAAAATTGCCTTTTACAGGAGTAGGGAATTTCTACTTCAGCTAGCGGTAACCTTATTGTTCTGATTTATATGTTTTGAATGCGAAGGTGATTTCTTGCAGCTATAGGCTAAAGTTGCATTTGGTGGAAAGCTCATATTGCTGTTTCAGCTACTGAAAAGCTTTCCACTCTGATGTTTATATTTGATCACCAATGTGATCACTTTCAGCCAGTGTAAAACTTTATATTCTGATGTTTATTTATTTTAAAAACATTATAATATAGTATGCTAAGGATTAACTTGTCCATCTGTCACTTCTATATCCTTGGAAATGGTTGAAGTATGGAACAGTTATAGCATAAAAAGCTGAACTGATTATTAGGTTGATGACTTGATATGTTTCTGATACATGCTTTACAAGGTTTTCAGGTTTAGGTCTCTGTAATTTTAAATTGCCAAGAGATATAGAAAGTGATCAATGCAGTGCATTTGGTCAGATCACTCACTGCATATGCCAACAGAGATCCTCTAGTATTAGGGTCTAAATGCCTATATTATTCTCTTTCATGCAGTGTTCTCAAAGGTCAAAATCTTCCAGGAGCACTCCCATCAGAGTTGGTTAGGCTTCCTCACATTGAGAATATGTATTTTTCTTACACTTTGCACTCTCTCTGTATCATTTCCTTAGTATTATGCATTTTATTCTCAGTATATTACTTGCCTGTCTTTTGTCCCTTTTTAACAGAGATTTCTCCAGAAATTACCTTAGTGGTACAATCCCTTCAGAATGGGGATCCTTGCAGTTGGTGAATATGTAAGTTAGCATCCCATTCTCTTCCTATCATCCCCACCAAGGCTTTGCCAACGTACAAGACTGTCTTTTAGAATTTAATCCAAAGTTTCTACTGCAGGTCTCTTATCGGAAACCGTTTATCAGGCCCAATTCCAAAAGAGATTTCAAATATCACTACTCTCAGAGAACTGTGAGCTCTCTTATTGGAAACCATACCAAACTACATGTTTCATGCTAAAGTAGCTTGACTTGTTTGATGGTTTCCATTCTAAGCAGTTGAAATTTTCAGGACCCTCGAGTTCAATCAGCTTTCTGGGGAGCTACCTCCAGAGATTGGGAATCTGGTCAACATAGAGAGAATGTTAGCCTTTCCCCTTCTTTTCTTGTCTTTTATTATTATTTTTATTCTTTTGTTTTGTTTTTTTATTTTTGTTTTTTTATTTTATTTTTATTCTCTTAATCTGGTTTTCTTTTGACTGCATGTTTGTAAGACAGGCTGATCTTTTATTCCCTTTCTGTTTTTCCAATTATTGTTGCAGTCTGATTTCATCGAATAATTTCAGAGGGCAGTTGCCTGAGACTCTTTCTAGGCTGACCAACTTGAGGGAGTTGTAAGTTTCTGATAAATTATCCAACTTTGATGTCACCTTTTGGCTTGCTTTTCATTGTTAATTCTTCCTTCCTGTCTTCTACGTAATTCAGTCGAATAAGCGACAACTACTTCAGTGGAAAATTACCAAGTTTCATTCGAAACTGGACCAAACTTGAAAAGTTGTAAGCATTTTCTCCTCCAGGTTCACTGCTTTCTAGTGATAGATATACAGAAATTCATAGACTTTTTACTTATCTCATGAGAATTTTGTTACTGGTAGGGTCATACAAGCAAGTGGTTTGGAAGGTCCCCTTCCTTCTGAAATTTCTCTTATGAAATATATATCTGATATGTGAGTAGACTTTTTTGTATCATAAGTCCTAGCTGCTTGTTTCAAGTGTCAAGCCATCGACCTCTCCTTTTCACATTAAGCAATTTCTGGTATTTACTCTGGCTGAAATTTGGTGCCTAGGAGGATCAGCGACATAGAAGGAACAGAAGCAGTTGTCCCATCATTGAGAAATTTGACAAACATTAAGATACTGTGAGTTTGGTATTTATCTCTCTTTCAGTAAATGGAAGTATGGATATTTGCTTAAGTAGTTTAAAGTTACACTAACTTTGATTTGGTTTCAATTCTTCTAGGATATTAAGGAGTTGCAATCTTATTGGAGATATACCTGCATATTTTGGGGAAATGAAAAAACTAAAAGACTTGTAAGTCTTAGTTTTTTCCTCACTCAGTACTAGTCCTGCCCTATGTAGTTGCTGTTGCATTTGTGATCAGATTTCGTTGGTAATTTCCTGTGTGTTAACTTTGAAGATCCTGGCTTTGTTGCCTAATTCGTTGAGTTAACATCAGTCACTCAGGAATTTCTGACTTGCACTAGTCACCAACCATTTATTAGCTTAGTGAGAGGTCTTTTGTTCATTTATCATTATCTTAAATTTTCTCATTTTGCTAATTTATTGTGCATTTCAAAAGGTCAGGTAACTGTAGGAACTCATTTTTATATTTCATTATATTCATTAGATCAAGTTGATCTTACAGTGGCAGTGTGGTTAGGAGGTCACAAGTAGTGGCAACTTGTTTCATGTATTTAAGAATGTCAGATCCTTCTATTACATTATTCTATTATTTGCAAAATTCTAGTGACAGTCTTCACTTTGTTTTGACTGATTTTTGTACTGTGGTGGAATTGTTACACTCCTTCCTTTGTTTATTTGTTGATAGATGTATTAGTAGCACTATATACATCTGATACAGCTTTGAAAGATCACTTTCACTTTGGATGGGTTGCTTGACTGGCAGATGGTAGTAGATTATTTTACCAGAAAGCTTTCTACACAAGGTTGAAGTCTCTGATAGAGAAACTATAAAATTGATGGGATTGAGTTTACCTCTTTAAAAAACCTATACGATTATTCCTTGGGAATATGGAAGAAGGAGAAGATGGATTGCTTAAATAATAGCTTTGCTCAAGAAACTGAAGGCAAATGAATTTTTTTTTTTTTTTTTTTTTTTTTTGGGGGGGGGGGGGGGACAACAATCACAACATTTCCTTGTTAATTTTATTAAACCTTTAAATGAAGAAAAAAGATGCTGGAAATCTTGATGGACATGAAATTTGAAAAAGCCAGAGATCACAATACCAACATTGAAGTAGATTCTACATAATTATTTATCAGCAAAAAAAAAAGGAAAAAAAAAGGAAGGAGCTCAATAGGGAGCCATCTCTTATCCAGCCTGAAGATAAATTGGAGAAGGAAAAAAAATGAACTGAAAGAGGAGAAAAAAGCATTGTCGTGACAGCACCAGTATGATTTGTCATTTTAACTGTAGAAGGCTAATGGACAATAGGAGAGTGGTACCCACACCCAATTACTGGCAAAACATCCAAGAAGGATCTTATAAAAGGTAATATTTTAATCTAAAATGTAAGTGCGGTGCTTTAGTTGTTTTTCAAAAATTATCAAAGAACCCAATATTTAATTGGAGATTTAACATTGTCGCAAAAACTTCACATGCTGACTCTAAGGTAGAGAGTGAAAGAAGAAAGAGACACCTATCTCTTATGTTTTGAATGATTAGAAAAGGAAATCTCAATATCTCATTGTCAGTTGTTACCATGTGTGGTGACAAATGCTTCAGTTGCTAATATCTAAATGACAACTATAATACAAAATAGAACTAATTTAAGACTTTTTCGCTCTCCCAAGTTCTCGGAATTCTTTGTCTATTGCTTATGTGTTTTTCAGGTGATGCTTTATAAGTTATGTTATTATGTTTACCAACAGTGTGTACTGTGAATATCGTTTCTTCATTGGTAAACAGACTTATGATGAAATTATTCAGAATGTAAAATGGTGTTAACCAGAGGATTTTATTAATATTTCTCTTCATGTCTCTCCTCACAGGGACCTGAGTTTTAACAAGCTGACAGGAACTATTCCGAGCAGCTTTGAAAGCTTTTCAAACTTGGATTTCTTGTAAGGAATCTAATTCGTAGCTAGATTCATCTTGTAACAAGTCAGTGGTGGCTCTTACAATGGTAGATAGTAGTGGCAACTGCTCAATCTCAGATAATCAACCTGGATTTTTATTAGGTGTCTGACTGGAAATGTATTAAGAGGTCCCGTGCCTGATTGGATGCCAATGATAGGGGAAAGCATGTGAGTTTCTCTTCCTAAAGTTTAATTATGATTTTGTTTGCCCATAGAATGGACTGTACTTTATGATGTGTTAGTGATTTTATTGAAGAAGGTGATGTTTGGTATGCATGCTCAATGTATAGTGATCTTTCCTACAACAACTTCACATTGGGAGGCTCAGATGTACCTAGTTGTCAACGGGGGCATGTGTAAGAACACTGTCCCAAAATAATTTGTTCTTTTGTACTTTCCAGTTACACCTATTTTGGGTCAAAACTGACAAGAATATTTGAATCTCTTGATTTTAGGAACTTGTTCATGAATCCTTATTTTGAAAACAATTTGTAAGTATATGATTCCTCTATGTGAATTTCGAGTTAGGTTTATTTGTTTGTCCTGTATCATGAAATTCATCTTTAAGCTCACACCGCTGACTTTTGTTTTGATTTTTTCTAATACCCAGAGATGGAATATTTACATGCCTGCAAACCTTGAATTGTCCACGAAGTAAGTCTGTGCCTTCCAGACACTGCTGTTTATCAAAATTGCTTGGCAAATTTGTATTATGATTGCAATTTTCTCTAAAAAATAATTATATGCAATCAGAGTAATCCATAAGTAAATTTTTTTTATACTACAATTGAGTGTTCTAACTGGGTAACTTTGTGGAAATTTTTGAATGTTATACAACTTTGTAGTGTGAAAGATATCTTAGACGGCTCATTGAAGTGTTCTGTCTGTGACATGCAGCAAAGCAGAGAACTGGCAAAGAGAAGAAGAAGAGGAGTTGGGAGAGTTGCACAGAATGCTTTGACCAACTCTCCCCCTCAGGAATCATCTTTATATTATAAGACACTGGGAATATAATTCTTCTAAACTAATTATAACTTAATAAGGAAAGTCAATAAGCTGAAACAAGAAAGTATATTAAGCCTACAGACAAATTGAAATACAGGAAATAGAAACAAGGTAAACATACATGACCACCCAAGTTTAGCCCCATTGTACACATGGATCATGTACTCATTGCTCATTAACAGTGTCTATTATCCCCACTTTTAAAGTTAGTCATGATGATTGCAGTATAGGATATTAGGAAAATAGATGCAACCAAAACCAGCCATAGGATGCACCCATGGTTATCATGGCTATAAGGGCTACCTGTCAATTGAGTATATCTTGCTGTATGTATTTGCCCACGGATAATGTTCCAGCATGGCAATTGTTCCCCCAGAACTATGCTCTTAATACAATCGTAATGAAACTCAATGGGAAATCTAAAAAATAGAGGAGCAATATTTCTACATATAAGAATGACTATTATTTAGAACTTTGAATGATGGTGAAGTGGAAAGGGTGGTGAACAGGTGAAGTTAATAAAGCTTTTGGATGCCAATGTGATTTTTTTTTTTTTTTTTTTGAAGCCGGGGAGGGGGGGCATGGGGGAAGCTATGTAAGGATGTACAGCTAGGCAGGGGAAGATCAGCTTATTTGGGAAAATATTTCTTGTCAGTTGGAGCTCACCAGAAACAGAAATCAAGAGAGGAGAAGAAGTGAAGAAAAGGGAGGACGGAGAGTTCCATAGAATGCAGTTCTCCCCCTCATGCAGCTGCTTTGTATTAAAAGAGAAAAGTGGAGCTCATCTCTTTAGAAAGCCATATTATTTAAGACTGTCTTGTTTCATCTAAATTTCTTGTAACTTCTATTTTGAGGTTGTTGGATTTGTTGGTCATCTTACATCAGATTTTGGTACAGCAAAAATAGTTCATGATGTATTAACTCATTATTCTTAGTTCTTACATAATCTACTTATATGTCTATGGAATTAACTGAGTCGATTTTAAGCAAAATTGAGTGACAATTTTCTCCTTCGTGGTATCTGTTATCAGTTTCTCCTATCTGATGAGATATTCCCTTTGGCTTTATTCTAGGATGGTATTTGCTCTACATAAATTGTGGTGGCAGAGAAGTAACCATCAATGGAAGTACATATGGAGCTGATCAAGACACTGCAAATCCTTCAAAGTTTTTCCAGAGTGGATACAATTGGGCATTTAGCAGCACTGGTTCCTTCTTAGATGATGGCAAAAATATTGATGAATATATTGTGACAAATACATCCAGACTCTCGATAGATTCCCAATTGTACACAACAGCACGCCTTTCTCCTCTATCTCTTACCTACTATGGATACTGTCTGCTAAATGGAAATTACACTGTGAACCTTCACTTTGCGGAGATAATGTTTATGAATGACAAGACATATAGCAGTCTTGGAAGGCGCATATTTGATGTCTATATTCAGGTAGTTGATCACAATATGAAGCATTAACTTCCTTAACCTTTGCGTGGTTATCAGTTTATATACCAGTAATCTGTTTAGTGCAGGGAAATATGGTCCTGAAAGACTTCAATATAATGGATGAAGCAGGTGGAGCTGGCAAGGAAGTCACCAAAACATTTTCTGCGATAGTTGTAGCAAGTGGTACATTGGAAATCCGCTTCTATTGGGCTGGGAGAGGGACAACCGGAATCCCTTCTAGGGGAATCTATGGTCCTCTTATATCAGCCATCTCTGTGGATCCCGGTAACTATAATGCTACCACAGAGCTCCTTCTAGGTGCTCTTTATTTTTAGAACTAGACATCGTATGCTTTGATGAGCTCTGATATTAATAAGTAGTGATATAAGTTTGCTGTTTTTATGTTGCAGAATTGTTTTGCTTAAATTGAATTAGTTTATTCTGGTTTTTCTTCCCTTACACCTAGTTATTCTACGTGCTAAAATAATCCTGTGTGGCTGTGTGCAATAAATGGGAAACAATTTGCAGAAGCCAGCAAATTTAACATCAGCCAAGGAGAAGTGCATTGTATGACAGTGCTTGTTGTATAATCAAATCAAAGTCAAATTATTCAAAGAGAACTCCTCACTTTTCCTTTTGGGATTCTAGTTACTCCCCCCACCCCCAACATTTTGGTGGTTGTCTCAAGTCAGTCAACTAATAATTAATTTTTTTCCAATTTGTCTTCCACTCCTGTCCAGTGATTTATGAGGCCCCTTATATGATTTGTCAATATTCTAAGCTTTGTGTTCTGATTTTTTTTTTCTTTTTCCTTCATGCAGATTTTGTACCTTCTTTAGAAAGTGGAAAGAAGATGAGTGCAGCTGTTGTTGGCATTGTGGCTTCAGTTGTATGCCTTATTTTGTTGCTTCTGGCTATCCTTTATCATAAAGGATGCATGGGATGCAAAACCAAAATGAGCCAAGGTGAGAAGAGAAAAACTATAAATTTGGGTAATAGAAAACAACCTGAATCTCATAAATATTAATGAGAAAGAAAAAGGAAAAAAGTCCTAACTCTAGTGTACCACCTGTAAGGGATGGTTTCTGGAACCAACAGTTCGTTCTGCCTAGTGGAGAGGATTATATGGTGATTTAAACCATTGAGTAGATAGGTTAACCTCTAATGCCCATGTTGATTTAGTGGCCCATTTCTTCCATATGGTTCACCTTCTATTGGTTTCTTCTTTTGACTTCAATGGTCTAAAGTTTTCAAATAGAACTAAAATTCTGAAAGAGCATTATATTTCCAATATCAAAGTCAAATTGGACTAACAAGCAAAAATAACCCATGAGTGGATAATGTGCATAACTGCACTTTGAATTCTGAATGAACCTTCGTCTGGCAGACGTTGACAATCAGTTCCAGAGTGACTTCCTACATTTTTGGTGTCAGAGAACCACTCCCTATTGACAAGTTAAAGTGTACTTTCTTCCAGTATCTGATTCATTGGGTTTATTGAGATGAAAATATTACTGCCATACATGCAAGTTTGCCTCCATGATTTATAACTGGTTACCTAAAATGAAATTCAAGGGAAAATGGTCACCCAAAAAAAAATAATAATAATATGCAAAATGAAACCAAAACAAACATCAGATGGTTGTTACCTGCAATAATTGTGTAATGAACTTAAAAACTTACAAGTTACAATGGTAGCTAAGTTTAACTCATATTGCAACCAAATTACTGGATTTGAATAGGTAAGGCTAAGGATATCATCATCATCATCAAGCCTTGTCCCAACTAGATGGGGTTGGCTACATAGATTCTTGCCTTCCAATCAGCTCTGTTTGAGGCCATGCTAGATACAGCGTAAATCGTTGAAAATTCATAGTATCATATTGCATATATATGTAAATTAGTTACAGGATCATGATTAGAAAAGTTTCCAGTTTGTTTTTGTTTTGATTTCCCTTTGCTTCATTTTTTTTCACTTCTAACCAGCAGCCATTGCATTAATGATATTTTGTTTTCCATTTATTATTGTTCACACCATTCAAGTATTACATATATTATCTTCTCCATACAAATATTATATGTATTGTCTTATGGACTCAGTTTCTCACACTAAATGTACTTCTCCAAACAAGTCATTGACATGTGAATCACTGTACAAAACGGATTCTGATCAGGAAGTACGACAAATTTTTGTTTACTTTACCAGGAATTAGAAATGAATGTTTATTTGGCATCTTTGTGAAAGGGTATGTGTGGGCCTATGAACATATATTGAATTCTGAAATTTTTGTATAGATTTATGTTTTGACCCATTTAAATTTGAATGAGAATTTAAACTACTGATAAATTGTTTTCATTGCTACTCTGTTACATCTTGCTTCTGCATAGATATCCTTAGCATGATGGAAGTCATCAATCACTAAGCAGTTTACTTCCTCTTTAAGGAGTCCTTTAATCCAATGCAAAATGAACAGATCTGAGATCTTCGGACTTGCAAACTGGCTCCTTTACCTTGAGGCAAATTAAAGCTGCCACCAATAACTTTGATGCGGCAAACAAGATAGGTGAAGGTGGTTTTGGTATTGTGTACAAGGTATGTTCTTTGTAATAGTGTTTTGATCTATTATTTTTAATCAGGATGGAAGCAGCTTAAAATATGTGACATACACAAAACCATACATTACTTTTCAAATGCAGGGTCTTCTATCAGATGGCACTGTTGTGGCAGTGAAGCAGCTTTCTTCCAAATCAAAACAAGGAAATCGTGAATTTGTGAATGAGATAGGCATGATTTCTGCCCTACGGCATCCTCATCTTGTTAAGCTTTTTGGCTGTTGTATTGAAGGAAATCAAATGTTACTTGTATATGAGTACATGGAAAATAACTGCCTTGGTCGGGCTTTGTTCGGTAAGCTAGACATGCTTTTCTTTAACCACATTTTATTTCTGATTCATGAGAGCATATCTTCGATGAAATGGATTAGTATCTCTGACTCCTTTTTCTATTTGATGACTAAAGGTCCAGAAGAATGCCAATTGAAATTGGACTGGCCAACTAGGCACAAGATCTGCATTGGGATAGCAAAAGGATTGGCTCATCTCCATGAGGAGTCAAGATTGAAGATTGTCCACAGAGACATAAAACCTACTAATGTGCTGCTTGATAAAGATCTTAGTCCAAAAATATCTGACTTTGGCTTGGCCAAGCTTTTTGAGGAGGAGAAATCACACATAAGCACTCGAATTGCCGGAACCTTGTAAGTCACCAATCACCATGCTTAGCATTTCTTTGCAAGATGTAATTATTATTTTGCAGAATATCAAATTCTATGTTGAAAAAGGGGGAAAAGTGGAGACGTTATTTCTAAAATCATGGGGAATCCTTGGACAAAACATAGGGTTTAACATCATGTTTGGGAATATTATAACTTTGTGATATTAATGTTTTCAGTGGATACATGGCACCGGAATATGTAAT
The DNA here is from genome assembly GCF_041222555.1 of Hakea prostrata. NCBI lineage: Eukaryota > Viridiplantae > Streptophyta > Magnoliopsida > Proteales > Proteaceae > Hakea > Hakea prostrata. Next base: position 70,106,767 of record NC_142601.1, on the reverse strand, counting down.
GAGGGGTTATCTAACAGACAAAGCAGATGTCTACAGTTTTGGAATTGTTGCTTTGGAAATTGTCAGTGGTAAGAGTAACACTAATTTCAGGCCAACTACAGAGGAGGATTGCGTGTGTCTTGTTGACTGGGTAATCTAGAAATTGTTCTCTCTTTCGTTCTAAACTTCTTGAGTGTTTTTTCTGAGGTTGGTCCACAGTGATTTTCATGATTGAATTTTATTTTGTGATGAATTCTCATACCACTTCAATATTTATTTTTCAGGCAGTTATCCTGAAAGAGAGAGAAAGTTTGATGGAAATATTGGATCCAAAATTGGGATTGGAATTTAACGAGGAAGAGGTGATCAGGTTGATTAATGTTGCTATCCTGTGTACTGATACTTCTCCCACACTGAGGCCTACAATGTCGGCTGTGGTGAGCATGCTTGAGGGCCATGCTAAGTGGGATGATTTGGGGCCCAAGGCCAGCAAGGACCGTTATCGAAGGAACCAAGGCCAGAGCATTGGTTGGAACCAGAAACAGAGTATGTCATTGGAGGGTCCTGCTGATTCTTTATCTTCTGATCCTGAGTCTCCTGACAACTATCCAATCAATCAAGATTCTGAATATTGGAAAAGCAGAGGTTGACCAGTTGGATTGTATCTATGGGTAAAGGGTCTCTTTCTTACGTTGCTGATCTTCTGTAGATAAACTCCTATTTCAGCTAGTTGGGCATAACTTGGTCCATAATGGGCGTTTCTTGAACAGGATGGCCATTGAGTACAACAGGGGGAACGGATAAATCTTTTAGAAGGAAAGGCAGAAAAACACAAACACATATATATACGTATACATTTACCTATCAATATTTTTATGTTAATAACATATGTGTTTCTTCCCTTTTCTTTTCTATCTACTTTTTATGTTTCAAGCATAGCATAAATTCTCACTGCTTTTGATAAGGTTGATATTTCAAATTAATCATTTGAAGCAGACCAGCAACCCTGGCATGTTACAGAAATTTTCAGTGATATTTGACTTAGGTTTTGTTGGATTTCATAGTAGTTATTACTTATTACTCTATTAGTTCATTTAAAAAAGTAAAAAAAATTAATGAAGACAAGACAATGAGAAAGAATAAGAATAAGACAACTTATAAGATGAATTTTAAATACTTGTTGTAGATAAGACCATGGTACCTTGTGTCGGCGAAAAATCGCCACACGTCGCTGGGGGGCGACACGAAACCCCCGGCGACACCGACTTTACCAAAAGTCGACGACATATCGCCGACAATCGAATAGTCGAGCAATCCACCATTCCTCCGGTGGTTGTTTCCCCCCCCTCCCCCTTCGGTCTCCCGTCACCCGAACCCATAAGGTCACTGTTGCAGAGCTGAAAGGAAAGAGTAAACTTTTGAGAACGAAACACAGAGAGAGATTGAGAGCCACAGAAACAGAGAGAGAGTAAACTTCTGAGAGCAAAACAGAGAGAAGAGAGAGAGAGAGAGAGAGAGAGAGAGAGATTGAGAGCGAGAGAAACAAAGAGAGATTTGTTTCCTCTCTCTTTCTTCAGATCTGAGGGAAAAATCAAAAAAATCAGAACAAAAAAACAAGAGTCTGGTCGATTCCCAAATCCCAAGCATGTACATAGCCGCAACAGGCAACCGATGACCCTGAGACTTGTCTTGTGCCGCCACGGAAGGGTTCTCCACTGCAGACGATGGTATCACAAGTTCTCGACCCCAAACCTTAATGAAACGACCTTGAAAAACCAGCCACCAAAGGAGAAGGAGGAGATCGAGTGGTATGGGGATAGCTGACAGCGAGTATCGGGGAAGGAGAGAAAATTGCAGAGAAACACGGTTTTAGGCTTTTAGCAAAGAAACACGGTTTTAGAATATTTAGGTTTAAAAAATTTAGTATTTATGTTTAAAAAAATCGGACGACATGTCGACTGTGTCGCCCGTGGTCCGACACGGTCCGACATGGGTCGACATGTCGGACCTTGGACAAGACAAGGTGAGAGAATAAGGACAATGCAAGTAAGGTGACAAAAGTTAAGCTTTGAGAGAAGTATACATGAATTATATTGAGCCACCTTTAAATCTTCAACACCACACATTCTCCCATTTGCTTTGAGACGAGATGGCTGAGAAAGAAGGAGAGAGGGGTGGGTGAGTCAGACACATTGCGTTTGAACTTTCATTTATAAATGGAGAAAAATTGCAGGATTTCGATAAAAAAAAAAATTAGCTGCTATTTGGTAAAAATTTGTATTGATGTTGTTTTCGTATCGTTAGCTTCTGAAAAAGCGAAATATCGCTGAGTTCGCCAATTTTTACTACCATGCCTGCAAGATGATTAATATAGAGTGTCAAACACTCAAATGTAGCGAAGCATGAAATTTTCTATTTGTGTTAGTAGGATTTTGCAATTCCAGCACAAAATACATCCCACAGTTTGTCACCAAACTCAGTTTATTTAGTGAAAAAGCACTCAAAACCATTGGATATTTTGCATGCAGAGACATGGCCTGATCTCAACAATCCACAGCAAGCGCAGCAGGGCCTCAAGGCAGCAAATGATCAAAATACTCATCGCCAAAGGTACCCACTAAACTACCTGCTCAATATGAATGTGACTGACCAATTAGGGAAGAATTGAGTTCCAAGTCAAATTTAGGGAAGACAACTGTCTCTTTCCAACTTGTGAATAATTTATCAAAGACAACTGTCCATACCCAATTTGTGAATATTTTTAGGGTATCGAGAATGGACTGGATTAGTTAACCTTTACAAAATATTGTTAGGGTGATGGGAATGCATTGGGCTAGTCAATTTGTCAACCTTCACAAAATATTAATATGGAAGCCATGCATTGACTTACCCAACTTGTTCAAACACTTCTTGTGAACGCATGCTGTCTTTCCTTCCATATCTTTTCCAACCTTTAGTCTTGGTTATCCTGTAGTTTTTGGATATGGGGTTTAATAAACATTTGGGATTAAAAATATTACTCATTCTTGAAATTTGACTTAGAAGCACACGTTGTGTTGTGCTGTTTGTGGCAAACACCTATTTTCAAATTCAGTGTGATGTCATTTAGGCTGTGTTTGTTTGGGGTGGAAAAAAAGGGGTGGGAAAAAAAATTTGGGCCCAAGTAGAATATGGTGAGGGAGAAGAAAAGGAAATGAAAAAAAAGATTTTGTGAAAAACTAAGTGGTGGGTCCCACTTTATACTTTTTCCAACTTTCCACAAAAAGTCCCACCGAATATGTAGGGTTTTAAAATGGCTTGGGATTGAAAAATTGAGCTGCCACATCACCAAATAAGTTTCCTTGATTCAATGAAGCTTATCTCTCACTTTCCCACCCTAAGCAACCAAACATTCTATCATTTTAGAATTTAAAAAAAAAGTAAAAAATCTACACATTTTTTAAAAATTTTCCCAACCTACCTTTATTCCAGCAAACAAATGCATCTTTATAGAATGTTGATTTTCCTATATAGTGTCACCCAGACCCGTCTTTTGCTTCCATCAAATTAATCCTTTTTGTGGTTCACACACCTTGTTTGGCTCATTAAGAGTGTCCGGTATATGTATTATGGTTGGTTTGACTTATGTACGGTTCATTCTACTTAAAGTGAACTAATTAAGTACATATTCAAAGTCAACTGTTAATGTTTAATGAAAATATCTGCCATGATCTGGATGGCCAGACCACACCATTACCCTACAGGGTATGGATCCGGTTCAAAACCTAAATTGATTTTTTTTTTTTCATTGTCCCATATAAATGTTGTGAGTTGGGATTCTCTACCGCCAGGGTAGAGGTCTTTTAACCAGAAAATAAATAAAATAAATAAAATAAAAGAATACTATCAGATTGGTATTATTTTTCGGTTTTGTAGGCTAACCTTTCTGAAGTTATTAATTAAATGGTCAAAGAGTAGCTCATCGACTTTTGGATATTATTTTAAATTGTATAATCTTTTCTGGAATGTAAAATACCATTATTTGTCTCCTTCAATATTAAAAATAAAATTTTAAGATAAAGATGATGGGTTTAGATGTGATTCTTAATCATTATCAATGATTGCCATTAAACCCCTATTTTAAGGAACAAAATTTTGAAAAAAAAATTAAAATTTAATTAGGAAGTAATTAGTATTCGTAAATTTTCTATTTTTCTTTGGAGAAAGCGAATTCATATTATGGGGGGAATATTACTAAAATATGTGCAGCCGGCTGGTTATGAACCCAAGACCTCCCCATGGGAGGTTGGATTGTTAACCACTTGACTATCCTACCATTGACAAATTCTCTATTTTTGTTCTCTTCTTTCTTCAAACCTCTCATAAATGGCTTAGGTAGTTAGGAAAAATTTGAGAAAACTAGTACATGTTGCATGAACAAATTGATTTTTTCTTTTCAAATTAATTACTAAATTAATTTTTTTTCTAATATTATATTTAAGTAATAGATATTCTCTCTTTTTTTGAACTTTTTTTAATTTAATTATTGAACTAATTGTAATAATTATTTTTCTAACATTTTATATTTGTATAATTGTAGGTGATATGGACTTATTATTCACCCCCTATGTTTAATCCTAGTTCCGCCCTTGTTTTGTATAATATTTTATGAGATAATGCTACCCATAAATACATCTTTAATTGAATGCTTAACATCCCCAACTTGTATTCATACACAATGCTTCAGTGGCTAAGATGGTTAGACATTGATATAGTTCTCTGGATTTGAATTGGCTAGTCTATATACTTTGGGTCTTTGAAACTATGGATACTTTAACTTCAATTTAATTATAATATTCTTGCATTTTTTTTTTTTTTTATGTATTGATGAATTTTGAAATTCTCACAAAAGAAATTTTGAATTAATAGTATTGTAAATTTTCCCCAAACAATAGTGTTGTAAAAATTTCCCAAAACTATATCATGTTTAATATGTCATCTCTATTCATTTACTTTTAGCGTAATATATTTTGGTACATTGTCTAGTAATCTTTTCATGATTTCTGCATGGTCAATTAAGAACACTACTTAAATATTATAAATTCAAAACAACCATACCACCTTTCTACATGATGCAAATAAGTGAGCATGTCATATATATTGTTCGATGTATTTCTTTTTTTCGTATTCTTTTTTGTTTAATTAGTAAAAGCCAAAAAATTACAACAGCTAGTAAGTATGCGTTTGGTAACATTTCTGTATGAGAAACAAGTTCTTATGCAAAATCGTTTTTTAATGTTTCTGTGCTAAAAGATCGTTCTTTGCTTGAAAATGGCGTTTGATAAATCCATTCTAAAAATATTTTTAGAACACTAATAATAGAATAAGTTGGTGTTTTTTTCCCTTTTTTTGGATTGAAAAATAAAGTTGATTTTTGATAAACTCGTTTTAAAGCTTCAATTTGAACCAATTTTATCACTTTCGTTTATGTTCTTTGGTAAAAACATATTTTTTATGTTTTGCAAAAAGCGTTCTTTATAACACTTTTTTGACTGGTTCATTCTTAAAGAACAAAAGAATGAACCGTTTTATCAAACGCCTCTAATCCGTTCTTCCATTCCTAAAGAACAGAAGAAATGCCAAAAATGTTTTTTAAGAACATTATTAAACACGCCATTCTAGTCTTCCTAGTACATTCTCAATAGTACATTCTCAGTTGAGAACTAGTATCCATAGATAACCTATCTTATTGTACTAGCAATGATTTTATTTTCCAAGCTCAAAATAGATATCATCTATTTCTACTATTTCATAGGAAATTGATTTCAACGAAGAGCGACTCAATGCCGAGTCTCAAGAACAATCTTCTAAAAATGATGTGAATAAATCATATCACATGCCATAGTTTCAATTTATCATTAGATTTTTTTTTTTTGTAATCAACATCTCATTGAAAAGGAGCAAAGGAGTGACGGCCTTTCAGCTGGGCTCTCAACATCAAATGTCATCCTAGATAGAATCCACTATAGTATTGGAATTTACATTAGACTTTAAATCATATGATATGCATAATATAGTTTCATTACACATGATTTCAATTATATGATTTTCCCAGTTTCACTTTCAAAACTTGTTATAGGCACTCAAATTATTATTATTATTTTAAGACAAATTTGAACTTGGATAACTTTCTTTGGATGGCTGTAACATTTTCCATGTGATAAATCTGAAACTTTTTATAGATTTTTTTCTTTTGCAGGTCAAATAAACTTTAATGGATTGGTTGGACGTCAAAATCTCCAACTTGAACTGTCAGTTTTATAATGAATTTCCAGGTGACAGAGAAAAAAATTTATAAACACCAATATGGCAACATGGTGGATGGTTTTGCCCAAAAAAACAAAACATGGTGCATGGTGGAACTCCACAGACAATTAATTAATAGAACAGCAGGTCCTCGTTAGGATCAATTTGAATAGTGAATTTTTCTGAAGGTCAAGTAAAGTTTTTCCCTTTTACCAAGGAAAATAATAAAAATGTGAGTTTTTTCTTAAGCCATGCATGGTCAATGAAAAACTTTTTGCCTTTTACCGAGGAAGAAAAAAGAAAGTGAGTTTTTCTTAAGCCATGCATGGTGATCGAGAAACCCCTCACCATTATTTTTTATGAATAAGAGGGGACACGGTGCAACAACGAAGGATATGCTTTTGGACTATTCTGGGTTGCTTGGTTAGCTACGAAACTAATGAAATATGGCACGTTGGTTTATCCATGTTTGCCTTTTGAACCACATTTTTAAAACCACCTCTGCAGTAAACTATATAGAATATTGGTGCGAAAAGATGGAATTTAGAACCCAGGAAAGGTAGAAAGTTTGTGGCGCCCACAACAACTGACCAACCCTTATAGCTAGCCTTCTTCTGCTTCTTCCGAGTAATTAAGAGGTTGATCTGATTATTAATTATCACTTTCTGAATTGTCTCATCTGCTCTGTGTATCAGTCTGCTCCATGAGAAGTTGTTGCTGCGTTAGTGATTCAGGAGCTGAGACAAACACAAAGAAGAAGAAGATGTTAACAGGAAGAAGCTTTGCTGTTATTATTTGGTTTATTTCTCTGATGAGTTGCTTCCTAGCTTCTGCATTTGGAGCAATGACCACTCTACTACCTGATGAGGAAGGTATTCCAATTTATTCTTCTGAAATGTTGACATTTTTTTTTTTAACTTTTTACATTAATTATTACTTTCTTCCTCATATAAGTGACCTAAAAATCATCACTTCATCACTTATTTCTACCATTTTAAAAAACATGACAAGCCTGGTTCTTGGATTCTCTACTGCAAGGTTTAAAATATCCCACGATACCATACGATATTAGCCGATACGTATCCATATTTAACCAAATCGATACAATACATCTCTCCATTGCATTACATTAAAATACACTAGCCAAAGCGATACAATACTCGATACAAAACGATACGTCTCTAAAAGTCACATAACCGATACGGTAATCAATACCGATATGTTAAACCTTACTCTACTGTAGAGTAATATACTATATTTTAGATTTCTCAAAACACATTCAAGGGGGACCCATAAACCAAAATAGGAAGTTTCAGGGAATACTGATGTTTCTGTCTTTTTGTCTTTTGTTCCTTGAATTCAAATATGGTAACTTACAAATTCATCTCTCTACCCTAAAGCAATCTATGCTTTTATCTTGAAGTGGACCACAGTTAAATTAGGACAGCCTGGCAGGGTCCACTTACAATTATAAGACCCTAAAGCACTGTTTCTTGTTATCATCTTATCTAATAAAGCCCTTGCTCTTCATCTACATTTTTTAGTTTATTCTATTTTTAATTTTAGTGAAAGTTTTTCTTCATCAATGATGGCAACAAGAATCTTTCCACTATAGATAATGTGACCATTCATTGAGATCTTTGTCTTAATGTAGGAAAATTCTTCCCTTCCCTCCCCAATAGGGGAAGAGAAACTTACTCATCCTATTTATATACAAAGAGAGAAAAATTTTTAGGAAATACTTCAAAATGTGGAATATAATTGTTTGTACTTTGTAGGAGATGGGTAACAACTAACCACGTCATTTTTTATTTAAAAAAGAAAAAAAAGAAAAAAAAATTTACTCTTGTCAATACCCAAATTAGAAAATGATAATAAATTATTAATCCCTTTTTTTTTGTTAGGTAGGCTAAACATTAAATTGGTGGTAATGAGAAAGCTTCAATTATTGAAATTAAATAAGGGTTGACTCGTATTGAAGCTGGCGAAATGTATTGAAAAGACACCAAATTCCCACTTTCTTTTCACATTTAATCAGAGTTTAGGTATCTGGACCCCAAAAAACATAAAGAAAAACGAATTTAGAGTTTAGGTATGAAAACAAGCGAAATAGACAGTTGGATAATCAATGATGTCTTGAAAGGTTTAGGTTGAATGCAGAGAATTAAAACACGTACACTGAAGAAGCTTAATAGCCAGCAGAAAAGAATAGATTCGATTCTAGATCCCAAGAAAGGTTGCAAAGAGTCTTTAAAGATCGAGTTCCCTTCATCGAGCCCACCAGTGTGGCACCCACCAACCATACCCCAGCTGAGGATCCTTATTATCGCGCCTTCTTCGTCTTTTCCTTCTTCTTCAGAGAGCAGCCATCAACTATCAATAAGTAGATCTGAGTTTCTTTCTCATCTTCTCTACGATGACGAGTGGTTCAGAAAGCATTCGAATCGAGTACAACTAGCTACGTACACAAGTACTAACGACAGCAACTTATTCTGCTTCGCTGCTGCTGTTTCACCTCTGCTCCAGGAGGAGGAAGAAGAAGATGTTATCGAGAAGAAGCTCTGGTGTTCCTTCCTCAGTTATTGTTGTTATTTGGTTAACTACTTTAATGAGTTGTTTTTTGGCTTCCTCATTCGGAGCCATGACTACTCTTTTACCAGATGATGAAGGTTACTCCCAACTTATTCTCTGAAATTTTTTTTTTTTTTTTTTAATTTGAAATTTTCTTCTACATTATTAGTTTCCCTTCTCATCAAAGAACTCAGATCTTCCTTCCTGAAAAAGGAATCTTGATTATTCATTCTTCATTTACTAGAATGAACTGTTGGTTGAGTAGCTGTGGCAGCTGTTCTAAGATCGTCGTGAAGCCCCAAAACGGGAAGTTTCACGGCGACTGTCGTTGACAACATACCTTCATTGAATTAAATGTATGATTTCATTGAAAACGTGAAAGATGAGATTTTACAAAAAGAAAAACACTGTTTTTTTTTTCCAATTTTGAGTTCCTAAAGGAGATCTACGAACAGGATATGTTGTTTCCTCCGCTTTGGTCATAAAAAAGTATATTTTATCAATATTTTATGAAGAAATGATCGATCTCTTCTATTGTTGCAGTGAATGGTTTGAAAGAAGTAGGGAAATCGTTGGGGAAGACTTGGGATTTCAGTGTGGATCCATGTAGTGGCAAATCGGGATGGGCAACAGCTAATCCCACTGAGGGATCGGAGAATGCCGTCACCTGCAATTGTTCCTTCCCCAACGGTACTTGTCACGTCGTCAGCATGTAAGTTTATCTTGCAATTTTTTAAAATAAATTAGCCTTATATTAAAATGTGGGAGGGTTATCTTTTTTTTTTTAAAAACCATCTTTTATATATATATATATATATATATATATATATATATATAATAATATAATATATATAAAATATTTTTTTTTTTTATATAATATATATATATTTTGATCATTATCTTCTCGAAGAGAAAATTGATAAACCCTTACTAAAAAAAGTGTCATGTGGTTTATCCACCAGATAGAGCTTCAGTGTTGTGCAACTAATGCACAGTACTGAGCTATGTACGGTGAAATTTCGATTACCTGATTTGTAATTTTTTTAAAAACCTTTTGGTTACCTGAGTACTTTCAAAAATTTAAAGATTTCAAATATACGTTCAAACCTCTAGAATCATGGTTAGAATTGAAATTAAGAACGGGGTTAGTTTGAATTTTGGAATGAAATCTTTGGATTTGTCCAAAAAAACTATTGAAGTTGAACCCGTCCATGGTTCAACCATGCTTTAACACTTGTGATTCAGTATGGGTTGATTTTTAAATAGTTCTTTTTTCTATAAACGAATCTTGACGTATATAATTGAAGAGCAAGAACAGTGGTGCAATGTAGGTAGCAGATAAATTATAAGTTGTCTGTCCATTTGTGAATCCGGAAGATTTGAGATCTCCCCATGCATAATCCCAGCACGGTCCAAACTTTGGGTTGGGAGGACCAGGCCTGCTTGTAACTTATTGTAAGTCATCTTAAGTTGGTGTAGGGTCAAATTCAAAGACAAAGACAAAGATAAAGACCCCACCATATATCATTTCTATGTGTAAGTAATGAAATCATCCACAACCATGTTTCAACCATGCCATATTTTTTGTGCTTTCTATTATGTGTTAATTTTTAAATAGTTCCATTTTTTCTTTGAACGAATTATGACGTATATAATTGAAGATGCCCCTCAAAGACAACAGGGGGTTTGGGTTCTATTTTGAGAGTATCACAAGGGCGATTCATTATAAGTTGTCTGTCCCTTACTCCTTTTCTACACCTCTTGAGGGAGAAGCTTTAGGAATTCGTGAGGCTCTTCTAAAGTCACTACTTCTGCATGATCCCTTGTTGAATATTGTAGAGGATAGGGGTCATCCACCTTTCTTCTTATTTTATGGATTGTCAGTTTTCACTTTGTGTGCCGTAGGGGATGCAACATTCAAAGACATTCTCTCGATAGGAAGGCCCCACCTTAACATCATTTCTAACTGTAAGCCATGAAATCTTCCACTAATTGGTTGTTGGCTCTTTGTAACCTTTCTACCTTGTCATTTCCCTGTTCTTTGACAATGAATGTTGGATTTCACTTCAAAATTATCCGTAAAATGCAGTCAAATAAATGCAACGCATGGTCCAATACACGTCTTCTTCTAGTAGACTCATTGGGCCAAATTTGACCTCAGTCTATCACTTTTTGAATGAAATTACTTGGGTCCACGCGCAATACCTATAGCGGATGGTTGAAATTTCAATCTCGACCGTTTATTTTTGAAAAGTTTGTTTTCACACTTTTAAGAAATGAACGAATCTCGATTGCGACTATTCGCAACATAGTGCTGCACACTGAAGTCGAGCTCCTTTCTCAACTTTAATGTCCCCCCATAGTTTACTTGCGGATATGTAGATCATGCAGGATTAATCCAATTTGTGGTTTCCATCACCTCTTATGACAACAACGATGATGGTGACATTTTCTTATATTTTTGTGGTTGTTATTTTTGAACAAATTTTTTTGTTCAAAAGAAAAATATTGCATTACCGAGTGCTGAAATTACATAGTTCCTCAGTTAGTATGAGGCTCATTTCACTTCTATTGTGGCAATAGTTATTGATAGTTTGACTGGCAAGGAATTTAAAATAGTATAGCAGGGGTGGGGACTTATAGTTACAAAAGATCACATTAGGCGGGGGGTGGGGGTGGAATAGGGATAGTGTTTCCTCTTCATTGAACCACATTTCCTTGATTTGATTTGTGTGTTGCATGGCTTCCCTTATAGCCCTTATTATTGCTTCGTCAGAATCGCTCTTTTTCAGGTATCCCGCCATTGCAATCAAAATTCCTCCTTGTTTCAAGGAAGTGTTATTTATGTGATGCTTTATAGCTTATAAAAGGTGTGGTAAAACAAATGCTTGAATCGATAATCACTTTGAACTCAGTACTTTTACATAAGAAGCTGTCACTATTATATTAAAAATTATATACAAGAGACTGTTACCACTATATTAGAGCATCTAATTAAAAGATTGTCACCAATATGTTAGAAAGCCCATCTATGCATTTGTATTTTTTTTTTTTTATAAAAAATTTTTTTTATATATATATATATATATATATATATATATATATATATATCACGGAGAGCCCACATGCATTTTCTATTATTTGCTTTTCTTTTAAAGGTTAAAATCCAAAATCGAGATTTATTCAGTTCTAACCGTTCTATTTTTTTTCTTCTTCTTTTTTGTGCAATAAAAAAAAATCACTAGGAATTAGCCAAAATGTACCCTAAGCTATCGATAATCGGTTCCAACTTCCAACATGGTTTATTTTACCAATTCGGTTCTAATTTCAGATAGGAAGACCAATACGACGCTGAGTCACATTTCCATTAAGTAGGACCGAATGTCTTTTGGCTGCCGGCTTGTTGGACCCGGTCCGATGGTTCAAGTGGATCCGGTCCCATTGGGTCAATTTTTGGGTGAGATTTCACCGGTGACAGTGAGCTGTAGCACTAATAAATCACCGTTTGAATTGCAGAGTTCTTAATTCTCAGGGTCTAAAAGGCGTCCTACCTGCTGGAGAACTGCTTAAGCTTCCCTACCTCAGCCAACTGTAAGACTCTTCATCTTATCTGGCTTAACACAGAAAAATGAAAGCAGAAATAATTGTCTTCTTTGTCAACTAATTTTACTTCAAACCCATTTTCTCCTTCTCTCTCTCGTGCACAGTGAGCTCAATCGTAACTACATTAGCGGTAGAATCCCTGCGGAATGGGGTTCCATGGCATTGGTGAACATGTAAGTTTTCCCTTTATTGTCTTTACTATATGTATGAATCCAGATATTTTGTTCGTTCCCTGAAAACTTTGGGTTGACGGAGAGATGTCCTTGTAGCTCCGTTCTTGGAAACCGGTTGTCGGGTGTAATTCCAGTGGAACTTGGGAACATCACCACTCTCAGAAACCTGTAAGTTTTGATTTTCAACCCTTATTTTCTTTTTCATTGTATAATTTTCCGCTTACACAAGTTTGATTTTTCAGGACCCTCGAGGCCAACCTGTTCTCTGGACCACTTCCTTCAGAACTTGGCAAATTGGTCGACATACAGAGAATGTACGTCATATTCTTTTTTCCACTTCGACTCGACGTCCCTCGTTTAATATTCACTTCCGTGTTGGGCTTTTTATTCCTCTCGAATTTGATATCCTTTTTAAGATATTTATTATGTCATGGAATGTCTTGACTGCTCTCATCGTTGGGATTCTATTGGTTATTACAGCCTGTTTTCCTCGAATTATTTTACTGGGCCATTGCCAGAGACACTTGCAAACCTAATCAACATGAAGGACTTGTAAGTTTCTACTACCATACCAACCTGTCCTGCTCTGATTTTTTTCCCCCACTCTTCTTCCTCCTCCTTTTTGAGGTTTATGATGACTCATTTTTTTCCCCAAAATGCTTTACTTTTCCGGGACATGCAGTCGGATAAGCCAAAACAACTTCACTGGAAAGATACCCAGTTTTATAAAGAACTGGAGAAGTCTTCAAAAATTGTAAGAATTTTCATCACTGAATCCCTCCAAGAGCCCTACTAAGAGAAGAGTTCAAAATTTTCACTTGGTTAATTCTCCTTGTCTTTATTGTATCATTGGCAGGGCCATGCAGGCAAGTGGTTTGGAAGGGCCAATTCCTCTTGAAATTTCTTATTTGTCATCTTTAACTGACTTGTGAGTGGAAGACTTATCTTTCTATAATCTTTCTGGTTTGTACGTTGTTACATTCCTTTTGTGTTCTTCATTGAACCAAATTCGGATAGCTAGTATGGGTGAAACTTTTTTTTTTACCCAGGCGGATCAGTGACATAACCGGACCAGAAATGAAGTTTCCTCCACTGGGTAACATGACAAGCATGAAGACTCTGTAAGTTGAATGTTTATATTATCTCTCAAAGCTAATTGCAAGTTGTGCCTTTTTGTTATTTTGGCTGGGTGAAGTGACAATACTTGGAACACTTCTTTTAGAATATTAAAGAGTTGCAATATTATTGGACCACTGCCTGATTATCTCGGTGAGATGACAACACTGAAACAATTGTAAGTACAATCCTTTCTGTGTCACCTCCCCCCACCCGCTCGGCCCATTCTTTACCAAAGTTTCTTCTTTTGGTTTTCACTTACCACCTGTTGACCTCAATATAGGTTTACCTTTCCATAATATATGAGAGGATATTATGATAAGTTCATCTTTTTGCACATTGGTCATGACAATTTAAGTTCATCTTTTAAAACCTGTTGAATAATATATATTTTATATAAACAGTGGGGAGGGGGAATCCAAAACAGTGTATCTGTAGATTGGGCTCCAGCGTCTGCAATATAAAGATTTCACCTCCAACCAACATATATCAGTCGTACTTTTTACAAAACCAAAAAAAAAAAAAAAAAAAAAAAAAAAAAAAAAAGAAAAAGAAAAGAAAAAAAATTGGGAAATAGAGGATAAAGGAAGAGTGAACTAATGAGTAGAAAAAGAAGTACCAAGAACATCTTTTGGAGATTACCACTGCAAACATCCATGGCCACCCATAGTTAATGAAATGATCAAGGGAGTAGCTGTAAAAAAGCCAAGGAGAGTGAGAACTTCTAGTGTAACTATGTCAGTTTATATATATTTATATACAGAAGGTTTATTCTGTTACATCTGCGCTGGACTTCGATTAAAGTATTCTCAATGTGAGATATCAAAAGAATTTCGATGACAGATTACTCCATGGTTTCGGAGTTGGTTATGTGTTGTATGAAACAGTTAGGTTCTCAGACCAAAATGTAATTATCTGGCTCACAGATTGAATAACTCTTAATAAAGTAAGTATAATACTAGATGACAATGTTAAGCAGACATTTACATAGGAACTGATGTTGAGTGTCCAAATCTGGGACCATTAAGTGAAGATACTAAAGGGAGAACCCCTAGAGGACCAATTTGATGTAAGAGCAAGAGAATCTCAAACCTGCAAGTGAGAGAGAGAGGAGACATAAATGCCCCTGAACATAATTCATCACATATAGAGAAACCTTTTTACCTGAAAGCATAAAACTACCCTTGGGATATAAAAACATCTGTGGGGAAAAGTGATCACTACCTCTGCTAATAATACCAATACTCCTCCTCAGCCTGGAGCTTCTAGATCTAGTAGGTTCACCCTGACAATGATGAAGTGAAAGTGAGCAGCAACAGATGAGAGACATAGTGAGAGAGAAAGTAGAGAGATATGAGACAGAGAGGAAGGGAGATTGTGTGAAGACCACACCATCTATTTTTCCAGCTGATTATAAAAAGAAAGAGAAGTAAATAAACACCCCTTGAACATAAGCTATTACATAGTGAAAAACCTACTTCCCAAAAGTATAAAACAGTCAAGGATATGAAACAGCTACCCAAGAAAAATACATTCACTGTTGGGGAGAAGTGAACAGTACTTCCTCTGCTAACAACACCAACACAAGTGGCAGGTGCTCATCTGCATTTGCTACTATTTCTATCATTTGCTCCTGTGTTGTCAATAAATGCTAACATATTTTGATATGAAGCTAGTTTCTTGTACTAAGAGTTTGTTCCCAGATTTTCCCATCGTAAATATTGCCCACCACTTGTTGAAATGTTCTTTCTTTTTGTTGATATAGGTAAATGCTGATGACAGATGTCTGAAGATAAAATTCTCTTACGGACTTTCTTTATATGTGTCATCAATAAATGTTAAACATATTTTGATATGAAGCTAGTTTCTTGTACTAAGTGTTTGTTCCCAGATTTTCCCAAAATATTGCACACGGCATGTTGAAATGTTCTTTCTTTTTGTTGATATACGTAAATGCTGATGACAGATGTCAAAAGATAAAATTCTCTTAGGGGACTTACTTTAGACCAAAACCTCATTTTTGCTTCCATTTTTTATGCAGAGATCTCAGCTTTAATAAGCTGGTTGGAGAAATTCCAAGCCGTTATAGTGGATTGGTAAAAGTAAAATTCATGTAAGTGAGTTTCCGTTGTAATAACCTCTAGGAGAATTGGTGGCACCTTACCATCCTAGTAAGATTTGGAAACTGCATAATCCAAGAACTCCATCTCTTGTGATTAGGTATCTAACTGGAAATTTGTTGAATGGTACTGTTCCTGACTGGATGAAGAAAGGCCAAAACATGTATGTTGGTACCCCTTTGATTTTACTCCTATTGGTACTTCCAAGATGGTTATCATATTACTCTATGATACCTATTTTCGAGGTTTGAAAATTTGTAATTAATATGAAAAATATTTCAGATTATTGAGATTATAATTTTCTGTGATGCATAGTGATCTTTCCTACAACAACTTCTCATACGGAAACTCGGGAGTGTCTACCTGTCAACAGTATAATGTGTAAGAATGCATACCAGTTGTTTCAGCTTCCTTGATAACATTCAGCTTAATGGAAGTTTCTAGTATTGGATCTGCTTATCCTTTTCCTTCTTTCTTTTCATTTGTTGGCCCACACAGAAATTTGTATGGAAGCTCTTCATTGGCCAAAAACTTGTAAGTTTCTCTATTTCTTTTGGTGAATTTGCATAACAGGTTTTATGTATTTTCCATTTGAATTAATTTTTTTAATTATATTCAAATGGGAAGACGAGAAAAAATTATAATGTTGTTGATCTCATAAATCTGACTTGATATTAAACTTCTATTGGTCTAGAAGTGGAGATGTTCCTTGCTTGAAGAGTCTTACCTGCCCAAAGAGTAAGTATATATATATATTGTTTCAAAGTTGTAATGAAAATTTTGCCTTGGTCCTGTTTTTGGTTCTATTGACATCCGCCTTGGCTAGTCATGGTATTGTTTTCATTTACACTTTGTCTAGTTGAATGTAAAATGAGCAAAAAGGAAATGAAAACAAAGAAATTAAAGTAAAATTTTCCTAATCATATTACCAAAAGTGTAACTAATTCAAAATCTCACTGAATATAATGTTACCTCATTTTTCAACAAAATTACTTATGTGTTGAATAGAAACTCTTATGGGGATATGATTCTGTTTGAAAATTTCATCAATTGTACTTGGTAAGATGTAAGTGCATTACACAATCAAAAGTACAAAGATTCCAATTTTCTTCGTTTGTATCAATTTTATTTCTCTTCATTTCCCTTGTTTGTAACTTGGAGCGTAGATGAACATAATCAGAATATTATTGGATTAAAGCACCTGATTTAATCCATTTTAAAGGCTGATGTACCATTTTAAGAATTTTAATATACCTTTTCCCAAAGAAAAGTGAAGCTATCCAGATTCTGCAAATTGAAATTTGACTGCATATACGTCTTCCCACTACTTGAAAATGCGAGCTGCAGTATTAGTTATGCATAATCCCATGTTATTTTATTTAAGACTAAATGTATATGTGTAAATATAATTTACTACATAAATTCATCATAGTATATACCTTCTAGAGGATGAGAAGCCTGAAGATTGTTGGTTCAACCTGAAACTGGCAAATAATTGAAAATAACAGGTGAATAGGTAGACAAATTACTAGTCATCTCATACTTTGTATAGAATGATTTCCCATATCATTGGCCCCAATGCAAGAATCTCTGTTATGTAGGCTATTCTAGGTGACTTATCTGAATCATTTTGCATAATAAAGGACAAACTTATTTTTGTTGAGATGCCTGGGGAAAACTTTTCCTTATTACACATAGTACAAAACAATAACCAATTTCAGTGAATACGTAACTCTTTTTCCATTAAAGAAACGGATATAAAAGAAATTTACAGATGTTGATATGATTTTCTCATCTATATAAGTAATGATTTGCCTCAAAACGTTATCAAGACATTGTTATTGAACTTCCAGATATTAAATTGTGAATTAATGATTGACAACCATTAAGAACATTTATAACCTATTGGGAGGTAGACTAATAATTTCCCCCTAACTTGGAGGATGCAATAAGTTTTTTCAAAGCTATCACAAAAAGAACATCCTAGTGCATGATGTTCCCACTATTGTAGGGTCTGGAAGTGGCAAATGTACGCAGCCCTACCCCTTTTTCTCAGAGATGCTTTTTCCATATCTCAAACCCGCAACCCGATGGTTGCAATACCATTTGGAAGCTCACACTGAGCATTATCCAATGATGCAAGAATCAAATCTAAGTTTAGCCACAAACTCTACTGAAAATGTGCAACAGGTGGCAAAGCCTGCTTGGCAAGGTGGGGTGGGAATTTGTAGTCATTCTGAATGATTCTCACACCATTGTCTAATGCGTGGCTCTCATATGAAACGAACAATTATTGTTTGTCGCATCAAAATGAACCACCCTAAATAGTTGAATTGTTGATTATCAAGCAAGTGAGAGTCTTTTGTCTTTTTCCCATGACTGCATTTTCCTTGAGAGAGATGTCAGATCTATTGGCATCCTACTGATATCTTCAGTTGGGGGGTTACAGAATGGGGTATCTGCTCTCATCCTCTTTATCTTTCCCGTAGCTTGATCTTTGCTTATTTCCAACTTTGAAGCACTTTGGGATTTTTCTTTAAAAAATGCTAATGATGTTATCTGCTTTGCTCGTTCTAATTCGAACTAATGAATTTCTCTTCTGTGCAGAGGGGTATTCATTTCATATCAATTGTGGTGGAGACACTGTCCACAATGGCAGTACCACTTATGAAGATGACCGGGATTCTGCTGGTCCTTCAAAGTTTTTCCAAAGTAGATATAATTGGGGATTTAGTAGCACAGGAAATTTCATGGACAATGACATTGATATTGATACCTATACAACTCCAAATGTGTCCACGCTCTTGATGAGAAACCCTGAATTGTACACAAGGGCACGTCTTTCTCCTCTCTCTCTCACTTACTATGGGTACTGTTTACTGACTGGAAACTACACTGTGAACCTCCACTTTGCGGAAATCATGTTTACGAACGATCACAATTATAGCAGTCTAGGGAGGCGCATATTTGATGTTTATATTCAGGTAGTTAAATGACATTGCATAAATTACTTTTAGTGGCTTATAGAAAAGGCTTGGTTATAACTAGTTCTATGCAGGGACAATTGGTACTGAAGGATTTCAATATAGTAGATGAAGCTGGTGGAGTTGGGAAGGCTGTCACAAGAAATTTTAGCTCAATTGCTGTAACGGATGGGACTATAGAAATCCGGTTCTATTGGGCAGGGAAAGGGACAACAGCACTCACTTCTAGAGGGACCTATGGTCCTCTCATATCAGCGATTTCTGTAGATCCTGGTAATGTTTGTCATCTGTGAGGTCAATTTTTCTCATAATGAATCATCTTGTTGGTGACATGAGTTTCATATTTGTGATGTCAAGATAGACTTTAATTACAGTTGATTAAAATATATAAAATGCATCCTTTTGTCACTCATCATCCTTTTTCCTTGCTTTGAATCCACATGAAAAGGCAAAATAGTTGAGATATAATTTTATCTGTTATATGTGGAAAACTGAAATAGGGTAGAAATAAATTACAGAAAAGTGATATGTATTTTAAATTCTAATCCATGAATTTTTTTTCTTATTTATTGGCTTATTCAGTTTGGTTGTTCTATTTCAAATTACAATTACAGGAATTCAGATTTTCTTGCTCTGTGTGTGTGTGTGTGTGTTTTTGAGTTCAATGCAACAGAACATCTCCTGATTATTTTAACCGTTTATATTCTTTCTTCATGCAGAGTTTACACCTCCCGAAGGCGGAAAGAAGATGTCTACAGCAGCTGTCATTGGGATTGTGGCTTCAGTGGTAGCCCTTACCTTTATAGTTCTTGGGATTCTTTGGTGGAGAGGCTGTCTAGGACGTAAAAACATGATGGACCAAGGTACAAACACAAAAACACACAAAGAGAGCTTAGAATTACTGAAAAAGTATATAAGAAAAAAGGGACAACTATTTTCCAATTTCATTTTTATCTATTTCATTAACATCTGCTAACAAAGGAACACCATGGATGAAATATCAGTTTCACCTTGATGTTTCCATGCAGTCAACATACCATTTGAAATATTTGTTTGATCCAGTTACTTATATTCTAGTTACATGGAATCTTCCTTTTTGTCTTTCCACATGCATATTAAGTATGGTTTCTAACATACAGTTGGCTTCTTTAGATGACATGCTTTTTCCCACTTTCAAGATTTGAGAGTTGAATCGAAGTTACTAGTCATGAAGCAATTGATGAACTTAATAGGACACATGTTTCTAACTAATATCCTCATGCAGAGTTGAGAGGTCTAGACCTTCAAACTGGTTCCTTTACCTTGAGGCAAATCAAAGCTGCCACAAATAACTTTGATCCTGCAAACAAGATAGGAGAAGGTGGTTTTGGATCTGTTTATAAGGTATGCCAAAAAGGTTCTGTCATATTACTAATTTGTTATATTATTTCTTCCAAATGCATGCTTAGTTTGAAGAAATGAGACAATTATTACCACACTGCAGGGCTTATTATCAGATGGCTCCATAATAGCAGTTAAGCAACTTTCTTCCAAGTCAAAACAAGGAAATCGTGAGTTTGTAAATGAGATAGGCATGATCTCTGCTCTTCAACATCCTCATCTTGTAAAACTTTATGGATGCTGCATTGAAGGAAACCAGTTGTTGCTAGTTTACGAGTACATGGAAAATAACTGCCTTGCTCGTGCTTTGTTTGGTAAGAGTAAGTGTCATTTGCTCGTTCACATTTTCTTGTGGTGTTAGACAACTCAATTATGTAAGCATAACGAATGAGAGCCTGGTTCCTACATGCCCAGCCAAAATGGCAAACCACATGGAACCAAACTTTGTGAACAGGTAGACCCCTAGTCACTGCTCACTTATCAAGCTTCAGGCCTACTAGGGTTTGCCACATGGCAAATGTGGGCTATGGGAAGGTAAGCATTAGTTTTTGGAGTTTCCTACATGTGCCTTGAGATGTACAGAATAGTGACATTTCAGGTTTGATCTCAGAACCAGATTCATCTCCTCCCTCTGTTTTCCCCTTCTCTTGCGCTTTCCCTTTCTTTTGTTCTTCTCTTTCCTTTCTCTCCCTTTTCTGTTTCAGGTTTCAGCTTCAACTCATCGAGGGATCCAATCCTTGATAGCCTCTTTGGCATTGGGGGAAAGCCATGAGAGCCATTGTTTGTCATTCTCTTTCTCTCTCCCTTTTCTATCGCCTGTCCTCTCTAACTTGGGATGCTACCAGCCCTAGCGCCTGTGGTGCTTTGACGGTATCTGCCGCTTGTCCTGCACTTTGTTGCAATGAATGCTTTTTGTGCCATTGATCAATCAGAGGAGACTGCATTGGTTTAGTCGGGTCTATTGCCCTTTGGTCCATTTTGGTTGTGCTAATATTGTATTTTCTGGTTTGACTCTATGGTTTTGTGCTTCTTGTGCTTGTGTTTTGTCTTTGCACTTGTTTTATCGAGCCTGTCTTTCGCTTTGTACTTTTTTTCTTCCCTTTTTCTCCTCTTTGGTTAGTGAATTATTTATTCATCCCAATCCCAAAAAAAAAAATGTCTCTACTCATTGATCCTTAAAGTGGGCATGTAGAAAGGGTTATCATCATGTGCGTTTAGGAAGCACTTGTTTGTAATATGAGCATCTCTAATTTGTCTTTATTTTGATAATGTAAAGGTTCATCAGAATGTAAACTGAAATTGGATTGGCCTACGAGACAAAAGATCTGTATTGGGATAGCAAGAGGATTAGCTTTCCTCCACGAAGAATCCAGGTTGAAGATTGTTCATAGAGACATTAAGGCTACTAATGTTTTACTCGATGAACATCTTAACCCTAAGATATCTGACTTTGGCTTGGCCAAGCTTGATGAAGAAGAGAACACTCACATCAGCACACGAATTGCTGGAACCATGTGAGTCATTTTAATCCCTCCCAGAAAATCCTGTAGCATTAACAAAAAAGAGAAAACCATTATTGCTTTGTTCATTTCCATTACTACGTATATTTCACATCCTGAGATTACCAAATCCCTTATATCTTTCTTTTAGATATTTGATCGAAGTCACATATATACTGAAAACTATTTCAACTCTGAGAACTATTGCCCATGCAGGAATTTCAGTGAATTTTTTGTTGTCGAGATTGACTTCATATGTGAAAATCTCTGATTTATCTCTACTTTACAGAGGATATATGGCACCAGAGTATGCCATGAGAGGTTACCTGACTGATAAAGCAGATGTCTACAGTTTTGGGATTGTTGCCTTGGAAATTGTCAGTGGGAAGAGCAACACCAGCTTCAGGCCAAAGGAGGAATGTGTTTACCTTCTAGACTGGGTAACTTTGTTAGCTTGCTATATTTCAGTTTTTGTCTGTCTTTACATTTGATACGTTTGCATGTGGTGGAAGATAACTTTATGTGATTGTATTCAGCTTCAATACAAGTACTCTTATCCCTTGATTGTATCTCAGGCCCTTGTTCTGAAAGAAAGAGGAAACTTAATGGAATTAGTGGATGAAAAGTTGGATTTGGAATTCAACAAGGAAGAGGTTTTGAGGATGTTAAATGTGGCTTTGCTATGCACAAATGCATCTCCAACTCTTAGACCTACCATGTCAGTTGTGGTAAGCATGCTTGAAGGCCGAGCTACAATTAAGGAGTTTGCACCACATTCAAGTATCACTGGTGAAGATGTGAAATTCAAGGCTATCAGGAACCATTGTCAATATAACCAAGATCTGAGCACGTCCACAATTGAGAGCCTCACCCATAGTACATCTATAGATGGACCGTGGACTGGGTCTACTGGGTCTGTTCCTGATCTTTACCCAGTCAATCCAGATTCCCAATACTGGAACGACAGAAATAGGCTACTGTAAACACGAGTAGAGTGTTGGCTATGCCAATACTCTCCTGTGTCTTTCTCCTCTTCAAAACAAGATGACAAAGAGAGAGATATCCTCATGTGAGTTTGTAACATTGACCAACATGTATTTTCGTGTAGTTTACAAATACAGGTTTTGGTATATAATTTATTTTACACATTTCTATGCTTATCTTTTTTTCTTCGTTTTCTTGGCACAACAGACAGATGCACATATGGTTGTGGCAACTTGTGTCAAATTTTTGTTAGCATGGAGTTATGATAAAAACAAGTATTCTACTCCAATAAACGTTCATGATTTATAAAGTTCCTTTTTTGCATATTTCAGCTTAATTGACTGCTCTCCAGTGTCGAACAAAAATCTGTCTCTTTTCCTCATGTATGGCTGCAGATATTGATGAATTAAGACAGGTTGCTAGACAAGATTCTTCATTCTATTTGCTTTATAAAAGGCAAATCTGGATTTGAAAAGATCACTACTTTGTCATGTAGCCCAGATTTCAGGAGGGGTTGAGTGGGTCATCTACTTGTGCATGTTGCCCCCCAAATCTCCCCACCAGAAATACAAGGTGGTGCACCTCTGAGAGCAAGTTTATCTCAGTGATACTCTCCTCCCCTTATATTTCTGTTGGCTGGACCTGATCGAGAGTAACATACAAACCTGCCTTACAGATAGAGGATCCAGACTCTCACAATGGTGTACAGCTAGAGAATGGAAATAATTCATAAATTGATGTTACTGTTGTATGCCTCATTCAACATAACTTAATTAATGTATATTATTTTTTATATAAAAATATATATTTTAATCATATCATTTATCTTATGGTTTTTATAACGGAAATTTTTGTCCCATATCGGACAGAAAAAAACTGATTATCTTGTTTATATATGGTAATGACCTATATAACATATTTTTGATATTAAGGATCGAATTCTTGTGAGACTTGAACCAAGCATGAACCTGGAATGACCCAACCATGGATAAATAACTATATATTAATTAATATTAATAATTCTATATGACCTAAGACTTTGGTCGAGATCTGTCTTAATGTAGGAAAATCTTCCCTCTCCAATAGTTGAAGAGAAGCTCAGTCATCCTAGTTATATATATATATAAAGATAAAGAAAAAAATTTATATGTTTGAAAATTAAAAAAAAAAAAAATACTTCAACATGTGAGATATAATTGTTTGTAAATGGGTAACAATTTAACAACTAGCGACGTCGTTTTTATATATATAAAAAGAATTTACACCTCAGAATAGAATGGGTAACAATTTAACAACTAGCCACGTCGTTTTCATATATATAAAAAGAATTTACACCTCAGAATAGAATGTATGTCAATTCTCAAATTAGAAAATGATTATAAATTATTAACACCCTAAACATTAAATTCGTGGTAATGAGAAAGCTACAACTTATTGAGATTAAGTAAGGGTTGACTTGTAACTTTGTGGGGTTCACAAATAAAAAATAACAAAATATTTAAAAAAAAAAAAAGTTTCTATCAGGTAAATCTTGTGGACTCTTGTCATTTGTAGTCAGTACTCGTCCGTCAGCACTTCGTGCTCCAGTCCGGAGAGATGATCCGGACTTATTTAATTAGAGTTTAGGTATGTTGAGTATCAAATATCAATAAATAGATCTGAGTTTCTTTCTCATCTTTTGTACAATGATGAATGGTGGAGAAAGCATTTAATTCGAGTGCAACTAGCTACACAAAGACTAACAACAGGATTCAGGAACTTATTCTGCTTCGCTACTGCTGCTATTCACCTCTGCTCCACGAGGAGTTGTTAAGTTAAAGATTCAGGAACTACGAGGAGGAAGAAGAAGATGTTATCGGGAAGAAGCTCTGGTGTTTCTTCCTCAGTTATTGTTGTTATTTGTTGGTTAGTTACTGTGATGAGTTTGGCTTCTTCATTCGTCGGAGCCATGACTACTCCTCTACCAGATGACGAAGGTTACTTATTCTAATAATACTCCCAACTTATTCTCTAAAATTTTGACTTATTTTATTTTTTGAAGTTTCTCTTCTACATTATTAGTTTCCCTTCTCGATCATCGGAGAACTCAGATCTTCTTCCGGAAAAAGGAATCTTGATTATTCATTCTTCATTTACTAGAATGATGAACTGTTGGTTGAGTAGTTGTAGCAGCTGTTCTAAGATCGCGAAGCCCCAAAAAGGGAAGTTTCGCGGACTTACCTTCATTAATGAATTAAATGTATGATTTCATTGAAAACGTGAAAGATGAGATTTTACAAGAAAACACTGCTTTTTTCAACTTTGAGTTCTTGAAAGAGATTTACGGACAGGATACATTGTTTCCTCAACCTTGGTCATCAAAAAAGTAAATTTTATTAATATTTTATGAAGAAATGATCGATTTCTTCTATTGTTGTTGCAGTGAATGCTTTGAGAGAAGTAGGGATATCGTTGGGGAAGACTTGGGATTTCAATGTGGATCCATGTAGCGGTAAATCGGGATGGGCAACACCTAATCCCAGGGGATTAGAGAATGCCGTCACTTGCAATTGTTCCTTCCTCGGCGGTACTTGTCATGTCGTCAGCATGTAAGTTTGTCATCTCTTTAGGTTAAAAAGTTAAAAAATGGGAGGTTTTTCTTTTTTGAATAACGATGCATGGTTGAAGGCTATTATAGAGTTGAATCTATGAGCTCTTTTTGAAAAGATATTGATCACTACATTCAGGAAGAGAAACTGATAAACTCTTACTAAAAAAATCTGTCCGATGGTATATTCACCGGATGGAGCTTCAGTGTTGTCCAATTAATGCACAACATTGAGTTGCTTACGGTGAGGATGGAATGAAAAGCAGGTGAAATCTCAATTACTTGATTTACATTTTTTTTTTAACTTTTTCAACCACACCAATTTGTAAAAAAATTTAAAAAATGCAAAATGAGTGGTCGACATTTTGACCTTGACCCCTCAAAAAGATCGTAACCATACGCAGCTCAGTGCTGCGCATCAAGCTGTAGTTCAAATTGCAGTCATGCCATATTTCTTGTGCTTTCTACCATGTGTTGATTTGAAATAATTCTTTTTCTTTGAGCCAAACTTGACATATATAATTGAAGAGTAGAACAGTTGTGCAATGTAGGTAGCAGATAATTTATTAGTTTTACCTGTCCATGTTAATGAAAGATTGACATTCTCCATGAATTATTGATCACATCATTTCTAAGTCTAGGTATGGAAATCATCCACAGAGATTTTTCTCCGCCTAATCTTTTCGCTTTATAATACTTTTGACTTTTCACACACACACACATGGACGCACGGACGCACGGACGCACGCACACGCACGCACACACACACACACACACACACACTCTTGTGAGGATTTTCCAAGAGGTCACCTATCTTAGTATTATTCTCGCCCAAGTATGCTTAATTTTGAAATTCTAATAGAATCTAATACATTAATACCACGGTATTGTGTGTCGGCGATATACGACGATCAATTGGTGTGTCGCTGGAGGGCGACACAAAACACCCCCTAGTGACACGATATATCCCTTAAGTTGGCGATTATTCTAGCGATGGAGGAGGGAAAACAGGAGGTGGCGGAGGAGGTTGTGGAGATGGAGTAGTGAGTGGACGTGGTGGTGGGGGTGGTGGCTGTGTTGAATAGAAGGATCCTCTTGAAGAGAGATTTCGAAGGAGAACAGATGGGGTTTGATTAGAGACAGAGAGAGGTTCTTTGGCAGCAAAGTTGGTAAGAGTAGAGCCAGTGAGGTGGAGAGAGCAGAGTAGTCGGAATGAGCAGGCGAGGGGTGGTGCCAAGCGTAAACGGCTTCTTTCATGAGGCGGCGTTGCTCCTTGCACTGTCTCACAAATCACAATGTCTTCATTGTCGAGCCCGAAGACTTCTCTGCTAAAAATTAAAAAAAAAAAAAAAAAACAAAAAAAAAAAAAAAAAAAACAGAGCAAAGGAAATTAACGGTTCTGGTCTTGCGGGGATAAAAAAACCCTAGTGTTTTGGTGGTTGCCCAAGACACTATGAAAGGCTGCTATAGATCTCCGGCGAAAAATAAGAACTTTGATAAAGCTAAAGTGGTGAAGCGGGAAGCTGTTATTGCTCACTGTCTCTTTGTCTCTATTGATGAGAGGTTTCTTCTTCTTTGCCCAAGTTGTGATGGTTATTTCAACTGGGTGTTCGATTCTCGGAAGTAAAAATCGTCTGACATGTCGACCTGTGTCGATGGTGTCGCTAGGCACCAACACAGTGACACTAGTCGACCTGTCGGACGGTGATTAATATTGATATGATGGCACCTACCACTATTATATTAGAAAGTCTATATAAAGAGACTGTTACTACTCTAGTAAAAAACATCTATTTAAAAGATTGTTACCACTATATATATATATATATATATTATGCTTTGATCATCGGGAGATTATTTTGTATTACGTAAGAAGGTGGAAGAATGATATGATCCAGGCAGAGCCAACATGCATTTTTCATTATTTGCTTTTCTTTTACAAGGTTAAAAAATTAAAATCGAGATTCAAATAGTCAATCAGTTCTGTTTGAAATCGAAGTACAGCTATCGATAATCGATTCCAACATGGCTCGTTCTACCAATTCAGTTCTAATTTCAGATAGAAAGACCAATATCTCCATTAAGTAGGACCGAATGTCTTTTGGCTGCCACTCTGCCAGCTTGTTGGACCCGGTCTGATGGGTCAATTGGATCCGGTCCGATGGGTCAATTTTTGAGGATATCTCTGAGCTGTTGCACTAATAAATGACCGTTTGATTTGCAGAATTCTTAGAGCTCAGGGTCTACAAGGCGTCCTACCTGCTGGAGAAGTACTGCTTAAGCTTCCCTACCTCAGCCAACTGTAAGAGTCTTTGAAGTATTTCATCTTATCTGGCTTAACACAGAAAAATGAAAAAAGAAATAATTATCTTCTTTGTCAACTAATTTTACTTCAAAGTTCAAACCCGTTTTCTCCTTCTCTCTCTCTCTCTGCACAGTTGGCTCAGTCTCAACTACCTTAGCGGTACAATCCCTGCAGAATGGGGTTCCGTGCCATTGGTGGACGTGTAAGTTTTCCCTTTCTTATCTTCGCTATATGTATGAATCAAGATATTTTGTTCGTTAATCCCTGAAAACTTAGGTTGACGGAGCGATGTCCTTGTAGCTACCTTCGTGGAAACCGTTTGTCGGGTCCAATTCCAGTGGAACTTGGGAACATCAGCACTCTCAGATTCCTGTAAGTTTTGATTTTCAACCCTTATTTTCTTTTTCATTGTATAAATTTTCCGCTTACAGAAGTTTGATTTTTCAGGACCCTCGAGGCCAACCAGTTCTCTGGACCACTTCCTTCAGAACTTGGCAAATTGGTCGGCTTACTGGTATTGTACGTCATATTCTTTTATCCACTTCGACTCGACATCCCTCTTTGATATTCAGTTCCGTGTTGGGTTTTTTTTTATTCCTCTTGAATTTGATATCCTTTTTAAGAGATTTCTTATGTCATGGAATGTCTTGACTGCTCTCGTCATTGGGATTCGATCTGTTGGTTATTACAGTGCGATTTCCTCGAATTATTTCACTGGGCCATTGCCAGAGGCACTTGGAAACCTAACCAACCTGGTGGAGTTGTAAGTTTCTACTACTATACCAACCTGTCCTGCTCTGTTTTTTTTCTCTCCTCCTTTTTGAGGTTTATGATGACTCATTTTTTTCCCCAAAATGCTTTACTTTTCCGGGACATGCAGTCGGATAAGCCAAAACAACTTCACTGGAAAGATACCCAGTTTTATAAACAACTGGAAAAAACTTAAAATATTGTAAGAATTTTCTTTACAGAATCCCTCCAAGAGCCCTACTAAGAGAAGAGTAGTTCAAAATTTTCACTTGGTTAATTCTCCTTGTCTTTATTGTATCATTGGCAGGTCCATGCAGGCAAGTGGTTTGGAAGGGCCAATTCCTCCTGAAATTTCTAATTTGACATCTTTAACTGACTTGTGAGTGGAAGACTTATCTTTCTATAATCTTTCTGGTTTGTACGTTGTTACATTCCTTTTGTGTTCTTCATTGAACCAAATTCGGATAGCTAGTATGGGTGAAACTTTTTTTTTTACCCAGGCGGATCAGTGACATAACCGGACCAGAAATGGAGTTTCCTTCACTGTGTAACATGAAAAGCATGAATACTCTGTAAGTTGAATGTTTATATTATCTCTCAAAGCTAATTGCAAGTTGTGCGTTTTTATTATTTTGGCTGGTTGAAGTTACAATACTTTGATCACTTCTTTTAGAATATTAAGGAGTTGCAATATTATTGGACGACTCCTGATTATTGTCTCCGTGGGAAGAAACCACCAAATCAATTGTAAGTACAATCCTTTCTCTGTCACCTCCCCCCTCCCGCTCGACCCATTCTTTACCAAAGTTTCTTTATCTTTTGGTTTTTACTTACCACCCGTTGACCTAAATATACGTTTACCTTTCCATAATATATGAGACGATATTATGATAAGTTCATCTTTTTGCACATTGGCCATGACAATTTAAGTTCATCTTAAACCTGTTGAAATAATATATATTATACATAAACAGTGGGGAGGGGGAATCCAAAACAGTCTATCTGTAGATTGGGCTCCAGCGTCTGCAATATAAAGAATTCATCAGCAACTAACACATATCAGTCGTACTTTTTGTAAGAAAAAAAAAAAAAAAAAAGGAAATAAAGGATAAAGTAAGAGTGAACTAATGTGTAGAAAAAGAAGTACCAAGAACATCTTTTGGAGAAGGTTTATTCTGTTAATGAAATGATCAAGGGAGTAGCTGTAAAAAAGCCAAGGAGAGTGAGAGCTTCTAGTGTAACTATGTCAGTTTATATATATATATAGAAGGTTTATTCTGTTACATCTGCGTTGGACTTCATTAAAGTATTCTCAATGTGAGATGTCAAAAGAATTTTGATGATGATACGGAGAAATTATGATCAGACCGGGTTCATACCTGGTCCGACCCTCGACCCCGGTCGAGACAGAGGGAACCGACTTGCTCCCGAGCGAACCGGATCCAGAAGATGGCTTGCTGAAGAAGAAAGCTTATTCAGCTACAAGCGTGCCCTAATCCTACTTATGGATTAGGGTAATTACCCTAATGATGGCAGACTCGAATTAACGGCTGCGGATAATCATTATCGAAGGGATAATCATCACATAACCTAAAGGTTATCTCAGGAGTCCTCTACTAGTCCAAACTAGTAGAAGTTTATTGCTCAACGGATCTAACTGTTAAGATCCAACGACTACCCGAAGAAGGCTCAAGTGCATCCAACGAAGGAGATTCGAAGGTACACTCTATATAAACCTCACTACCATACGAGGTGAGGGGATCGAAAAAACACAATCTGAGACTTAGGTTCAGATACATACTGATAGACTTAAACTATCAACGCTCTGCTATCTAAATCACCTTTCCCAGTTCTTCATTCCTTAGCTCTGTGCTTCTAGCAGAGCCGTTTGTGATTAAGTTCATCAACTGACTTAGCCTTCGGAGGTGGACTCCCGACTCCAGCGGTCGGGCCACATCTGACGCTTTCGTTTTGCAGGTCATCACGAGGAGATCTAAGGGCTGAGCAGATTTTGGACGCATCATTTGGCGCCGTCTGTGGGAAATGACTTGAAAAGCTATGGTGACTAGATCAGCAGCCGCTGCACAACGCAATTCCGGTGTTCAGATCCCTGGAGCGAATAATCCAGATATTCCCCAGGGAAGCCAAAATCCTATTGAGGTAGATGGTGGCCAGGGAGGACGTAATCCTCCTCCTGATACACTCCAAGATCAATTGGATCAGGTAAAGATTCAACTCTTGGAGGTGAGCCAAGCACTCCGCATGCTCACCAGACGAGTGGTTTTACCACAGGAACCTGATCAGCACGATTTAGGGAGAAGTGCATTGCCACGTGATCAGAGATTGGCTGAAGACCGGAATATCGGTCAGAATTTTCGTGAAGGAGACCGAGGACCTAGGAGGATTGATGATCAACCTAGGCTAGACGATCGGTTCGACAGGCCGCAAGAGAGTACAACTGATTCAAATACAAGGTTGGATACATGGGTAAGAACTCACTCACCCACTGACAAAAGAACCGTTCGTGATGATCGAGCAGTTCGCGACGAGCGGAATGCTCGGGAAGGACGGGCTGTTCGTGATGATCGAGTAGCACGGGATGATCGTGTTAATCGAGGTCGTGATCATATTGCTGAAGATCACCCGACCCAAATTGGTCAGGAATTGGCCAACATCAATGAGAAATTAGGGCAGTTGGCTAAGGGAAGAATAACTGAGGATATTTACTCAGTCATTCGGAAGACTCCCTTTGCCGATCCAATTGCGGGATATCAGTTTCCCCATAACTTCCGTTTGCCTACCTTTTCAACATTCGATGGCTCCGGAGATCCAACAGCTCACATCGGCTATTAACAACAGACCATGGCAGTTTCAGGTAATTCTGATGAAATTTTATGCAAGGTTTTTGGTTCATCTCTAACTGGAGCAGCACAAAAGTGGTTTTCAAACCTCCCCTCTGGAAGGATCGTAAACTTTGATGAATTGGCGCGCAAATTCATAGGGCGATTCCAGAGTGGAATACAGGTTAAGAAAACGGAAGAAACCTTGTTTACTGTCAAACAAGGAAAGAACGAATCAATCAGAAAGTTTCTGAAAAGATTCAACAAAGTAACGATGGAGATAGAAAATTTGGATGAGCAAGTAGCCAAAATTGCTCTATTCACGGGACTCACTAATCGGAAACTCCTGGAGTTATTACTACAGGATATGCCTGCGACTTATGCTAAGTTGGTACAGAGATGCCAGAAGCAGGCTGAAGTCATGGAGATTCTAGACGCGCGCCAAGGAGATAATAAAGTCTCCAATAAGGAATAGAAGGCTCCTGAGCAGAAGCAGAAGCCAAAGAAAAATGTCCATGATCGGGTTGGAAAATCTTAGGCTTGGCGCCAAAGGTCCCCCGGTAAAAGTGAGTACACTCCATTGAATGTTCCTCGGGCTGATATTTTAAATATCATCAAAAGAAAAAATATTTTGAAGTGGCCGCCTAAAATTCTTTTGAAACCCGGAGAGCAGCAGGATCGAGAAAAGTATTGCCGATTCCACAAGGACTATGGTCATTATACTAATGACTGTCGTCATCCGAAAAGCGATATTGAGAGATTAATATCTCAGGGACATCTGTCCAGTTTTGTTAGCAGGAGGGAGGAGCCATGTGAGCCACGTGAGCCACGTACGGCTGCTCCTAAAAGGGATCGTTCGGTTAGCTCGGAACGATCAAGGGAGGCCCCGAAGTCTAAGAAGGGCAAGGAGGTGATTGAAGCTACTCGGTCACCGATCCTTACCATCTTCGGGGGACCAGAGCCCGAATCACTCCGGAGTCTGAAAACAAAATCCAAATTTGTTGGAACCGGAGAGACGCAGAAGCGGAAGAAGCTGAATGGTGAAGATTCTATCACCTTTAGCGAGGAGGAAGAAAGAGATGTTTGTTTACCTCATGATGATGCCATAGTCATCAAGGTAGAGATTGCACGTCGGGTAGTGCATAGAGTTTTGGTTGATACAGGGTCTGCAGCTGACCTAATTTCTTACGAAGTGTATCAAAAATTGAAGGTGGATCAGGACTTGATAAAACCTTCATCCACACATCTATATGGTTTTGCAGGGTCATCTGCAGTGGCGGAAGGATCGGTCTAGTTGGACTTATCTATTGGAAGTTTTCCTAAGGAAACAACCGTCCGAATCAATTTTTTGGTGGTTCGGGAACTGCCAGCTTATAATATGATCCTCGGGCGACCATCTTTATCCAAGATAGGTGCTATTGTTTCGACAAAGCACCTGAAGATAAAATTCCCGACTGATATGGGAATTGGTCAAGTCTCCTCTAACCATAAGATCTCTCGGCAGTGTTACGTTGCCTATTTAAAAGACAAGGAGGGCCCGAGGAAGGTAACTGCCCTACCTATAGAAGTTCGAGACGATGGGGAAGAGGCAAAGATGCAAAGACCCGAACCAGTGGAGAAGCTGGAACAAATCCAGCTGTGTACCGAGGATGAGAAAAAGATTACTTATATCGGGTCTGAACAACTGGAGGAATTTAAAGATGAGTTGAAGTTATTTCTTCAACAGAATAAAGATGTATTTGCATGGTCTGCTGAGGACATGCCAGGAATCGATCGGGCCGTCGCAGAGCATAAACTCTGGATAGATCCTAAGGCGAAACCAGTGATACAGAAAAGAAGAAATTTCTCCATTGAAAAATATGAAGCCGTTCGTAGCGAAGTTGAAAAACTCAAGAATTCTGGTTTTCTAGAACCAATTGAATGCCCAACTTGGTTGGCCAACGTGGTAATGGTAAAAAAGGCGAATGGGAAGTGGAGGATGTGTACAGACTACACAGATCTTAACAAGGCTTGCCCTAAAGATTGCTATCCGTTGCCTCGGATTGACCTCTTGATAGATGCGACTGCAGGATATGAAACTTTAAGTTTCATGGATGCCTACTCAGGGTATAATCAGATCCTTATGAATAAGGAGGATGAGAAGTTTACGGCTTTCATGACTGATCGTGAAAGCTATTATTATAAGGTCATGCCTTTTGGCCTGAAGAACGCAGGAGCAACATATCAGAGGGCCGTCAACAAGATCTTCAAAGAGCTGATAGGAAAGAATGTTGAAGCTTATGTTGACGACATGCTAGTGAAAAGCTTTACAAAAGCAAATCATATTGCGGATTTGACTGAGGTATTCTCAGTACTGCGAAAATATCAAATGAAGCTAAACCCAGAAAAGTGCGCCTTTGGAGTCTCCTCGGGCAAATTTTTGGGCTTCATGGTATCACAGAGGGGAATTGAGGCTAATCCTGCCAAAATACAAGCTCTGGTTGATATGGAGGCTCCCAAAACTGTTCGTGATGTGCAGTGTTTAACAGGGAGAGTTGCTACTTTGAATCGATTCATCTCCAAGTCTGGAGAAAAATGTTTGCATTTTTTCAAGGCACTTAAAGACTTGAAGGGCAGCAAGGAAGCAAAATGGACTGAAGAGTGCCAGAAAGCTTTCGAGGAGTTAAAAGAAGCACTTGGACAACCACCGATCTTGTCCAGACCAGAGAAGGGGGAAATATTACAGCTATATCTAGCGACATCCCTTTCAATGGTCAGTGCAGTACTTGTTCGTGAAAAAGATAAAAAACAGTGGCCGATTTACTATGTAAGCCACGTGCTGCTAGATGCGGAGACAAGATATTCACAGATTGAGAAGCAGGCTCTGGCTCTCATGATGGCCGCCAGGAAGCTAAGGCCATATTTTCAGGCTCATCCAATTGAGGTATTTACAACTTTTCCTCTTAGTAAAGTTCTTAATAAACATGATTTGTCTGGAAGGATGGTGTCCTGGTCGGTTGAACTCAGCGAGTTCCAAGTGAGCTTTAAGCCCAGAACTGCAATCAAGGCTCAGGCATTAGCCGATTTTGTAGTAGAAACTACTGCACCGGTGGAATCCACCATCGAGGATCCCATTATACCAACCACTTGGGAGGTATATGTGGATGGTTCGAGTAATAAAGATGGAGCAGGAGCTGGAATTCTATTAAAAAGTCCAGCAGGATTTATTATTCAATATGCTTTGAGATTTGCATTTGAAGCAAGTAATAACGAAGCAGAATATGAGGCTCTGATAGCTGGACTTCGGTTGTCAAAAGCATTTTCTATTGCAGATATTACTATTTATAGTGACTCTCAACTTATAGTCAACCAAGTCCAGGGGGAGTATGGTATTAAAGAACCACGCTTGCAGAAATATCAAGAGATAGTGCAGGCATTTCAAAACCAATTTCGGAATTTGAAGATATCTCAGATTTCGAGGAATGAAAATTCAGTGGCAGATGAGCTATCCCGACTAGCCAATGCCAAAGAAAAGAATATAGACCCTTCGGTCTATATTGAAGAGATAACTTTTCCAAGTTATAATGAGAAAGAAATTTCTTATATTGAAGCAGAACATTGCTAGATTGATCCGATAATCGAGTATCTGAGAGATGATAAATTACCTGAGGATCCGAAAGAGGCAAAGTTGATCAAGATTCGATCAGCTAGATTTGTCATTCAAAATGGGAGACTATACAAAAGATCTTATTCTGGACCCCTTATGAGATGTATAGGCCCCGAAGGAGCAAAATCGGCTTTGGCTGAAGTTCATGAAGGAATTTGTGGAGCTCACATGGGTGGACGAGCCCTGGCTCACAAAATTCTGAGACTTGGGTTATATTGGCCTAAGGTCCAAGAGGCTGCTATGGAATATGTTCGTCGGTGTGGTAACTGTCAAATTCACGCTACAGTATCGAAGCGCCCGGCGGAAACCATGACTTCAATTCTAGATCCCATTCCCTTTGCGATGTGGGGAATTGATATCATGGGCAAATTCACCAAGGCGTCAGG
This sequence comes from Hakea prostrata, assembly GCF_041222555.1. Classification (NCBI taxonomy): domain Eukaryota; kingdom Viridiplantae; phylum Streptophyta; class Magnoliopsida; order Proteales; family Proteaceae; genus Hakea; species Hakea prostrata. Next base: position 70,071,559 of record NC_142601.1, on the reverse strand, counting down.
CGGACGAGAAAATCTTATAGTAGCAATTGATTACTTCACAAAATGAGTTGAAGCCAGTGCATTGGCAGCAATTACTGAGAAAAAAGTGGAGAAATTCATGCTTGAATCAATCATATATCGCTTTGGGATTCCAAAGATTATTGTCACTGACCATGATACTCAGTTCGACTGTCCGCAATTTGAGCAATTTTGCGGAACATATATGATCGAGCATCATATGTCCTCGATGGCATACCCCCGAGCAATGGACAGGTAGAGGTTACTAACCGAACGCTACCTGGAAGGAATAAAGAGAAGACTCGAAGTCGACAAAACTTCTTGGGTCGAAGAACTTCATAATGTACTTGTGGGCTTATAGAACTACGGTTCGAACACCCACGGGAGAAACTCCATTCAGGGTGGCATATGGATCCGAAGCATTGGCACCAGTGGAGATAATGGCGGGGACATTACGGGATCGTGAGTTCGAGGAAAAAGCAAATGAACAAGGACTGCTTGATAGTCTTGATCTGTTGGACGAAGTTCGGGCAAAAGCAATAGTACGAACTCAACATTATCAAAGAAGGATAGCGTCTCATTATAATACTCGAGTGAAGAATCGTCGGTACTTAGCCAGAGATTTGGTGTTGAGAAACACCCTAGCTTCCGACCCACGTCACCAAAGAAAATTGGACCCTTCCTGGGAAGGACCTTATATGGTTGTGAAACCGGTCGGTTCAGGAGCTTACAGGCTGAAGAACATCAACACCCAGAAAGAGTTGGATCGTTCGTGGAATGCTAGGCATCTCAAAAAGTTTTATCCTTGATGATGATTTCAATTTTGTTCGCGATGTAATCATTTTCAACTCAATCAATGCAATTTTTGGCTTTCGACAAACTATCTTTTGGTTGGGGGGCATCATACACCACATTCAAGAACAAGATCCAACTATAAGGCATCGAATGAAAATTCGTGTGGGTCCTTCAACACTTATGGAATTTTTTTGAACTTTCGGAAGTCGAGGCATCGGATGAAAATCCGAGTGAGTTCCTTTTGCAAGGCGTCGGTTTAAAACCCGAGTAAGTTCCTTCAAGACTTATTGAATTTTTGAATTATCCTTGAGTAAAGGCATCGGTTTAAAACCCGAGTGAGTTCCTTCTCAGACTTATTGTATTTCTCTGGAAATCCTTAAGTAAAGGCATCGGTTTAAAACCCGAGTGAGTTCCTTCTCAGACTTGTTGTATTTCTCCGGAAATCTTTAAGTACAGGCATTGTTTCAAACAACTAAGACCTAATTCAACAGCGATTCAAATGGCTAGCAAAGTTCAAGATGAAGTTAATTTCTTATTTCTTCAAAAGATCGAAAGAGGCTAGTATCAAAACAATTACAAGAGCTGGATACAATCTTCGGTCAAAAAAGAAAGTCATCATCAATGACTGTTAAGAAGTTATACAAGATCGACACGACTTTGCTAGAATAAACATATGAGTCAACCATTGGTGTGGATTCAAGGAAAAGAAGAGGAGAAATGAGGATTACAAAAAATGTTTTGGTATGCATAAAATCCTCCGCAATTTCATACTCTTTGTCCAGCTTGTCCAGGAGAAGTATGGTCCTCGACCAAACTTGCATTCAAGACGAGCTCGTCATAATTGACTTCTTCCAGGGGAGAATAAACAGGAGAATCTTCCAGATAATGCATAATATCTGGATCGGAAGGTGGAGGATCAATCTTATCTTTGGTCCAGTCAGGAGGAGGAATACCCAGGTCGGTAAATACTTCAGGATGGCAAACAACACTGTAGGGAGTCGTATCAAAATGAGGATCCTTCCTTAATATTGATTCCCATACTTCGTTCTCACCATCCCGGAACGCCTGCAAGTTATAAGCATTCAGCATATCAACAAAGGGCTTACTGTGTAAATACTTGAAGACGTAGGCTCTGCGAACATCAGTTGGAAGGGATTCGGGCAAAGGAACGACAGCTTGCCTTGGAGGTAATGTCTCAGATCCTTTGGCTCCTGACTTTCCAACTGTTCGCTCCAGTCGCTGGATCTTCTCCCTGGCATCATCCAAGTCCGACTGAAGACGACCGATCATCGAATTCTTTTCTCCTGCCACCTCCCAAGCTAGTTTCCGAATCTCAGCATCTTTAGCTTCAGAGATTTCCCGAAGCTTGGAAACTTTATTGCTCAACCTACTAAGCCTAGAAACTGCTTCCACTTGGTTGTGGAAGTTACCAGTAAGACTCCTGCAAACAACTTCCGAGTTAAAAAGGAGCAGAAGAGTAATTTTTCAGAATCGAAAGATAATGAAGAAAGACTTACATCACTAGTGACTTCGTAAAGACTTCATCTGGAAGTTTGGAAAGAATTGCCCTCTTAGAAGTCATTCGAGCAGCAGTACACCATTCCAACGCTCTGTCAAACTCGTTTGACACTAATTCAGGAGAAGGATGAGAAGGATGAGCTACATCAAGAGAAGGATGAGCTGCATCACTTGTCACCCGACGGCGCTTCCTGGTGGCAAAATCCTCCAACTCGGAAGGAGAGGAGGAGGATGCCAAACAAGCACTAGAATTGGATATAAGAGCAACGCCTGCTGGGACCACACCTTCATCAGACGCCAACATAGTTGCCTCAGATGCCCGAAGAGTCTCCTTCGGGGGTGCACCAACAGTCTCACCAGCAGGGGCGTCGGCAGCGCCATCAACAACGAAGCAATCAAGATCTTCCTGGGAAAGACGAGCGATCACTTCGGGCAAAAGAGGCGCAGGGACGGCATCAATAGAAACTGTGGGAATCTGACTTGAAGATTCACCAACAGCAGTCGCCTTACGCTTGGAGGATTCACTAGCTGAAACCACCTCACTGGCCCCAACCACCGCCGACGGAACGATTTTCTTGCTAGATTTCGCTCTGATAAAGTTCGGGTTGATCTTGGGAGCCACTAAGCAAAAAGAAAAGCCGTATCAGTACAGAATACCAACGACGACAATAAAGAGGGAAAACCCTAGTTTTCTATCACTTCTGAAAAACCCGAGTAAATAAACCCCAAGTATTACTGCTGTGCCGTTTACTCAAGGGGGGAAGTGGGGAAAGAGATGAGTAATAAAAAAACTCACTTGTTCAGAAGTTGATAGAGCTGTTGTTGGAGTACGAGGAATACGGGAGCAGGCAGAAGGACGGAATGTCGCTTGAGCACTTTAGAAAATCTAACTTGCAGATAGCAGGATAAATGGAGAGTACCCACGAAGGCTTTAAATAGCCTCAGGTATTAAGACGACGGTTGAAGGCTAAGGACAACCGACGACCTAGATCGAAATGACGCTTCGAAATCCGCAGAAAGCAAGATCAACGGTCGGAGGGATGCCAAATGGAAACATGTGGAAACGAGCACCTGATGCAGAGATAACTCCAATCGTCGCACTGCCATTATAATAATGGATGTATTTCCGATTCATTGGAAATAGTGAATGGTATACAAAAGCAAGAAAACGTTTGAACTTCGCAGAAGGGAAACGTGTGGACTTTGCAATAAATGAAGTAGTGGGGAAGATTAATGCATCTTTCCGAAACGCATCTTCACAATATTTCTACAAAATTATTATTCAGCGAGGAATGTAAAGTTAAGTGATAAGTTTTATCATTTATACTTTGATATTCAACACAAGATTTCGGCAGGAGACGGGGAAATGGAAAGGCCAACATGAAAAAGAAATGTCTATTCATTAATAAGAGGGTAAATCTTTACAATAAAAGATAACTCCCTAAGCTTCTTCTTCATTGTTGCCCGAGGGACCTTGTTCGGGAGGACTTTTCTCAGGATCTTGAGAAGAGCCTTCCTCAAGAATGGCATCGGCTGAGTCCTCTACAGCAGCAACTTGAGACTCGGCTTGTGATTTCTCCTCTGGAAGCGCCGGCTCGTCAGCCAGGTATGCCTCATATTTAGGGTCAGCTGGAAAAGGATCATCTTCTTCCCGAGCCCAGTCTGGGAGATCCATGCCAACTTTCCCGAAGATCTCTTTATGGCACACCTCACGAAAGGGAGCAATATCGAAGGAAGGGATTGATGCGAGAATTCGCTCCCAAACGTCGTTCTGCCCCAAGCGATAAGCTTGAATGTTGTAGGCACCTAGCAGCTCGGAGAAAGGTACGCTGTTCAGGTATTTCCGAACACACTCCTTTCGAAGCTCTCGCTTTATATGCTAGGGATTGCCAACTTCAGATATTCTTCGTTCTCCCTACATCGGAATTCAAGCCTGTCACCAAACAACGTGGCAGCTGCTTTTTGCTTCCTGGCCTCGCTCTCGGCAGCAGCGGCACAAATCTTCGAAGCATCGAGGGCTTCCTTGAGGAAGATCACTTCTTCCTCATACTTTTTCTGCAACTCCTCAGCAGCTGCAGTCAGCTGGTCTATTTCAGAATTGGCCTTGGCCAAATTCTCTTCACAGGTTTGCAGCAAGGAGCTGGTGCGACCAACCCGGCTTAATGCTTCCATGTGTTGATAAAAGCTCAACACAACATTCCTGGGAAGGCGGAAAATATCAGAAGAAGTTATAAGAAATTATGAAAAAATAAGTAAGCAAGAAGACTGGTACCTTGTGGATTGACTAACAAGGGAAATGTCATCCAGGGCTTCAAATTCCTGGAGGTCAGAAGGAGCAAGACTGAGAGAGCTCCACTCTGCAGCTTTCTCAGGATCCCGAGTCACCCTGTCGGTCAGCTTCAGGGTCCACTGGGGGGTGAAGACCTCCTCACAATCCGTTGAAGCTTTGGATTTTTTATGGGAGGAAGCATCAATTGTGTCATGCCTCCTTTTGGTTCGGGCGGAGGAAGAGACATTAGACCTCTCCACCATCGGCTTCTTCCCTTTACCCGAAGCATCAGCCACGGGCCTGATATTCCTGATACCCCTATAAGAGGGGTCGGGAGAGGGAACAGAAGCCTCTTGATCTACGGTCAAGGCTCTGGGTGATCGTTGCTCGGCTGTCACAACGGCCCTAGCGGCCTTTACTCGCAGGTTCTCAGGGTTCATTCTTGGAGGCACTGCAAAGAAGAATGACGAGAGTTAGAATTAAAGACATATCACTTCAGTAAAATTAAAGGATGGTGGTTAGAAGCTCACAATGAGCCAAGCCCCAGTACTGAAGAATGGAGTTATACTCCACTTCAAGTCCATGTATCTCTTGATACCATGGAATGGATTTGATCTTCCTGACGGCCGCCTCGTCTTCTCTGGATAAGGGAAGACCTCGGTTATTCTCGGAAGAAGAAGTACACCTCCTCCAGGGCGGTTGGGAAGTTAAGATCCGATGGAGGCGCTCGACGAAAAAAGTATCGTTCGCGCCATCTTTTGTGATTAGAAGGGCAAGTTCCTTTAACAAGGATGCTGCCCCTCCAATCAAGTTCAGCCTTATTGGGTTTGGACAGAAAAACCCATCCGGGAGGATGGGAGATAGAAAGAACATGAAAATGTACAAAGAGAGAAAGAGATGGCGTAATGCCAAGTTCAAAACACAAACCCAAGAAGCCGACGATGAGACGCCAGCTATTGGGAAGGAGCATTCCGGGACAAATGTCCCAATGATTCAGAACTGCGGAGAACAAAGGATTAAAAAAGGGAAAGCGAACCCCGCTTTCCAGTGCATCTATATACAGAGAAAATTCACCCGAGAGGTTTGAATCAACCCTCTCATCAGGGTGGGGAGCCCTAACCTGATAAGAGGAAGGAAAATCAAAATCTTGGATGGTCGAAAGAAGGGTTTCCTCATTATAAATGGAGGGAACAGAGCCAGGTCCACCATCGGACCTGGAAGTTTGAGGCTGCCTAGAAGACTCGACAATCTTGGAAGATCCAGACTCGAGGAGGGCAGGAGGAGTTTCAATTTTTCTCTCTAAACCTTTTTGAGAAACTTCAGCAAACTCGCGCCAGAGGACAGTTAGGGTTTTGTTATCACTATCCGACTGTTCGGGAGCAGGAGAAGCAAAAGCCTCACTGCTATTACCAACACTGGGTACTAGAGAAGCCCCGTCGTCACACTGGGTACTAGAGAAGCCCCGTCGTCCGCCATTACTTGTTTCAGTAAACTATAAAAAGAAAAAGACCGGTAAGAAACTTACCGATTCGATGAGCGAAGCTTGAGAGCAAGAAGGCGCGAAGCAGACAACAAAGGTTCAAATTCCAGACAGGAAGAATGAAACCTACGAAGACAACAAACCGCTTTTAAAACCCCCGCACGAGTGTTCGGGAATCTGAACGATCGAGATTGAAAGACGTTTTGAAAGTTTGAACTCACGAATCCGAAATAAGCGTTCGGAAACCATCGCTTGGATGACGTGAGCCACGACAAATCGACTGCAAGGAGACACGTGGCCTTACACTCACAACGCTCGAGGAAAAGTGACCACCGCGTTAAATGTGATATGACATTTAATGAAGCACGCAGAGATTATCGCCTGACGAAGAACCCAGTTAAAAACCAAGCCCTCGGGATCGACCAAACGCTTGGTCTGGGGGGCTCATGATACGGAGAAATTATGATCAGACCGGGTTCATACCTGGTCCGACCCTCGACCCCGGTCGAGACAGAGGGAACCGACTCGCTCCCGAGCGAACCGGATCCAGAAGATGGCTTGCTGAAGAAGAAAGCTTATTCAGCTACAAGCGTGCGCTAATCCTACTTATGGATTAGGGTAATTACCCTAATGATGGCAGACTCGAATTAACGGCTGCGGATAATCATTATCGAAGGGATAATCATCACATAACCTAAAGGTTATCTCAGGAGTCCTCTACTAGTCCAAACTAGTAGAAGTCTATTGCTCAACGGATCTAACTGTTAAGATCCAACGACTACCCGAAGAAGGCTCAAGTGCATCCAACGAAGGAGATTCGAAGGTACACTCTATATAAACCTCACTACCATACGAGGTGAGGGGATCGAAAAAACACAATCTGAGACTCAGGTTCAGATACATACTGATAGACTTAAACTATCAGCGCTCTGCTATCTAGATCACCTTTCCCAGTTCTTCATTCCTTAGCTCTGTGCTTCTAGTAGAGCCATTTGTGATTAAGTTCATCAACTGACTTAGCCTTCAGAGGTGGACTCCCGACCCCAGCGGTCGGGCCACATCTGACGCTTTCGTTTTGCAGGTCATCACGAGGAGATCTAAGGGCTGAGCAGATTTTGGACGCATCAGATGACAAATTACTCCATGGTTTCGGAATTGGTTATGTGTTGCATGGAACAGTTAGGTTCTCAGTCCGGGGCGGACCCAGGATTCAATATTGGAGGGCAAAAAAATGAAAGCCAAATAACCTTCTCGTTGGGGAAGCATTAATGTTTTTTTGCCACACATATTGTGTGGCCCTTATAAGACCTATTGAGGATCCCACCTCTAAATTATTTTATTATATTAGGGAATAACCCACATATATTTGTGGGGCCCACACATATTTGAAGAAAAAAAAAGGTAAATTATTGATAATGATATACACACGTGACTTCAACCCTAAAAAGTTAGATGCAAGCCAAAATTTTATTTTGGTAGGAGATGTAGACTAAATTTTTTTTAGAGTAAGAGATGCAAATCAATGGTAATTACCTTACTAACTATAGATATTTTATTCACAAATCAGAATACAAAATCACAAAACAAAAATTGCAGAAGAAATAAAGAAACATAGAATATAAAATCAAATAAAAAGAATGACAAAAAAAAAAAGAGTAAAAGAGAAACTATAAATAAATTGAGAGAGAGAAAGAGTACCTAATTGTGTAGTATATTTTTTCCAAATTTTCTTAATCCATGCTTATAGAAAGGGAAGAGAATAAATAGAAAGAAAGGAAGGAGAGAGGAGAGAGGAGAATAAATAGGAATTGAGGAGTTAGTTTTTAGTTAGGAATGAAATTTTGAATCCCTAATAAGATTTTTTTTTTCGAAAATTTCCTTAACCCACGATTTTAGAAAAAGAAGAGAATAAATAGAAAGAAAAGATGAGAGAGAAGAGATGAGAGAATAAATACGGATTGAGGAGTTAGTTTTTAATTAGGAATGGAATTTTGAATACCTAATAAGATTATTTTTCAAAATTTTCCTCATCCCACGTTTATAGAAAGAGAAGAAAATAAATAGAAAAAAAAAGATGAGAGAGAAGAGAGTATAAATAGGGATTGAGGAGTTAGTTTTTAATTAGGAATGATGTTTATACCTATTATTTTACCTTTGAAAATTGTTATCAATATTTGGGGGACCATATAGTGATATTTCACATGTGGGAAGAGAAAAAACCGGAAAAATTAAGGATAAAATCCAGGGGGCATGCCCCCCTCGAGGTCTGCCCCTGGTTCTCATACCAAAATGTAATTATCTGGCTCGCAGATTGAATAACTATTAATAAAGTAAGTAAAATACTAAATGACAATATTAAGCATTTACATAGGAACTGATGTTGAGTATCCAAATTTGGGACCATTAAGTGAAGATACTAAAGGGAGAACCCCTAGAGGACCAATTTGATGTAAGAGCAAGAGAATCTCAAACCTGCAAGCGAGAGAGAGAGAGGAGAGATAAATGCCCCTGAACATAATTCATCACATATAGGGAAACTTTTTTTTTCCTTAAAGCATAAAACTACCCATGGAGCCAATGGTGGGATAATTGAGCGGTTAAAAACCCAGACTCCCATGAGGAGGTCTTGGGTTCGCACCCATCCGGCGGCATTTCATTTCACGTATTAAAAAAGTACCAGTACCAAAATAAAAAAATAAAACAGATGAGAGACTTGGTGAGAGAGGAATGGGGGATTGTTCTGATTATAAAAAGAAAGAGAAGTACATAAATACCCCCTTGAACATAAACCATTACATAGTGAAAAACCTACTTCCCAAAAATATAAAACAGCCACCCAAGAAAAAAACATTCACTATTGGGGAGAAGTGAACACTACTTCCTCTGCTAACAACACCAACACAAGTGGCAGGTGCCCACCTGCATTTGCTAGTTGCTACTGTCTCTATCATTTTCTCCTTTGTCGTCAATAAATGCTAACATATTTTGATATGATGCTAGTTTCTTGTACTAGGAGTTTGTTCCCAGATTTCCCATCGTAAATATTGCACACGACATGTTGAAATGTTCTTTCTTTTTGTTGATATAGGTAACTGCTGATAGCTGATGTCAAAAGATAAAATTCTCTTAGGGGACTTTCTTTAGACCAAAACCTCATTTTTGCTTCCATTTTTGTATGCAGAGATCTCAGCTTTAACAAGCTGGTTGGAGAAATTCCAATCTCTTATGATAATAGATTGAAAGAAGTACAATTCATGTAAGTGAGTTTCCGTTGTAATAACCTCTAGGAGAATTAGTGGCAGCTTACCATACTAGTAAGATTTGGAAACTGCATAATCCAAGAAATCCATCTCTTGTGATTAGGTATCTAACTGGAAATTTGTTGAATGGTACTGTTCCTGACTGGATGCAGAAAGGCCAAAACATGTATGTTGGTACCCCTTTGATTTTACTCCTGACTGGTACTTCCAAGATGGTTATCGTATTACTCTATGATACCTATTTTTGAGGTTTGAAAATTTGTAATTAATATGAAAAATATTTCAGATTATTGAGATTATAATTTTCTGTGATGCATAGTGATCTTTCCTACAACAACTTCTCATACGGAAGCTCGGGAGCGTCTACCTGTGAACAGTATAAAGTGTAAGAATGCATACCAGTAGTTTCAGCTTCCTTGATAACATTCAGCTTAATAGCAGTTTCTACTTTCTAGTATTGGATCTTCTTATCCTTTTTCCTTCTTTCTTTTCATTTGTTGGGCCACCCAGAAACTTGTACGGAAGCTCTTCATTGGCTAAAAACTTGTAAGTTTCTCCATTTCTTTTGGTGAATTTGCATAAAAGATTTTATGTATTTTACATTTGAATTAATTTGTTTAATAATATTCAAATGCGAAGACGAAAAAATATACATAATTCTAACTTGATATTAACCTTCTATTGGTCTAGAAGTGGAGATGTTCCTTGCTTGAAGAATCTTACGTGCTCAAACAGTAAGTATATATATATATATATATATATTGTTGCAAAGTTGTAATGAAAATTTTGCCTTGGTCCTGTTTTTGGTTCTATTGACATACACGCCTAAGCTAGTCATGGTATTGTTTTCATTTACACTTTGTCTAGTTTAGTTGAATGTAAAATGAGCAAAAAGGAAATGAAAACAAAGAAATTAAAGTAAAATTTTTCTAATCATTACCAAAAGTGTAACTAATTCAAAATCCCACTGAATATGATGTTACCTCATTTTTCAACAAAATTACTTAATGTGTTGAATAGAAACTCTGATGGGGATATGATTGTATTTGAAAATTTCATCAATTGTACTTGGTAAGATCTAAGTTCATTTCACAATTACACAATCAAAAGTATAAAGATTCCAATTTTCTTCGTTTGTATCAATTTTATTTTCTCTTCATTTTCCTTGTTTGTAACTTGGAGCCTAGATGAACATAATCAGAATATTATTGGATTAAAGCACCTGATCTAATCCATTTTAAAGGCTGATCATGAACCATTTTAAGAATTTAATATACCTTTTCCTTGGGAAAAGTGAAGCTATCCAAATTCTGCAAATTGAAATTTGACTGCATATACGTCTTCCCACTACTTGAAAATGAGAGCTGCAGTATTAGTTAAGACAAAATGTATATGTGTAAATATAATTTACTACAGAAATTCATCAGAGTATATACCTTATAGAGGATGAGAAGGCTGAAGATTGTTGGTTCAATCTGAAACTTGCAAATAATTGAAAATAACAGGTGAATAGGAAGACAAATTACTAGTCATCTCATACTTCGTATAGAATGATTTCCCATTTCAATGGCTCCAAATGCAAGAATCTCTGTTATGTAGGCTGTTCTAGGTGACTTATCTGAATCACTTTGCATAATAAAGGACAAACTTATTTTTGTTGAGATGCCTAGGGAAAACTTTTATTTTTTTATTACACATACTACAACTCTTTTTCCATTAAAGAAACGCATATGAAAGAGATTTACAGATGTTGATATGATTTTCTCATCTATATAAGTAATGATTTGCCTCAAAACGTTATCAAAACATTGTTATTGAACTTTCAGATATTAAATTGTGAATTAATGGTTGAGAACCATTAAGAAGAACATTTATAACCACCCTAAATAGTTGAATTGTTGATTATCAAGCAAGTGAGAGTATTTTGTCTTTTTCCCATGACTGCATTTTCCTTGAGAGAGATGTCAGATCTATTGGCATCCTACTGATATCATCAGTTGGGGGGGGGTTACAGAATGTGGGTATCTACTTTCATCCTCTTTATATTTCCCATAGCTTGATCATTGCTTATTTCCAACTTTGAAGCACTTAGAGATTTTTCTTTAAAAAATACTAATGATGTTCATCTGCTTTGCTCTATCTAATTCGAACTCATGAATTTGTCTTCTGTGCAGAGTGGGATTCATTCCATATCAATTGTGGTGGACACACTGTCCAAAATGGCAGAACCACTTATGAAGATGACAGGAATCCTGCTGGTCCTTCAAACTTTTTCTTAAGTACATCATCTAATTGGGGATTTAGTAGCACAGGAAATTTCATGGACGATAACAGTCATAGTGATACCTATACAACTTCAAATGTGTCCACGCTCTTGATGGGAAACCCTGAATTGTACACAACGGCACGTCTTTCTCCTCTCTCTCTCACTTACTTTGGGTACTGTTTACTGACTGGAAACTACACTGTGAAGCTCCACTTTGCGGAAATCATGTTTACGAACGATCACAATTATAGCAGTCTAGGGAGGCGCATATTTGATGTTTATATTCAGGTAGTTAAATGACATTGCATAAATTACTTTTAATGGCTTATAGAAAAGGAGGCTTGGTTATATATAATTAGTTCTATATATGCAGGGACAATTGGTACTGAAGGATTTCAATATAGTAGATGAAGCTGGTGGAGTTGGGATGGCTGTCATAAGAAATTTTAGCTCAATTGCTGTAACGGATGGGACTATAGAAATCCGGTTCTATTGGGCAGGGAAAGGGACAACAGCACTCCCTATTCTTGGGAACTATGGTCCTCTCATATCAGCAATTGCTGTAGATCGTGGTAATGATTGTCATCTGTGAAGCCAATTTTTCTCATTATGAATCTTCTTGTTGGTGACATGAGTTTTATATTTGTGATGTCAAGATAGACTTTAGTTTCAGTTGATTAAAATATATAAAGTGCATCCTTTTGTCACTCATCATCCTTTTTCCTTGGTTTGAATCCACATGAAAAGGCAAAATAGTTGAGATATAATTTTATCTGTTATATGTGAAAAACTGAAATAGGGTAGAAAAAAATTACAGAGAAGGTGATATATATTTTAAATTCTAATCCATGAATTTTTTTTTTCTTCTTATTTATTGGCTTATTTGGTTTGGTTGTTCTATTTCAAATTACAATTACAGGAATTCAGATTTTCTTGCTCTGTGTGTGTATTTGAGTTCAATGCAACAGAACATCATCTGATTATTTTAACTGTTTTTTTTTTTCTTTCTCCTCCAGAAGGCGGAAAGAAGATGTCTAGAGCAGCTATCATTGGGATTGTGGCTTCAGTGGTGGCCCTTACCTTTACGGTTCTTGGGATTCTTTGGTGGAGAGGCTGTCTAGGACGTAAAAAGATGATGCACCAAGGTACAGACACAAAAACACACAGAGAGCTTAGAATTGCTGAAAAAGTAAATAAGAAAAAATGGACAACTATTTTCCAATTTCATTTTCATCTATTTCATGATTAACATCAGCTAACAAAGGAACACCATGGATGAACTATCAGTTTCACCTTGATGTTTACATGCAATCAACTAACTGCTTAAAATATTTGTTTGATCCAGTTACTTATATTCTAGTTACATGGAATCTCCCTTTCTTTCTTTCCTTATGCATATTAAGTATGGTTTCTAACATACACTTGGGTTTAGATGGCATGCTTTTTCCCACTTTCAAGATTTGAGAGTTGAATCGAACTTACTAGTCATGAAGCAGAACTTAGTAGAACAATGCTTCTACTTAACTTATCTAATCGTGCAGAGTTGAGAGGTCTAGACCTGCAAACGGGTTCCTTTACCTTGAGGCAAATTAAAGCTGCCACAAATGACTTTGATCCTGCAAACAAGATAGGAGAAGGTGGTTTTGGATCTGTTTTTAAGGTATTCCAAAAAGCTTCAGTCATTACTAATTTGTTATATTAGTCCTTCCAAATGCATGCTTAGTTTGAAGAAATGAGACACTTATTACCACACTGCAGGGCTTATTATCAGATGGCACCATAATAGCTGTTAAGCAACTTTCTTCCAAGTCAAAACAAGGAAATCGTGAGTTTGTTAATGAGATAGGCATGATCTCTGCTCTTCAACATCCTCATCTTGTAAAACTTTATGGATGCTGCATTGAAGGAAACCAGTTGTTGCTAGTTTATGAGTACATGGAAAATAACTGCCTTGCTCGTGCTTTGTTTGGTAAGAGTTAAGTGTCATTTGTTCGTTCACATTTTCTTGTGGTGTTAGACAACCCAATTATGTAAGCATAATGAATGAGAGCCTGGTTCCTACATGCCCAACCAAAATGGCAAACCACATGAAACCAAACTTTGTTAGGAGGTAGACCCCTAGTCACCACTCATTTATCAACCTCAGGCCTACTAGGGTTTGCCACATGGAAAATGTGGGCTATGGGAAGTTAAGCATTAGTTTTTGAAGTTCCCTACATGTGCATTGAAAGATGATGGTGTCCACTGTTGTCTCTCTATCAGATGTACAGAATAGCAACATTTCAGGTCCGATCTCAGATCCAGATTCATCTGCTCCCTCTGTTTTCCCCTTCTCTCGCGCTTTCGCTTTCTTTTGTTCTTTCTTTCCTTTCTCTCCCCTTTCTGTTTCAGGTTTCAGCTTCAACTCATCGAGGGATCCAGCCCTTGATAGCCTCTCTAGCATTGGGGGAGAGCCATTGTTGTTGATCTCTCCGTATCAAGTTTGAACTCAGTTTCGACTTAATCTTCTCCCTCTGTTTCTCATTCTCTTTCTCTGTCCCTTTTCTATCGCTTGTCCTGTCTATCTTGGGATGCTACCAGCCCCAGCGCCTATGGTGCTTTGACGGTATCTGCCTCTTGTCCCACACTTTGTTGCAATGAATGCTTTTTGTGCCATTGATCAATCGCGAGACTGCATTGGTTTAGTTAAATTATATGTTTATTGCCCTTTAGTCCATTTTGTATTTTCTGGTTTGACTATGTGGCTTTGTGCCACTTGTGCTTGTGTTTTGTCTTTGCACTTGTTTTATTGAGCCTGTCTTTGGCTTTGTACTTTTTCCTTCCCTTTTTCTCCTCTTTGATTTGTGAATTTATTTATTCATCCCCAAGAAGAAAAAATGACTCTACTCTTTGATCCTTAAAGTGGGCATGTAGAAAGGGTTATCATTCTGTGTGTTTAGGAAGCACTTGTTTGTAATATGAGCATCTCTAATTTGTCTTTATTTTGATAATGTAAAGGTTCAGAATGTAAACTGAAATTGGATTGGCCTACAAGACAAAAGATCTGTATTGGGATAGCAAGCGGATTAGCTTTCCTCCATGAAGAATCCAGATTGAAGATTGTTCATAGAGACATCAAAGCTACTAATGTTTTACTGGATGAACATCTTAACCCCAAGATATCTGACTTTGGCTTGGCCAAGCTTGATGAAGAGGAGAACACTCACATCAGCACAAGAATTGCTGGAACTATGTGAGTCATTTTAATCCCTCCCGGAAAATCCTGTAGCATTAACAAAAAAGAGAAGACCATTATTTCTTTTTTCATTACCATTAGTATGTATATTCACATCTTGAGATTACCAAATCCCTTATATCTTTCTTTAAAATATTTGATCAGAGTGACTATATATATATATATATATATATATATATATATATATATATATCACACATATCCTGAAAACTATTTACTCTGAAAGCTATTTCAACTCTGAGAACTATTGCCCATGCAGGAATTTCAGTGAATTTTTTGTTGTCGAGATTGACTTCATATGTTGAAATCTCTGATTTATCTGTACTTTACAGAGGATATATGGCACCAGAGTATGCCATGAGAGGTTA
This sequence comes from Hakea prostrata, assembly GCF_041222555.1. Taxonomy (NCBI): domain Eukaryota; kingdom Viridiplantae; phylum Streptophyta; class Magnoliopsida; order Proteales; family Proteaceae; genus Hakea; species Hakea prostrata. The sequence goes on along the minus strand of NC_142601.1, from coordinate 70,056,371 downwards.
CCTGACTGATAAGGCAGATGTCTACAGTTTTGGGATTGTTGCCTTGGAAATTGTCAGTGGAAAGAGCAACACCAGCTTCAGGCCAAAGGAGGAATGTGTTTACCTTCTAGACGGGGTAACTTTGTTAGCTTGCTATATTTCAGTTTTGTCTGTCTTTAAATTTGATACGTTTGCATGTTGTGGAAGATAAATTTATGTGATTGTATTCATCTTCAATACAACAACTCTTATCCCTTGATTATATCTCAGGCCCTTGTTCTGAAAGAAAGAGGAAACTTAATGGAATTAGTGGATGAAAAGTTGGGTTTGGAATTCAACGAGGAAGAGGTGTTGAGAATGTTAAATGTGGCTTTGCTATGCACAAAGGCATCTCCAACTCTAAGACCTACCATGTCAGTTGTGGTAAGCATGCTTGAAGGCCGAGCTGCAATTCCGGAGTTTGTACCAGATTCAAGTAGTACTGGTGAAGATATGAAATTCAAGGCTATCAGGAACCATGGTCAATATAACCAAGATCATAGCACAACCACAACTGAGAGCCTCAACCATAGTACATCTATAGATGGACCATGGACTGGGTCTTCTGGGTCTGCTCCTGATCTCTACCCAGTCAATCCAGATTCCCAATACTGGAACGACAGAAATAGGCTACTGTAAACACTGAGTAGAGTGTTGGCTTTGCCAATACGCTCATGTGTCTTTCTCCTCTTTAAAACAAGATGATAAAGAGAGAGAGATACTCATGTGAGTGTGTTCCATTTACCAACATGTATTTTCCTGTAGTTTGGAAATCCAGTTTTCAGTTTATAACTATTTTACACATTTCTAAGGTTTTTCTTTTCTTTTCTTTTATCCCTCTTTTTTTTCGTTTTTTTGGCACAACAGACAGATGGACATATGGCTGTGGCAACTTGTTTCAAATTTTGTTAGCATGGAGTTACGATAAAAACAAGTTGTCTTCTCCAATAAACGGGTCATTATTTATAAGGTGCCTCCTTTTTTGCATATTTCAGCTTAATTGACTGCTCTCCAGTGTTGAACAAAAATCTCTCTTTTTCAGTAGCAACAATATTTATTTTTCCCTACTCTAGCCCTAAAACAACTTCTTTTTTCCCTGGGTTAATGCCCTAACTGCTAAGTAATGGGACACAAACATGGTATGTACCCTGTCTTAAAACACTAACTACAGAGAAATTTGTTGTAGCACATTTAATGTCTATAAAACAGTGAAAACTTCTATGGTCAATCATTCAAACTTTCAAATGATATTGATGAATGAAAACTTCTATGGTCGATCATTCATACTTTCAAACTTCTATGGTTTCATTCTTTGTATAGAATGATTTCCCATGTCAATGGCTTCAACGCAAGAATCTCTGTTATGTAAGCTGATCTAGGTGATTTATCTGCATTACTTTGGCTAATAAAGGAAAAAATTATTTTTGTTGAGATGCCTAGGGAAAACTTTTCCTTATTACACATACTACAAACCAACAACAAATTTCAGTGATTATCTAACTGTTTTTCCATTGAGGAAACGAATATGAAAGAGATTTACAGAAGTTGACATGATTTTCTCATCTATAAAAGTAATGATTTACTACTGCTTTGCACTATCCAATTTGAACTAATGAATTTGTTTTCTGTGCAGAGGGGTATTCATTGCATATAAATTGTGGTGGAGAATGTCAACAATGGCAATACCACTTATGAGGAGCCTAAATGACATTGCATAAATTACTTTTAGTGGCTTATAGAAAGGTTTGGTTATAATTAGTTCTATGCAGGGACAATTGGTACTGGAGGATTTCAATATAGGAGAAGAAGCTGGTGGAGATGGGAAGGCTGTCACAAAGAAATTTTAGCTCAATTGCTGTAGATGGTATTGTTTGTCATCTGTGAAGCCAATTTTTCTCATAATGAATCATCTTGTAGGTGACATGAGTATTGTATTTGTGATGTCAAGGTAGACTTTAATTCAAATATATAAAATGCATTAGCCGCTATCAGATTGGTATTATTTTTTGTTATGGTAGGCTAAGCATTAGCAGCACTAGCATGAACTTCGGTTTTTTGTGAAAAGTTCGTTTTAATTGTAATATTCGTGAATTTTTAAATATTTGGAATTGATGAATTAAAAATACTAGCATTCAATATTAAGGATATCCTTACGTGGAACTGTGAAAAAATGTTTTTTTATTGGGATAATTACTATTGGCCCCCTGTACTTTGATTTTATTACTAATGTATCCCCTATACTTTTCAAAATTACTAATTCAACCTTTAACTTTCTCTACAATTACTATTGTCCCCCTACCATTAAGTTCTGTTAATTTACTGATGATGTGGCATCTTTATATTTTATCAAAACCCCCAAAATACCCTTATACTTATTTCTTTATTTATTTACCCTTTTGTCAAGTTACAGTACTACCCTTAATTAACTGTGGAGAAAAAAGTAACTATAATCCATTTTATTCTCCAAAAAAAAAAAAAAAACCAAATAAATAAATAATGATTGAATAAAACTTAAATAGAAACCAAAGAGGAAGAAAAATCAAATTCAACTCAAATTGGAAACTGAATATCACCTAAAATATTTTCAAAATAAATGAAGTTAAGTGAAGGTGGGAAACCAAATTGGATTTGGATTTTATTCATTTCTTTAATTCAAAATAAATGAAGTTTAGGGTGAAATTGACATTTAATCTAGTTTTTATAGATGGGATAGCATCTTCTTTTGATTTCTTAATTTTAATAAAGGGCAAATTAGACATTACATATTTAAACTTCATGACTACTTAACACCGTTATAAGGAAGGGGGCCGGGGCCAACAGTAATTTCATAAAGAACAGGGTTTTATTAGTAATAAAATCAAACTACAGGGGGGCAACAGTAATTATCCCTTTTTTATTTTATTTTTGGCTGTAAGGTTCATCCGGCCAGTTTACGCACACCACGATTACATCTTCAAAGGAGTTTTTTTATATAATTAATGCCACCGAATGGATGCGAACCCAAGACCTCCCCTAAGGAAGTTGGGCCTTTAACCGCTTTACTAACCAATCATAGCCACACACTCTTAATGTTTTATCCAAGATTATGTTAACTCATGTGTAAAATATTCATATTACCTTCATTAAAATCAAATGATATAAATACCCCTGTCAAAAAATCTCTGCACCCATTGAGAAGATTTAAAAAGGGTATTTATGTCATTTGACTTTAATAATGGTAATATGGACATTCAAATATAAGTTAATAGAATTTTAGATGGAATGTTAGGAGTCTGCAACATGTAATTTTGAGTGTATGTAATCTGTAATTAGGGCACTAAAACGTGTAACCTAGAGTTTAAACTCCACTAATGCGTGCAATCTGTAATTTTCTCTACTTCTAATCTTTCATCGTATATACTGTCTTGGATCAACAAGCTATTTTATTTTCCAAGTGAAAATGAATTTTCAAAATAGATATATTGATAGGTTTTGGATTGTATATTGAAGATTCTTTTTTAAAATACCGATCTTAAAAATAAAATAAAAAAGAAAAAAAACACAACTAAATCTTTACTCAAGATATTGAATAATTTGGCTATATTACTGATTTAAAATTAGTTGGAAAATAAATTTTTTTGGGAGTATTGAGATAGAAAATTGTATTTGTTGGCTTACCAAGAATTTGTATATTTCCAGGAAGAAGAAAGAAGATAAAGGTGGTTGTATAACAATATTGTTGAAGAAAGACAGGCCTAAGAGTCTCTTTCTTTCATTGTTGCCTCCTCTTCATGTAAATGGCAGAGGTTTATATGTTTTTCATACATTTCCACCATTGCCCCTTCTTCATGTAAACTGTAGAGATTTGAATTTTTCTTTTCATACTTTTCCCCCATGCCTTACGAGACCAATCTCTGATGTGTTTTTTATCAGTTCACATAGGTGGGTCTCCTCCCAATATGTGGTAGAACACTGTGATGAAGGTAGCATATACTTCTATCGTGACGAGTAAAGAATACGTGTTAGAATTCTGCGACAATTCAAACCGTATAAAATGGTGCACACAGATGGACTTCGAATAATTATTAGATCCCAAGAAAGTTACGTCGACGTCAATGTCACCGATGGAAATTGCTTCAAAATTCAATCTTCACAGCTGGATTGAAGGCTAAATTTCAATCCGACAGTCCCAAACGTGTGGCTTGATGGTTTTGCGCATTAAATGTGCAGGACCCAAGCATGCTGCTTTTTCTTTCTACTTCAGCTTCTTCATCTTTCTACTTCATCTTCAGTTTGCTCCATCAGGAGTTCTTGGATTCTGGAGTACGTGTAGAGTATAATAATACTGTCCTGATCGCATCCCTCCTCACCACACATTTAATGAGAACCATTCAACTAAAAAATAACAAGTTTCAAAGAATATTATGTCGACGTTGTTGACCTTTCCTTCATTCCATGCATAAGCAATTTATGATTCTATGCATCATCTTGGCATTTAAGAGCGTTCAAGAGTGAACCACGTTAACCTAGGATAGGATCCAGCTCCAACTTATACTTTTTTTTCCTAAATAATTTAGCACTTAGTTGTTTATGTTCACAATCAAGCCCCTGATCCCTATCAACATTTTTAATTCTGGTTGAAGTTTTTTTAGGATTATTTGGAAAGTGACAAATTTCAGGATTTTTAAAAAATATAAGTTATTTTCACATTTTATAAGACCAATGAAATTCACAATTGAATCATCGGGAAGGCTGGGAGTTGTTGTTAAGTTAAAGATTCAAGAGCTACTGAGGAAGAAGAAGAAGATGAAGATGTTATTTGGAAGAAGCTCTGGTGTTTCTTACTCATTAATCATTGTTATTTGGTTAATTACTCTGATGAGTTGCTTTCTGGCTTCCGCATTTGGAGCCATGACTACTCTTCTACCAGATGATGAAGGTTAGTTTGTATAATAACTTCAATTTAATTATTCTCTGAAATTTATTCAAAAAATTCAATCTACTTTGAAAAAGAATATTAAGTTTTCGTTCTTTATTTCCAAAAATGTGTAATTTCATTGATACGTGAAAGATTGAAATTTTACCGAAAGCACTACTATTTCCAACTTAATTTGAGTTCCTGAAGAAGATGTACGGACATGATGTGTTGTAATTTCCTCAACATTGATTATCAAGAAAAAAATATTTTATTAGCAAGGCTAGGAATTCAATTCATTATGTTTAAGTGATATCAATCTGTTCTATTGTTGCAGTGAATGCTTTGAAAGAAATTGGGAACTTGTTGGGGAAGACCTGGGATTTTAGTGTGGATCCATGTAGTGGCCAATCGGGATGGGCAACAGCTAGTGCATCCAAAGAATCTTTGAATGCCGTCACCTGCAATTGTTCCTTCCCGACGGTACTTGTCACGTTATCAGCATGTAAGTTTGTTACCCTCGGGAAATTGATAGCTTTATATTAAGAGGTGACAAACTATTACATATACCAATTTTAGAGAATTGAATTTATGATTTCTTCACGAGTAGTTGATGGTCGTTGCCAAGTGAGCAACCATGGAATATCACTGCAAATTGTTGACTTCATTTTTCCTCACACCACTGAAGCCGTCATCTGGAGAAGAAAAATCTGTCATATTGGTATATCGGGTCATGTTTGGAGAAAAAACTTGATAGGATCAAATCGCAGACATGCCATATTTCTCGTGCTTCTCCATTGTTGATTTGAAAATTACATAAGATTGAAAAATAAGAACACGGTTTAATGTCAAGAGGAAAACAGAAATCCCACCATCCCATGGAATAAACATGCGACTGTGATTCAAATCATTCATAAAATATTTTTCTACGCTTTAACATTTCTTCTTTATGATAAATTGACCTTTCACTCTCCAAGCCTAAATTTTGAATCTTCCATATTATTTTTTTCGGTAGGAAAGAAAATTTTATTTATTTATAGGGAGAAACCTCAGGTACAGCGTAGACCTAAAATATCAAACAATAAAATCCAGAATAGATGAGGGGGGATTTGATTGTTAAGAAATCATCTTGGGTAAGAGCACCTTCCTTTGCTAGAACATCCATTGTCATATTAACCTTGCGAAATACATGCCTGAAAGAGATAGATTTATATGAAGTCACTAATTGTATGATATTTGCTATGATTGGGAATACCTTCCAAAGTGCTTCATTTGGATGATTCTTCAGGATACAAATGAGAGCTTAATTGTCAGTCTCTACTTCAATTTTAGGCAAATTAAAATCAATAGTTCACAATAAAAGCTTATTTCATTGCCAAAGCTTCTATAGTTAGGATGTCCTGAGCATTGGTTCCCCGACCAAAACAGAAGAGCATATAGCCTCAGTGGTCCCTTGCAATTCTTCCATAACTAACAACCCTTCGATCTTTAAAAACTGATCCATCGACATTCAATTTGAAACAAGGAGGAGATGGAGCCACTCATTTAATCCGACTCCAATTAGCATTGAGTATCTACACTTTCTTAGGGTCCTAACTATAGAATTGAAGGCATTTCCAAATTTGAAATTTTACTTGTAATGGAGAAAGATTCTCATGCAAATCAAATTGATTTGTATAAGCCTTCCACATAAGCCATAACACCATTAAATTTGCAATCGCCACCTCAGTTGTTGTCCTGAAATGCTATTGATTTGCTAGTTGTATGACTTTCTCCACCAATGTCCCATTTGTGGCCATTACAGGAAAGTGTAATGCCTCCCAAACAGTCTTTGCAAGTGAGCATTACACAAAGATACGATCGGGAGACGTTTGCTCCTCCCTATAGTGAAGGCAACTATTGGAACACGAGCACCCTCTTTGTATCAATAGAGAGGTAGTAGGCAAGTTGTGAGTCATTTCCAGATGTTAGCTTGAGAGACGAGGCTATTGGAATCACCAATCGATTCCAACATGGATCGACTTATTCTACCAATCCGGTTCCAGTTCTAGATAATATGACTAATACACTAGTCGCCTGGTCACCATTGAATTAATTAGGATCTGAATGTAGATCAATCATATTCGAACTAGATTAATGCGGTAATATCATATTCATCTTTTACTATATTCAGATGGATTCGAATAATAGCTTATCGGTTTTCAGACAGATTCAATTGGATCCGATAATAGGCGGATAATTATTTTTTTAAAGTAAATCCTTCTAAAACGTATGAATGTAGATTGAATATAAGTTTACGTCTATTTGTTGACATCTTTACCATTTTATTTGTGCTGGTTAAGTTTGAAATTTAAGAATGTAACAACCTTAACTTTGGTCAAGGATATGGAAACTTAAAGTTCCTCAACGTCTAATTACTCATCTTTGGTTGATTAGTAACAACCGTCTTCTTACAAACTCTCATTTAGGAAAATTACAGCTCTTGAATCATACAACTTGTAATTTTTGCCTAAATCCTTTTGAAGATATTCTTCATGTGATGAGGTATTTGCACATATGCGAAAGGATTATGGATCGAATTGCTTGGTTCCTACAACTCTACGAAATAAATTCTTTGAGCTCAACCAGGAAGCCTGGCTTCTGGATAACATTTGCGGCTATAGTACTAAAGAAAGAGATGGGTGGCCGGTAATTTTCTCATGCTTACTTTATCTATTATGGGGATGGAGAAAAAAGGAAGCTCATGAAGTAGATTATCATTGACCCAACCAAGGGTTGGAAACATTGCAAATTTATAAAGGAGGTAAATGAGCTGGCCCTGGACGGTGGTGGTTTTTTTAAAGAGAGGGGATGGCCCCCCCTATAGGCTGGTACAAATGTAATATAGATGGAGCGACTAACAGGAAGGGGGTTTTGCCCAAGCTGGTGGGATCATTCGTGACCCAGCTAGAAAGTATATAGCTGGTTTTGCACAACATTTATAGCCATGCTTAGCACTAGAGGTTGAACTACAAGCCCTTTTATGGGGGTCTACAATTCTCTTTATTGTTGCAAAAAATTCCAATAAGTATGGAAACGGATTCATCGGAGGTGGTGCATTTGGTGCACTCTTCCAAGAAGCTTCAAGGTAAGTTTGCAAATTACATATAAAAGATAAAGAAAATTCTGAAGGATAGAAATGATATTCGCTTAGTTTTGATATACAGAGAAGCGAATTCAACCGTTGACTAAATGGCGAGAGTTCACACTCTGGGAGAAAATGCCTTGCCGACCTATCTGGATCCTCCTTCTAGTTTAGAGAGAATCCTTCAGGCGAATAAGTCTCTCATTATTATGAGTTTGTTTTCTTTTTGAGTCCCTCTGACTCCATTTGTTTGCTTGGGTCTTTGACCCGTTTGTGTACCAAAAAACAACTTTGGTATTTATTTTAGTATAAAGTATAAACTCGAGAAAAAAAAAATTCACATATTTTAAATAAAATATTTATAAAAAAAAAGAATAAGTAACTTATAATCTGATAATTTTATCGACAGAGTCAGCAATGGGTATTATTATATGATTTATATCTACATTCTATTAATAATTATATATATATTTTTTTGGTAGAATAATTATATAGATTTGAATACTCTTACGCATTTCCTTTAAAGCCTAATATATTTTTTTTGTTTTTCGGATAAATGACTCTAATAATATGGCTGTTCGATAATGCAGAGCTCTTAAATCTCAAGGTCTGCAAGGTGTCCTCCCTGCTGGAGAACTGGTTAAGCTTCCTTACCTCAACGAGATGTAATAATCTTTGAAGTACTTTATGTTACCAATCTAACACAGAAAAATTAAAAAACGAAATGATTTTCTTTTTTTGTCAACTAATTTTACTTTAAGCCCATATACTCCTTCTTCCCCTTCTCTCTAAAGTTAGAAAAGAATTGATTATCTTCTTTGTCAACTAAATTTTACTTCAATCCCATTTTCTCCTTCTCCCTCTGCACAGTGATCTCAGTCGCAACTACCTTAGCGGTAGAATCCCTGCGGAATGGGGTTCCATGGCATTGGTGAACATGTAAGTTTTCCCTTTATTATCTTGGCTATATGTATGATTGTATGAATCCACATATTTGTTCGTTCCCTGAAAACTTAGGTTAACCGAGAGATGTCCTTGCAGCTCCCTTCTTGGAAACCGGTTGTCGGGTGTCATTCCAATGGAACTTGGGAACATCACCACTCTCGGAAACCTGTAAGTTTTGATTTTCAACCCTTTTTTTCCTTTTTCATTGTATAATTTTCCGCTTACAGAAGTTTGATTTTTCAGGACCCTCGAGGCCAACCAGTTCTCTGGACCACTGCCTCCAGAACTAGGCCAATTGGTCAACATAGAGAGAATGTACGTCATATTCTTTTATCCTTTTCGACGTCCCTCTTTGATATTCAGTTCCGTGTTGTTCCTTTTATTTCCTCTCGAATTTGGTATCTTTTTTAAGAGATTCATTATGTCATGGAATGTCTTGACTGCTCTCGTCATTGGGATTCTATTGGTTATTACAGTCTGATTTCCTCGAATTATTTCACTGGGCCATTGCCAGAGACACTTGAATACCTAACCAACCTGAGGGACTTGTAAGTTTCTACTATTATACCAACGCGTCCTGCTTTTTTTTTTTTCCCTTTTTTTTCCCTCCTTTTTGAGGTTTATCATGACTCATTTTCCCCCAAAATGCTTTACTTTTCCGGGACATGCAGTCGGATAAGCCAAAACAACTTCACTGGACAGATACCCAGTTTTATAGGGAACTGGATAACACTTGAAAAATTGTAAGAATTTTCTTTACTGAATCCCCTTAAGAGCCTACTAAGTGAAGACTTCAAAATTTTCACTTGGTTCTCCTTGTCTTATTGTACCATCGGCAGGGCCATGCAGGCAAGTGGTTTGGAAGGGCCAATCCCTCCTGAAATTTCTTATTTGACATCTCTAACTGACTTGTGAGTGGAAGACTTATCTTTCTGGTTTGTACATTGTTACATTCCTTTTGTGTTCTTCATTGAAGCAAATTCGGATAGCTAGTATGGGTGAAACTTTTTTCTTTTACCCAGGCGGATCAGTGACATAATCGGAGCAGAAATGGAGTTTCCTCCACTGGGTAACATGGCAAGCATGAAGACTCTGTAAGTCGAATGTTTATATTATCTCTCAAAGCTAATTGCAAGTTGTGCGTTTTTGTTATTTTGGCTGGTTGAAGTGACAATACTTTGATCACTTCTTTTAGAATATTAAAGAGTTGCAATATTATTGGACCACTGCCTGATAATCTCGGTGGGATGAAAAAACTGAAAGAATTGTAAGTCCAATCCTGTCTCTGTCACCTCCCCCCTCCCGCTCAGCCCATTCTTTACCAAAATTTCTTCTTTTGGTTTTTACTTACCACCCGTTGACCTCAATATAGGTTTACCTTTCCATAATAATGAGAGGATATTATGATAAGTTCATCTTTTTGCACATTGGTCATGACAATTTAAGTTCATCTTTTAAAACCTGTTGAATAATACATATTTATATTTAAACAGTGGGGAGGGGGAATCCAAACAGTGTATCTGTAGATTGGGCTCCAGCATCTGCAATATAAAGATTTCATCACCAACCAACATATATCAGTCGTACTTTCTGCAAAAAAAGGAAAAAGAAAAGAAAAAAATTGGGAAATAAAGGATAAAGTAAGAGTGAACTAATGAGTAGAAAAAGAAGTACCAAGAACATCTTTTGGAGAAGGTTTATTCTGTTAATGAAATGATCAAGGGAGTAGCTGTAAAAAAGCCAATGAGAGTGAGAGCTTCTAGTGTAACTATGTCAGTTTATATATATATATATATATATATATATAGAGAGAGAGAGAGAGAGAGAGAGAGAGAGAGAGAGAGGAGAGGGTTTATTCTGTTACATCTGCGTTGGACTTTATTAAAGTATTCTCAATGTGAGATATCAAAAAAATTTCGATGACAGATTACTCCACGGTTTCGGTGTTTTATATATATATATACAGAAGGTTTATTCTGTTACATATGTGTTGGACTTTATTAAAGTATTCTCAATGTGAGATGTCAAAAAAATTTCGATGACAGATTACTCCATGGTTTTGGAGTTGGTTATGTGTTGCATGGAACAGTTAGGTTCTCAGACCAAAATGTAATTATCTGGCTCGCAGATTGAATAACTCTTAATAAACTAAGTATAATACTAAATGACAATGTTAAGCAGACATTTACATAGGAACTGATGTTGAGTGTCCAAATCTGGGACCATTAAGTGAAGATACTAAAGGGAGAACCCCCTAGAGGACCAATTTGATGTAAGAGCAAGAGAATTCCAAACCTGCGAGTGAGAGAGATAGGAGAGATAAATGCCCCTGAACATAATTCATCACATATAGAGAAACCTTTTTTTCCTGAAAGCATAAAACTACCCTTGGGATATAAAAACATCTGTGGGGAGAACCTCTGCTAGTAATACCAACACTCCTCCTCAGGCTGGAGCTTATAGATCTAGTAAGTCCACCCCGACAATGATGAAGTGAAAGTGAGCAGCAACAGATGAGAGACATCGCGAGAGAGAAAGTAGAGAGAGATATGAGACAGAGAGGAAGGGAGATTGTGTGAAGACCAGTAGACCACACAATCTATTTTTTCAGCTGATTATAAAAAGAAAGAGAAGTACATAAATAGCCCTTGAACATAAGCCATTACATAGTGAAAAACCTACTTCCCAAAAGTATAAAACAGCCAAGGATATGAAACAGCTACCCAAGAAAAAAACATTCACTGTTGGGGAGAAGTGAACGGTACTTCCTCTGCTAACAACACCAACACAAGTGGCAGGTGCTCACCTGCATTTGCTACTATCTCTATCATTTGCTCCTGTGTTGTCAATAAAGGCTAACATATTTTGATATGAAGCTAGTTTCTTGTACTAAGAGTTTGTTCCCAGATTTTCCCATTGTAAATATTGTACACGGCATGTTGAAATGTTCTTTCTTTTTGTTGATATTGGTAAATGCTGATGACAGATGTCAAAAGGTAAACTTCTCTTATGGGACTTTCTTTAGACCAAAACCTCATTTTTGCTTCCATTTTTTATGCAGAGATCTCAGCTTTAATAAGCTGGTTGGAGAAATTCCAAGCTCTTATGTTGGATTGGTAAAAGTAAAATTCATGTAAGTGAGTTTCCGTTGTAATAACCTCTAGGAGAATTAGTGGCAGCTGACCATCCTAGTAAGATTTGGAAACTGCATAATCCAAGAACTTCATCTCTTGTGATTAGGTATCTAACTGGAAATTTGTTGAATGGTACTGTTCCTGACTGGATGAAGAAAGTCCAAAGCATGTATGTTGGTACCCCTTTGATTTTACTCCTGACTGGTACTTCCAAGATGGTTATCGTATTACTCTATGATACCTATTTTTGAGGTTTGAAAATTTGTAATTAATATGAAAAATATTTCAGATTATTGAGATTATAATTTTCTGTGATGCATAGTGATCTTTCCTACAACAACTTCTCATACGGAAGCTCGGGATTGTCTGACTGTCAGCTGGGTACTATGTAAGAATGCATACCAGTAGTTTCAGCTTCCTTGATAACATTCAGCTTAATGGCAGTTTCTAGTATTGGATCTTCTTATCCTTTTTCCTTCTTTCTTTTCATTTGTTGGCCCACACAGAAACTTGTATGGAAGCTCTTCATTGGCCGCCAAAAACTTGTAAGTTTCTCCATTTCTTTTGGTGAATTTGCATAACAAATTTTATGTATTTTCCATTTGAATTAATTTTTTTTTTTAATTATATTCAAATGGGAAGATGAGAAAAAATTATAATGTTGTTGATCTCATAATTCTGACTTGATATTAACCTTCTATTGGTCTAGAAGTGGAGATGTTCCTTGCTTGAAGAGTCTTACTTGCTCAAAGATAAGTAAGTATATATATATTATTTCAAAGTTGTAATGAAAATTTTGCCTTGGTCCTGTTTTTGGTTCTATTGACATCCGCCTTAGCTAGTCATGGTATTGTTTTCATTTACACTTTGTCTAGTTGAATGTAAAATGAGCAAAAAGGAAATGAAAACAAAGAAGTTAACCTCTTCTCTCTCCGATTACCGCCCTCTCTCTCTGTAACCTCCTTTATAAATTCATATCTAAGGTCCTAACAAATAGACTCAGAAAGGTTTTGCCCTCCCTTGTGAGCTTGAATCAATCTGTTTTATCTCGGGCCATGGTATAGCGGATAACATCCTTCTTTGTGCGGAAATTGTCCGCAACTTTGATAGATCCGTTCACTCCTCGGCTTCTTTTCTAAAGGTTGATCTCCACAAAACCTTTGACTCTATTCGCTGGGACTTCATTAGTGATGTTCTTTCTTCCATGGGCTCCCCACCTCTTCATCCATTGGATTGAGATCTGTATCTCCTCTCCCCACTTCTTCATCGTCACCTACGGCTCCCCTGTGGCCTTCTTCCCCTCCAGTGTAGGTATTCGCCAAGGTTGCCCCCTCTCTCCCTACCTTTGGAAGTCCTTTCCCATATCCTCCAGTCTAAAACTAATCATCTTCTCATCTCCCATATCCCCAATTGCAAATCCCTAAATCTTACCCACCTCGCTTTTGCTGACGATCTCACGATCTTCTCCAAAGTGGATAATCAGTCCATTTCCTCCAACCTCTTGGCCATTTTGCTCTTTGAATCCCTTTCTGGCCTTCGGGTCAACCTTGATAAATGATAAATCCACCCTCTTTCTCTCTGGTGTCTCTTATCAGCTTTGTGCCTCCCTTGTCTAGCTCTCGGGCTTTAAGCCAGGCTCCTTTTCTGTCGTATACCTTGGCCTCCCACTCATTCCCGGTAGGCCTACTTGCCACCACTGTCTCCCAATGCTCGATTACATCCGTAAAAAGCTTCAGCTCTGGAAGGGCATGCTTCTGTCCTTTGCCGGCAGAGTGGTGCTCTTCCGTTCATGCTTCAATCCTCCTATCTCTACTAGTGCGGGATCTTCTCCATTCCCAAATTTACCATCCATGCTATGGAATCATTGTTTTGTGCTTTCCTTTGGAAAGGGCAGGAAGCCTTGCGCTTCATCCACCCTGTTAGTTGGTCGACTATCTGCCGCAATCTTTGAAGGTGGCTTGGGTATCCGCCAGATCACTAATGTTTACTTAGCCTGCCTTCTCAAACTTATCTAGAAAATTGTCTCAAAGCATGATTTCATTTGGGTTAAGTGGGTCTATTCTTACCTTCTCCAGTTTGACTCCCTTTGGACTGTTCTTATGCCCTCCAACCCTTCATGGGTCTGGAGGAAAATCCTCTTGCTGCGTCCTTGTGCTCTCTCTACCATTTTTACCACCATCTCCACTGGCTCTTCCACATCATTTTGGCTCGACCTGTGGCATCCGATGGACATCCTCTTTACCCACTTTGGCCCCTGCACTGTTTATGATACTTTAGGGGTGTCAATGGTTCGGGTTGGGCCGGTTTCGGGCCGGGCCTAACGGTTTCGGGCTGAAAAACACCCAGCCCAAACACGGCCCATTAAGAAAATAACGGTTTTGGGCCGGCGCGGTTTGGGTTCGGGTTGACTAACGGTTTAAAATTGGGTTTACTAACGGTTTGGGTTCGGGCTTACTAGCGGTATGTTTTGAGTACTTTGATGATGTGTGGAATTTATCAAGAGCATGTAAACACATATAAACATTAAGTTCTCTCCAAGTCTCTTGTGTTCGGTGTTCAAACCAAAAACTTTTTTCTACAAAGAAGTAAAAATTATAGAACTAATATATACAAATGAAAGTTGGCATCTTGATAAATTTTAGTGGATTGTCTCTGCTTATTCTACTCCCTCTTCTTAATACTTGTAAAAATTGATCAAAATAAAGCATTTAAAGATTTTCAAATGATAATACAATTGCTAAATATTCACTAAACCCATCTTTCAAATGGCAAAGGCTTTGATTGGCTTCTTGTTTGCATGTTCCAAAGCAAAACAATTAAGGAAAACAAATGAACACTTGGGGGTTTTCTTGTCTTTTACATTTAAATTTAATTTATTTCATTTATTTATAACGGGTTTTATAGAACTAATATATACAAATTTATCATTTCCTTGATAAATTTTAGTGGATTGTCTCTGCTTATTCTACTCCCTCTTCTTAATACTTGTTAAAATTAATCAAAATAAAGCATTTAAAGATTTTCAAATGATAATACAATTGCTAAATATTCACTAAACCCATCTTTCAAATGGCAAAGGCTTTGACTGGCTTCTTGTTTGCATGTTCCAAAGCAAAACAATTAAGGAAAACAAATGAACACTTGGGGGTTTTCTTGTCTTTTACATTTAAATTTAATTTATTTCATTTATTTATAACAGGTTTTACGAGTTGGTTTGGGTTCGGGCTAGTTTCGGGCCAAACGGTTTGGGCTAGCGGGCCTGATGCAGCACAACCAGAAATTACCGTTCACGCTACAGTAGCGTGAACAGTAACCTAGATGATATTTTTCATATTTGGTGGGCCCCAAGTCTAGCTTGCATGGAAATAGATTCAAATTTGGTGGGCCCAAACTCCAGCTTGCAAGGAGATAAAATAGGATCTGTTTTCGTGGGAGTTCTAGAGATAATTTAGAATTTTATTATTTATTATTGGGATAATCATGTAATCAAAGTTTTTTTATTTGGGTAGGATATCTAGGATAAGTTTTAGTTATTTTTAAATTCCTAAGAGTCCTTGTAGGATCAGTCTTTTGTTAGTTTTAAATTACCAAGAGTCCTATTAGAGTCTGTTTTCGTATCAACTATGTTTGTTTTGTTATTTAAACACTTGGAATCAGCTTATTGAGTATGGAATAGAAAAATATGAATTGAAGCTTTAGCTTTGTGCGTTTGCAGCCCCCCTCTCTGTCTCTCTCTCTCCTCTTTGCTTCTTCTTCTTATAAGTGTTCTTCTCCTTCTTCTCCTTCTTCAAGCTTGATTCTTCTCAGATTTCTCCTTCTTCCCTCTTTCTTCTTTATCCTTCTTTCTACTCTATTCTGTCCCCCATTAGGGCCACACACGGGCTGGCCCGGCCCAGCCCGAACCATTGCGGGCTGAAGTTGTTCAGCCCAAACACAGCCCATTAAGCTTCGGTTCGGGCCGGTTCGGTCCGGTTTTAACGGTTCGGGTTAGGTTTTGACACCCTTATGATACTTGTATCCCCAAAGCCACCCCCTTGTCCACTTTTATCTCTGATGGCTCTTGGATCCCCACTACCTTCCCCATTCTCACACTGGTTTGGAATTCTCCCCCCTCCCTCTCGCTCCACTTGCGACCTCATTGTTTGGCTCCTACCCCCCACCAAAACATTCTCCACCCACTCAGCCTGGAATCTTCTCCGTGCCCACCAAGGTAAAAATTTCGATCGATATGAACATTTCGACCTTGGAAAAGGTCGAAATTTTGAGGTTTCGGTCAAAATTTTGACCGAAACTGGATACTTTTTTCCTGAATCTTGAAAACTCAATTTCGAGCCTCAAATGCACTCAAATTGATTTGGATTTTTGCATACTAGCTATTTCAAGCATAATAAACCCTATAAAACTACTAGTTTACTAAAAAACTACTGAAAATGTAACATCCAACATTCCAAGTATATAGTACATGAATCAGAGAAGAAGCGGGAATGTTATTACTTAGTACTTACAAGTCTATTCTATTCAAGCCTCAAGGTCTCCCTCTTCCGTTTGCACCCCATACAAATGACAATATAACTCCCATGATGTTTGCCCCCGCCCCATATAGTTTTGGACATAGTCAAGAACTGGTATTTCGTATGTGGCCTCATCCACATGCATAAGATTACCTAACGGTGGGAAGTTGTGAATCTCCAAAGGAACTGGTGGTGGTGGGCCTTGTGGCTGTGGAATAGTGTGGAAAATTTGCTCAACAAATGAAAGAGCACCCTGGCTCTCAGGACTAGGAGAAGGATAAGGATACTGATAAGGTCCCAGTGGTTGACTCCGATAATCGACAGTGGGAGGGACACCATAAGCTCCATAGGCCGCTCCATAACCATAAGGCTCCAGTCGTGGCTGACTGGCCTGACCCTGAATCTGATAGCCAGGAGGAACACCATATGGTCCATAAGGACCATAACCATAAGTCGATTCGGTAGAACCAATACTCTCCACAGCAGTATCATATGAGGACTCTGCAGGCCTATGCCATCCGGATCCTCTGGAGGTGGAGGAGTCTCTAGCATCATCAATGCTCATCGATCTCATAGATCCCACCAAGCTCTCGGCATCGGATGGACGGTAGGACCCATATGATGGCGTGTCCTTTATGCTCCAGCCGTGCTGTTTCCCCTTCCCCTTCCTCGAATATGTAGAGGAAACATTTTTGCCTTGAGATGCAGCTCCAGTATGGTCTGAATCTTGTGTCGTGTGGGTGAACTGACTCTCTCCTGTGAATCTCGGTGGTCATCCTCCCCCCATGACTCTCACGTACTGATGGTGGTCTGTCCGTGATTAGCTGAATCCTGATCATGAGGTCCCACACCCTCCTCATCCCCTCCATCATCACCGTCATTGCCATCGTCATCATCACCACCATCGTCGTCATCGCCGGAGGCCTGAGTCACCTCATCCTCAGTGTCGGACCAGAAAATCAAATCCTCACTTTGGGTGGATGCACTAGGGTGTGGCATGAAGGGACGGGCGGGCTCTGCATGTGGCCTCCCCTCCTGGGCCATGAAGTCCCCCACATCAGCCCCCATCTCCTCTCGCAACCGACTATTGGGAAGACCTCCCTCCTCATCCAAAGAATCCGTCTCCACTATCCCCCGATCCAATCAACTACCGGGTTATCATCATCATCCATCTCAAATATGTCGGCCAACTCGATATTGGTGCTCTCTCTATCCATCCCCTGTCTAATATGATCCTCTCAGTCTCATATTATAGTGTAGGTAGGCAAGGTCCTTTAGACGCTTCACACCCAATCGGTTGTGCCTCTTCGAGTGAATGAGGTTGAAGGTGCTCCAATTTCGCTCACAACCAATGGCAGAACATGTTTGGGAGAGCACTTTGCTTGCAGTCCTACTCAAGTTGTGTGAATCATGTCCAAATTGCAACCACCACTCAGCTGCAACAAACATAGACTCAAAGTCATTTTAATACTTAAATAACTAAATTAAAGATAGAATATAATAATTAAATGTATAATGAAATAAATGATTGAACTTACCCGCAGGGCGGTTTCCCGTCCCGATACGGCCACAACACGACCGAAGCTCCCAGTGGCATCCCTAAAAGCCTTTATCTAATATATAAAGAGAAAAAACAATAACTAGTTACTAGGTTAATGACTTAGTATAAAACTACGAATTGTGAATATCAAATGATTCAAATCACTATCTCACCTCCATAAGGATGACTGCTTGTTTAGCTGTATCCGGTTCGAACTTCTCCACTACAGTTTGGACAGCATCCATCAAATCTTGCCTCATCCCAAGATTGTCCTTGTAATGGTACTTGGGATTTAAATAGTATGCTGTGTAAGAAAAAGTATGTCATAAAAGGGAATAGTTAATGCTTAATAATGTGATAACATAATGAAAATTAAATTAAATACTAGACTTAACAACTCACCAGCCTTATGCAGTGGATGCTGCAACATAGACTCCCATCTATTGTTGATGATTTGAATGACTTTCTTGTTGCCGCGTGGGTGGACCTGAGTAACTTGCTGCTTCATCCTATCTACTGCAGCAAATATGTGCACTAGAGTAGGTTTTCTCTGCTGATCTACCATCCTCAACACATTCACCATATGCTTAAGCATCTTCACCACTATCCTCACATTGTGCCAGAAAGTCTCATCAAGGATGGTCAACTGTGCTCTCCTTCCTCCCACTGATGAAGAACCCTCCCAGTTAAACCACTCCTCTGATGCAAACATACTCCTAAGGCCAGTCTTCCTACTCTCAAAGCTCTGCAGTGCTATCCAATTAGTAGCAAATCTGGTTTTGCCTGGCCTCACTAACTCACCTTAACACTTGTCCCTCATCATCCTTAATGCATAGGTGTGGTTATATATGAAGGTGCTAACATGTCGAGCTTGCTCCACGGTATTCTTCACAAGCTTGACCTTTCCAATGTCCTTCAACAGTAAGTCAATGCAGTGAGCAGCACAAGAAGTCCAAAAGAGCCTATATCTGTCCATCCATCAAGGCATCAAGCCATCAATACAAAGTTATAAAGTGTACATGTATATGTGTAATGTAAATATATGTATTTACAAATGAAAATTTATACTATATGTTTAGATACCTGGAGTTCTCCTACATCTTCAACCCAGCTTTCTTGTAGTTGGAGCCATTATCAGTCACAATTTGAACCACATTTTCCACTCCAACCTCCTTCACCACTTGCTTCAATAATTTGTAAATGTATTTTGCATCCTTCTTCTCACCGGATGCATCTACTGACTTGAGGAACACTGTCCTCCCATCACAATTCAACATGAAATTGATGATGGACTATCTAGTGGGACCAGTCCAACCATCAGCCATCAGAGTCACTCCATAATGATTCCACATGGGCTTTAATCCCTTAATGTACTCATTTATGTCCTCTTTATGCTTAGGCAAATACACATTATATATCTCATATGGAGTGGGGCCCTGTACACCACTCCCACCCTCGCCTATCTCGCTTAATCATATCTCTCGTAGTAGGGCCCCCGGGCTGTATGTGCTGGAACACTATGGTAATGCGCCCATTTGGAGAAAGCCATCCCCACTTTCTCCTTCACACTCCCCCATAAGTGCTTCAACTTTCTCTGTTTATGCTCAGGCCTGGCAAATAGGGCCGGATCATTGTGAAGATTCTCAAGATCCGGATCTGTAGGATGTGCTGAGGAAGCTCGACCCCTTGTAGGGGCCCGTGGGATAGGAGCCTCCTGCCTCACACTCTGAGACCTCCTCATAGGGACTTGGGAGCCACCTGTGCCTCCTATACCTATTGGCTCTCTAGAGGACCCACAACCCAGACCCCTCTGTTGCCTCCTCATGTCATCAATCCTCTGTTGCTCCCTACTCATCATCATCGCCCTCCTCAGCTGATCGGCCTCTGGATCAGGGTCACTGTCTCCTGGCTCATCCCTACCATAACCCTCAGGATTTGGAAAGTCATCTAAGTAGGCATCCTCGAACTCGTCCCTCTGTGTTTACTTCTCTTTCCTCTTTTGCTCTGTACCAGTAATATATGAGGTCATTGCCCTCTTGACCTCTACGAGCACCTTTGGGCACCCTGTTACATCCCTGTTGCCACCAGCTAGATGCACCTTCAATCTAGTGGCCCCACCTCCTCCTATTTGTTTCTTACAATAATTACACTCGCTCTTCCTCCTATCAGCAGTCAGTGGCCTCCCATGTTCCCAAGCTATGTCAGACATCTTTAAAATAGAGTGTCTGTCTGCCTGATACAAGAAACACACACTAAGTATCTTGAAAAGCTCCACAATATGCTCCAAAAATGACATACATGCTTTTAATAATAACCTCCTATTTTTAAATATAAAAAAAAAATAAATGTATAACTATATAAGTTTTTTTAATATATAAATAATTTTAAAATATATAAAATACACACAAACTATCTTAAAAATATCCACAACATGCTCCAAAAATTGCATATATGCTTCCACTAATACTCCGCTATTTTGAAATTTAAAACTGAAATTAATTGGTTTTTTTTAATATTTAAATATTTTTTTAATTATTTAAATATATATTAAATACAGTAAAATTACATAATTAACAGAAAAAAAAATTAATTCAACACCATCACAGCAATATGGTGTCTCAACTCTCACATACATTCATTTGAAGCTTAAACCTGTACTATACATATACATTTTTAGCAATATACATAATTTAGTAAATACTTTTTAATAACAGAAAAATAAAAAAATAGTAGGAAGAATACAAAAATAATTTTGACACTACAAATTCATAGATCAACAGTCTAAAGTAAACATATATAAATTTGGAAGCAATCTAACATGATTTAAGGCACAAATGAAACAAAAATAAAAAAATGAGGAAGTTGGTTACTCACCTTGCAAGATTTGAGAAAATGCACAAATGGAGGAGTAAATCAAGTGTTTGAAGGAAATGGAATACTATAAATTAGGTGTAGAAGGGGATGAAAGCAAGAGAAATCACAAAAATTTCAAACAGAGGTCAAAATCTCCAGGGCGATATTGCTCGAAACAGATAAAAAGGCTCGGATGTCATAAACTGGGTCGATTTGGATACTTTAAAGCATAGGCAGGTATCCATATCGGGTTGATACGATATGATACATTTCGTTTCAATTTGGAATTTTGCAGGCATTTCGGTCGAAATTTCGACCATTTCGATCGAATTTTTTTCCATGGTGCCCACAACCCTAAACCCCCTGGCCCCCTTGGTTTGGTACAAAGGCCACATCCCCCGTCACTCCCTTACCCTTTGGAGGGCCCTTAACCTTGCTCTCCCCACCCAAACCTTCCATTATTGGCCGCCATATTCCCGCAAACCCCAGCTGCATTCTATGTTGGAATAGTTTGGACGACCTTGAGCACCTTTTCTTTTCTTGCCCTTTCTCCAGATCTATCTGGGGAAAAGCCCTGGCTTCCATTTGTCCCCGTTTGAGGCGTTCTTTTGGTTTTGCTCGTGATTGATCTTGGATTTTAAGAAACTTTTCAAGTTCTTCCCTTTGCGATCGGATTAGTAAACTAGTATATTGTGCCTCTATCCATCACCTATGGTGGGAGCACAATCTTAGAAGAAGGACCTCCAAATCTTGCTCTAATGCCATCTATTTTGATGTATTTTCGAGACTGTTAGGCTATTCCCCACCTCCTAGTGATTATACCCAAGGAATAGTTCATTGTTGTCTCCTGGGGCCTTAGTTCTTCTTTTCGGTCTTCTGCTTAAAGACCTTGTTCTCTTGTTCCCTTGTTCCCTTTTCTTTTAAAATAATTATTTATTCATCCAAAAAAATAAATAAAGAAATTAATTAAAATAAAAACTTTCTAATCATTAACAAAAGTGTAACTAATTCAAAATCTCACTGATGTTAACTCATTTTTCAACAAAACTACTTATGTGTTGAATAGAAACTCTGATGAGGTTATGATTCTATTTGAAAATTTCATCAATTGTACTTGGTAAGATCTTAGTTAATTACACAATCAAAAGTAAAAAAATTCCAATTTTCTCCGTTTGTATCAATTTTATTTTTCTCTTCATTTCCCTTGTTTGTAACTTGGAGCCTAGATGACATAATCAGAAAATTATTGGATTAAAGCACCTGATCTAATCCATTTTAAAGGCTGATGAACCATTTTAAGAATTTTAATATACCTTTTCCCAAAGAAAAGTGAAGCTATCCAAATTCTGCAAATGAAATTTGACTGCATATACATCTTCCCACTACTTGAAAATGAGAGCTGCAGTATTAGTTATGCATAATCCCATATTATTTTATTTAAGACTAAATCTATATGTGTAAATATAATTTACTACAGAAATTCATTTGAGTATATACTTTCTAGAGGATGAGAAGCCTGAAGATTGTTGGCTCGACCAGAAATAATTGAAAATAACAGGTGAATGGGTAGACAAATTACTAGTCATCTCATACTTTGTATAGAATGATTTCCCATATCAATGGCTTCAATGCAAGAATCTCTGTTATGTAGGCTGTTCTAGGTGACTTATCTGAATCACTTTGCCTAATAAAGGACAAACATATTTTTGTTGAGATGCCTAGGGAAAACTTTTCCTTATTACACATACGACAAAACAATAATCAGTTTCAGTGATTACCTAACTCTTTTTCCATTAAAGAAACGGATATAAAAGAGATTTACAGATGTTGATATGATTTTCTCATCTTTATAAGTAATGATTTGCCTCAAAACATTATCAAAACAGTCATTGAACTTTTGGATATTAAATTGTGAATTAATGGTTGACAACCATTAAGAACATTTATAACCTATTGGGAGGTAGAGTTATAATTTCTCCCTAACTCTGAGGACGCAATAACTTTTTTCAAAGCTATCACAAAAAGAACATCCTAGTGCATGATGTTCCCACTATTGTAGGGTCTAGAAGTGGCAAATGTACGCAGCCCTACCCCTGTTTCTCAGAGAGGCTCTTTCCATATTTCAAACCCACAACCCGATGGTTGCAATACCATTTGGAAGCTCACACTGAGCATTATCCAATGATGCAGGAATCAAATCCAAATTCAGCCACAAACTCTACTGAAAATGTGCAACAGGTGGCAAAGCCTGCTTGGCAAGGTGGGGAGGGAATTTGTAGTCATTCTGAATGATTCTCACACCATTGTCTAATGTGTGGTTCTCATATGAAAGAAACAATTGTTGTTGCATAAAAAATTAACCACCCTAAATAGTTGAATTGTTGATTATCATGCAAGTGAGAATATTTTGTCTTTTTCCGATGACTGCATTTTCCTTGAGAGAGATGTCAGATATATTGGCATCCTACTGATATCATCAGTTGTGGGTTTACAGAGGGGGGATATCTAGTCTCATCCACTCTATCTTTCCCATGGCTTGATCGTTGCTTATTTCCAACTTTGAAGCACTTTAAGATTTTTCTGTAAATAATACTAATGATGTTATCTGCTTTGCTCTATCTAATTCGAACTCATGAATTTGTCTTCTGTGCAGAGGGGTCTTCATTGCATATCAATTGTGGTGGATACATTGTCCGCAATGGCAGTACCACTTATGAAGATGACCAGGATTCTGGTGGTCCTTCAAAGTTTTTCCATAGAAATGATTATATTTGGGGATTTAGTAGCACAGGAAATTTCATGGACAATGACAATGATATTGATACCTATATAACTCCAAATGTGTCTATGCTCTTGATGAGAAACCCTGAATTGTACACAAAGGCACGTCTTTCTCCTCTCTCTCTCACTTACTATGGGTACTGTTTACTGACTGGAAACTACACTGTGAACCTCCACTTTGCGGAAATCATGTTTACGAACGATCACAATTATAGCAGTCTAGGGAGGCGCATATTTGATGTTTATATTCAGGTAGTTAAATGACATTGCATGAATTACTTTTAGTGGCTTATACAAAGGTTTGGTTATAATTAGTTCTATGCAGGGACAATTGGTACTGAAGGATTTCAATATAGTAGATGAAGCTGGTGGAGTTGGGAAGGCTGTCACAAGAGATTTTAGCTCAATTGCAGTAATGGATGGGACTATAGAAATCCGGTTCTATTGGGCAGGGAAAGGGACAACAGCACTCCCTTCCAGAGGGACCTATGGTCCTCTCATATCAGCGATTGCTGTAGATCCTGGTAATGTTTGTGATCTGTGAAGCCGATTTTTCTCATAATAAATCATCTTGTAGGTGACTTGAGTTTTATATTTGTGATGTCAAGATTGACTTCAATGAAAGTTGTTTATAGTATACCTTTTGTGACTCATTTTCCTTTTTCCTTGGTTTGAATCTGTTGAAAAACACGATATTGGTAGAATGGCTGATTGATCAATGATCTCAAGCCTTCTATTTATAATTAAGTGGAAAGTACACTAATACAAGGAATAGAATTTTACATGAATACAAACTCTAATTTAACTCCTATACAAACTCTAATTGAACTCCTAGTAGAATCCAACACTCCCCCTCAAGTTGAGGCATAAATATTAGTCATGCCCAACTTGCCTACAATAGGAAGGAAATCTCTTTCTTTCAAACTCTAATTGAAAACATCTGCTACTTGGTCTCCAGTTCTTACAAAAGGCATGCAGATAAGCCCTTCTTCCAACTTTCCTTTGACAAAAAACCTGTCAATTTCAATGTGCTTAGTTTGATCATGTTGCACCGGATTATTAGCAATACTAATAGCAACCTTGTTGTCACAATATAACATCATAGGATTTGGAACTTGGACTCCAATATCTTGCAGCAAGCCTTTCAACCATAGTAGCTCACAAATTCTACAAACCATAGTTCTATATTCAGCTTCGGTACTAGATAAAGCTACCACATTCTGTTTCTTACTTCTCCAAGTAACCTAGATTACCTCCAACAAATGTATAATAACCTGAAATTGACTTCCTGTCTGGAGATCCAGCACAATCTGCATCAATGTATGCTTTAATGCTTATAATTTTAGATTATCAGTGGGTGACAGAAATATTCCTTTTCCAGGAATTCCCTTCAAATACTGTAGTATTCTGGTAACAGCCTTCATATGAGCTAAATATGGATCATGCATGAATTGGCTCACTATCCCTACAACATAAGCGATGTCTGGCCTGGTGTGGGACAAGTAAATAAGCTTCCCTACCAGCCTTTGGTATCTTCCTTTGTCCACTGGTTCTCCCTCTTTTTCTTTAAGTTTAGCTCCAGCTTCAATAGGGGTATCAATTGCTTTACACCCCAACATTCCCACTTCTTATAATAGATCTAAGACATACTTTCTTTGGGATAAGAATATACCTTTCTTTGATCGAGCCACCTCAATCCCTAAGAAATACTGTAACTTCCCTAGATCTTTAATCTCAAACTCTTTACCAAGAAAGTCCTTCAACTTTTGAGTTTCTTCTCCATCATTCCCTGTGATGATAATATTGTCTACATAGACAATGAGAAGTGTGATGTTAGTACTTGACTTCTTGACAAATAGTGTATAATCAGCATTGCTTTGCTTGTACCCAATAGAAGTCATTGCCTTCAGGAGGCGTCCAAACCAGCATCTAGGAGACTGTTTTAATCCATTAATTGACCTCTTCAACCAACAAACTTTCCCTGTAGTATTGTCATCGGAGAAACCATGTGGGATTTCCATATAGACTTCTTCTACTAACTACCCATGTAAGAAGGCATTATTTACGTCTAATTAGGTGCAAGTTCCAGTCTTTGTTCACAGCTACAGACAACAGAACTCTGACAGTGTTTAGTTTCGCAACAGGGGCAAAGGTTTCTTGATAATCAATCCCATAGGTTTGGATAAACCCCTTTGCAACTAGTCTAGCTTTCAACTTGTTGATTGATCCATCCATATTTTGTTTAACCACAAATATCCATTTGCAGTCCACTAGTTTTTTTCCTGGAGGAAGTGTAACCAGCTCCCAAGTGTCATTTTTCTTCATTGCCTGCATTTCCTTTACCATAGCTGCCTTCCATCTCTTATCGCAGCATAGGCTTCCTGCCAACTTTTAGGAACAGATACAGATGACAGAGAGGATATAAAAGCACGGTAGGAGTTAGACAAAGAGTTATTAGAAACATATTTAGCTATGGGATGTTGAGTACAAGATTTGACCCCTTTTCTAACAGCAATAGGAAGATCAGAAGAAGATATCTTAAGGGGAATGGTAGAATCTGATTCTGGAGCAGGAGACTGAAGCGGTAACGTATCACCTTTCTCCACCTGCTTTAGCCGGTTGTAATTCTTCCTCTGATAAGTCTACACCTCCTTATTCTAGTCGATCTGGTTTTGAAAGACCCCAACAGTGTGTTTATGAGTGGTCTCCCCCTGGCTAGGTTCTTCACATGGTTCAAAAAACAAAGGGGGAGGATTAGAATCCTCAGGTATATTGGCCGAAGTCTCCCCCTGGTCAGGAAACTCTTCTGAGACTTTTAAGTTGTGTTGGTGTGTGATAGAAAGATCTAAAGTCGGAAAGAATACCTCTCCTCTAGGACTCTCCCCCTGGAGAGGTGCATAGTAAGGGCAAGACCCATAAAAAATTACATCCATGGATACGATGGTTTTCCGGAAAGAAGGATGATAACATTTGTACCCTTTCTGAGTAGCAGAATACCCAAAAAATATGCAACGTAGGCCGCGGGGAGCCAACTTACTCTGGTGGGCTGTGATTCTGGCATAACACACGCATTCAAAAACCTTTGGGGGAATAACAAAAGAAGAGGCTCCCTGAATAATCTCATTAGGACATTTAAAACCAAATATCCTACTGGGCATCCTATTCATAAGGTAAGAAGCAGTGAGTATAGCATCACTCCAGTATTGGTCTGGTACATTCATAGCAATCATGATGGAACAGGCTATCTCTAAGAGATGTCGATTCTTCATTTCGGCAACCCCATTTTGGGCAGCGGTATCAACGCAACTGGTCTGGTGTATTATGCCAGAGTCAGAGAGATATCTCTGAAATTCACCATCAATATACTATGTGCCATTGTAATTGCGAAGGATCTTCACAGTGGCATTGAACTGAGTTTTAATCATATTATGAAAATCACGAAAACATCGAAAAACCTTATTTTTTTGTTTTAAAAGAAAAATCCATGTAGAACGAGAGTGACAATCAATAAAAATAACAAAGTACCTATGGCCAGTAATAGACACATGTCGGCAGGGACCCCACACATCAGTATGAA
The DNA here is from genome assembly GCF_041222555.1 of Hakea prostrata. NCBI lineage: Eukaryota > Viridiplantae > Streptophyta > Magnoliopsida > Proteales > Proteaceae > Hakea > Hakea prostrata. Next base: position 70,028,994 of record NC_142601.1, on the reverse strand, counting down.
TTAGCATAAAAGGAATAGTTTTTCTATTATAAAGAGAAGGTAAATAAGTAGAAAGAGTCTGCTTCGCAAAAATGCAGGCTTTATAAAAAAAATTATCCTCATTACAAGAAGAAACCAAATCAGGAAATATTTTCTTAAAGAGTTCCTAGAGGGGGTGACCTAGCCTATGGTGCCACTGATGAATGTTTGATATTACCGAATGGACTGGATTAGAAGATGTAGTCAAAGCAAGAGCAGATACTTCAATCGGCTCGAGCAAATAAAGTCCATTGTCTAGTTTACCACGTCCAATCTCCTTCCCTGTGACCAGATCTTGGAAGACACAGTAAGATGGGAAAAAAGTCGCTTTACAATTCAAGTCATGTGTAAGACTACTGATAGAGAGCAAGTTAGTAGAGAAAGAGGGAACATGTAAAATTTTAGACAAAGAAAGTGATGGAGAATGCTGAATGATCCCTCTTCCAGCAATGGAAGAATATGAGCCATCAACAATTCGAACTTTATCTTCTCCGAGTTGGAGTTGGAGAGATATTGTAAGAAAGATGAGGATAAACCTGTCATATGATCTGTGGCTCTTGTATCAATGATCCAAGGAGTAGAAACTGAAGAAACTTGAAAGCCTGTAAAAGTTTTACCTTAAGTAGCAAGGTAGGAGTTGGTATGGGTAGTAGAGGAAGCACTGGTCGAGGCTGCACCAGTAGTAGAAGATTGCAGAATACGTCGCAGAGTAGCGAACTCCTCCTGTGAAAAACCAATGTCTGCAGAGGGTGTGGTGGAAACTGTCTCAGAAAGATTAGCCTTTGGTTTTCCCTTTCTTTGTGCTTGTTTTTGCTCAAAATCAGCAGGCTTCTCATGCAGTTTCCAACAATTTGCCTTGGTATGATATGGTTTGTGATAGTGCTCACACTTGAAAATCTCCTTAGCCAGATCAGATTTAGTGCGAATAGACTGTAAGGCTGATTTTTCCATAATAAGAGTATGACGTATGGCTAAGCGACGACTTTCCTCACACTGAACAAGAGCATAAGACTATTCTAGTGTAGGAAATGGAGAACGACTTAAGACTTGTACTCTAATCTGATCGTACTCCACATTCAAACCTGCCAAGAAGTCATATACCCGAATCTTATCAATGTGCTTCCTATAAGTAATCACATCATCTGGGTTAGTGGGATGATAATCCCCATAATGATCCAACTCTTGCCAAAGAGATCGCAACGCTGCATAATATTGAGCCACAGTTAGTTCCTTTTGGGTAGTATCATAAAGCTTCTTTCATAGCTCATAAACATGTGCATCATTCCCCAACTGTCCATATGTTTCAATAGTAGCCTTCCAGATTTGGGCTGCAATATCAAGTAATAGATATCCACAGGCAATATTTGGAATCATGGAATTCAAAATAAATGACATAATAAGAGAGTCAAATGAGGTCCATTTATCCTGTGAAACGCCTGTGGTAGTAGGTTTGATAGTGGTGCCCGTAATGTGTCCAACAAGTCCTTTTCCAGCAATTAGTCGTAAGCCAGATCAGGACGAAATCAAATAATTTGTCCCATCAAAGCTTACCGAAAGAGGATGAAGAGTGGGGTAATGTTCGGAGCCAATGGGAGCAGGAGTACCATCAATAGTTGTCATGTTGACAAAATTATCTGCAGTTCTTCAGTCTTCCAACCTTTCGAAGTAACAGAAATGTTGCAGAATGCAATAGCCGAACAACCCAAAACAATTATAAGTAATGATAACACGTGAAAAGTATCTCCTCAGGTTACCTCCAATTAGTATATTGTTGAACCAAAGTACACCAAGAAAGTTTCCAGGAAAGACTGGAGGGACACAACCGGTCCGCTTAAATACTAGACTCCTTAGACAAAATTTTCCTAGACATGCACTTAATCACCCAATATACATTTTTAAGATACCCGGAAAAAAAAAAAAACACGTGAATAACGACTTCAAAATTTTTTTCTACAGCACTTCCGTAGGATGAAAACAAAACCTTGCTCTAAATGGTCCAGCCAAAGAGCAGTGGGTCTGGTCTAAATGTAAAGAGAACTAGTTTGGTTTAAATATAAATGTAAAAGAGAACCAAATATGGTTTGGTTTGGTTTGGTTTAACTATAAAGACTTTCAGAAGGGTTTTAAGGGTTGAAGGTCGTGTTTCAGACGAAGGTTACCTGGCTTTGTGTCAATGGCGATGGTGAAGACGAAGGCTGAGGGTGACTATGGCGGAGATGGCGGAACTTCAATGGAGATGGTGAAGACAAACGATGGTGGAGTTCTTCTTCTTCTTTCCCTTTTTTTTTTTTGTTCTTGGTTGAATTGAAGAACATCCAGAAAGAAAGGGCGATGAGTTTCGATGGGTACTGGAAGAACATCCGAAAGAAAGGGCGATTGGTTTCGATGGGTCTTTGATGGGTTTGAAGAATTGCCAGAAAGAAAGGCGATGGGCGATGGTCTTTCTGCGACAGAGACAGCGAGAGAGAGAGAGAGGCGAGGAGGTAGGTTAGACACTTCTCTATTTTTTTTTCTCACTTCTGTAATTGAAATTAGGCTCTGATACCATGTTGAGAAACACGATATTGGTAGAATGACTGATTGATCAAATGATCTCAAGCCCTCTATTTATAATTAAGTGAAAAATACACTAATACAAGGAATAGAATTTTACATGAATACAAACTCTAATTTAACTCCTATACAAATTCTAATTGAACTCCTAGGAGAATCCAACAGAATCCACATGAAAGGTCTAGGTTGTTGAGATAAAACTTTTATCTGTTATATGTGGAAAACTGAAAAAGGATGGAAATAAATTACAGAAAAGGTGATATATGTTTTAAATTCTAATCCATGAATTTTTTTTTTCTTTCTTATTTATTGGTGTATTCAGTTTGGTTGTTCTATTTCAAATTACAATTCCAGGAATTCAGACTTTCTTGCTCTGTGTGTGTGTATTTTTGACTTCAATGCAACAGAACATCACCTTATTATTTTAACTGTGTATATTCTTTATTTATGCAGAGTTTACACTTCCAGAAGGCAGAAAGAAGATTTCTACAGCAGCTGTCATTGGGATTGTGGCTTCAGTGGTAACCCTTACCTTTGTGGTTCTTGGGATCCTTTGGTGGAGAGGCTGTCTAGGGCATAAAAACATGATGCACCAAGGTACGACACAAAAACACACAAAGAAAGCTTAGAATTACTGAAAAAGTAAACAAGAAAAAATGGACAACTATTTCCAATTTCATTTTCATCTATTTCATTAACATCAGCTGACAAAGGAACACCATGGATGAACTATCAGTTTCACCTTGATGTTTCCGTGCAATCAATTAATCGTTCAATATATTTGTTTGATCCAGTTACTTTTTTTTTTTTTGGTAAAGTTTGATCCAGTTACTTATATTCTAATTACATGGATACCCCCTTTTTTTTCTTTCCTTATGCATATTAAGTATGGTTTCTAACATACACTTGGGTTCTTTAGATGGCATGCTTTTTTCCACTTTCAAGATTTGAGAGTTGAATCGAACTTACTAGTCATAAAGCAATTGATGATCTTAGTAGGACAATGCTTCTAACTAATCTAATCGTGCAGAGTTGAGAGGTCTAGACCTGCAAACTGGTTCCTTTACCTTGAGGCAAATCAAAGCTGCCACAAATAACTTTGATCCTACAAACAAGATAGGAGAAGGTGGTTTTGGATCTGTTTATAAGGTATTCCAAAAAGCTTCGGTCATATTATTAATTTGTTATATTATTTCTTCCAAATGCGTGCTTAGTTTGAAGAAATGAGACATTAATTACCACACTGCAGGGCTTATTATCAGATGGCACCATAATAGCAGTTAAGCAACTTTCTTCCAAGTCAAAACAAGGAAATCGTGAGTTTGTTAATGAGATAGGCATGATTTCTGCTCTTCAACATCCTCATCTTGTAAAACTTTATGGATGCTGCATTGAAGGAGACCAATTGTTACTAGTTTATGAGTACATGGAAAATAACTGCCTTGCTCGTGCTTTATTTGGTAAGATCAGTGTCATGTGCTCATTCACATTTGCTTGTGGGTATTATACAACCCAATTATGCTCACATAATGAATGAGACCCTAGTTCCTACATGCCCACTTTAAGTGTCAACAATTGCCAAAATGCTAACCACATGGAACCAAACTTTGGGAACAGGTAGAGCCCTAGTCACTGTTCACTGATCAAGCTTTAGGCCTACTAGGGTTTTCCACATGGCAAAAGTGTCTTGAAAATCTAGTCTATGGGAAGGTAGGCATTAGTATTTGGAGTTTCCTACATGTGCATTGAAAGACGATGGTGTCCAGTGTGGTCTTTCTATCAAATGTACAGAATAGTGACATTTCTGGTTCAATCTCAGATCCAGATTCATCTCCTCCCTCTGTTTTCTCCTTTTCTCGTGCTTTCCCTTACTTTGGTTTTTCTCTTTCCTTTCTCTCGCCTTTCTGTTTCAGGGTTTAGCTTTAGCTCGTCGAGGGATCCAGCCCTTGGTGGCCTCTCTAGCATCAGCAAAAAGCCATGAGAGCCATTGTTGTTCATCTCGAATCAAGTTGGAACTCAGATTCAATTTCATCTCCTCCCTCCTTTCTTCTCTTTCTCTCTCCCTTTTCTATCATTCCTCCTCTCTATCTTGGGATGCTACCAGCCCTAGCGCCTGTGGCGCAGTGATGGCACCTGCTACTGCTTGTCCCGCACTTTGTTGCAACAAAGACTTTTTCGTGCCATTGATCAATCGGGAGACTGCGTCAGTTTAATTGGGTCTACTGCCTTTTGGTCCATTTTGGTTGTGCTAACGTTGTATTTTCTGGTTTGATAGTATGACTTTGTGCCACTTGTGCTTGTGTTTTGCACTTGTTTTGTTGAGCCTGTCTTTGGCTTTATACTTTTCCCTTCCCTTTTTCTCCTCTTTGGTTAATGAATTTATTTATTTATCCCCCAAAAAAAAACGTCTCTACTTGTTTGATCCTTAAAGTGAGCATGTAGAAAGGGTTATCATCATGTGCATTCAGGAAGCACTTGTTTGTAATATGAGCATCTCTAATTTGTCTTATTTTGATCATGTAAAGGTTCAGAATGTAAACTGAAATTGGATTGGCCTACGAGACAAAAGATCTGTATTGGGATAGCAAGAGGATTAGCTTTCCTGCACGAAGAATCCAGATTGAAGATTGTTCATAGAGACATCAAAGCTACTAATGTTTTACTCGATGAACATCTTAACCCCAAGATATCTGACTTTGGCTTGGCCAAGCTTAATGAAGAGGAGAACACTCACATCAGCACACGAATTGCTGGAACTATGTGAGTCATTTTAATCCCAACCAGAAAATCCTGTAGCATTAACAAAAAAGAGAAAACCATTATTTCTATTTTTGTTACCATTAGTACATATATTGACATCTTGAGATTACCAAATCCAGTATATCTTTCTCTAACTATCCTGAAAACTATTTAGACTCTCAGAAATATTGCCCATGCAGGAGTTTTAGTGAATTTTTTGTTGTCGAAATTTTCTTATGTGGATGTGTCTGATTTATCTCTACTTTACAGAGGATATATGGCACCAGAGTATGCCACGAGAGGTTACCTGACTGACAAGGCAGATGTTTACAGTTTTGGGATTGTTGCCCTGGAAATTGTTAGTGGGAAGAGCATCACCAGCTTCAGGCTAAAGGAGAATTCTGTTTACCTTCTAGACTGGGTAACTTTGTTAGCTTGCTATATTTCAGTTTTTTCTGTCTTTACATTTGATGCGTTTGCATGTTGTGGAAGATCACTTTATATGATTGTATTCAACTTCAATACAACTCCTCTTATATGTTGATTATATCTCAGGCCCTTTTTCTGAAAGAAAGAGGAAACTTAATGGAATTAGTGGATGAGAGGTTGGGTTTGGAATTCAACGAGGAAGAGGTGTTGACAATGTTAAATGTGGCTTTGCTATGCACTAATGCATCTCCAATTCTTCGACCTACCATGTCAGTTGTGGTAACCATGCTTGAAGGCCGAGCTGCAATTCAGGAGTTTGTACCAGATTCAATTACCACTGTTGAAGATATGAAATTCAAGGCTATCAAGAATCATTGTCAAGATAACCAAGATCAGAGCACAGCTGAGAGCTTCACCCATAGTACATCTGTTGGTGGACCAGGGGCTGTGTCTTCTGGATCTGTTCCTGATCTTTACCCAGTGAATCCAGATTCCAGTTACTGGAATGACAGGAGTCATTATCTAAATAATCAAGATCAGAGCACAACTGAGAGCCTCACCCATAGTACATCTATAGGTGGACCATCTTCTGGATCTGTTCCTGATCTTTACCCAGTGAATCCAGATTCCAGTTACTGGAATGACAGGAGTCAATTGTCAAAATAACCAAGATCAGAGCACAACTGAGAGCCTCACCCATGGTACATCTATAGGTGGACCATTTTCTGGATCTGTTCCTGATCTTTACCCAGTGAATCCAGATTCCTATTACTGGAATGAGAGGAATAGCCTAGAGTAAACACTGAGTTTTATAATTGAACCCTGTCTAGGAGTGTGGGTACGCCAATACTCCCATGTTTCTATCTTCTCTTCAAAACAAGATTATAGAGAGAGAAAAACTCATGGGAGTGTGTTTTCCATTTATCTTTGTGTATTTTCATATTGTTTAGAAATACAGTTTTTGGTATCCAATTATTTTACACATATCTTTGGTGAACAGTGTTTTTTTTTTTGTTGTTGTAAATATGCATCACGACGGACATATGCAAACTTTTCTTAGCATTTATGTTAAAAACAAATTATCTACTTAGATAAGTGGGTCATGATTTATAAGGTGCTTCGGTGACTGCTCCCAGCATTGAACAAGTATCTTTCTCTTCTTCACTAGCAACAAGATTGATTCTTCCTACTCTTTAACTGCAAAGTTATGAGACAGAAACATGGTATGTACCCTGTTTCAAAATACAATCTTCAGAGAATTTCATAATAACAGATTTAATGTTTATAAAACAGTGAAAATTTTCATGGCCATTCACTCAAAACTTTCAAATGATTATGAGACCTTCATCTTCCCCAATCCTCTTCTCTGTATAATACCTGCACCATATTCCTAGAAAAGAACAGCATTCCTCTCTTCTCGTCTCTCAAGCTTGTGTCGGTGGAATTGGTCCAGCACCTCTACGTCCAATAATCTTTCCTAACAGGTCATTCCTCATGTGTGGCAGCAGATATTTGATGAATTAAGCAAATGTGGATACGCAGAGATCATTATTTTGTCATGTAGCCCAGATTTCAGGAGGGGTTGGGCGATGATTTCATGCACTCCTACATTTCCAAGCACAGAGGGCAGTGAAATGGGAATATCATCTATCCATGCATGTTGTTTTTCAAATCTCACCAGCACAAATATAAACAGACTCATGTCTCAATTGAATCCTCTACCAACATAGAGGTGAAAATTTTCAATTCTCATGTAATCTTTAGGTCTGAGAACAAGTTACTGCTACTGTTGACTTCACTTGGAGTGGATATCATCCTTTGAAATATTATCAAAAAAAAAAAGTCATCTTTTAAATTATAAAATAAAAAGTCAAAATAGCATTGTGTGGTTGAATTCATGGGGCAGACTTGAATGTTATGCATTAAATGTATGGTACCTGTTGCTATCGATTGAGATCTAAATTTCAACGGAAAAAAGCCCTAAGTTGTTTGATTTTAGATGAGAATATAGTCAAAAAAAAGAGTGAATGAAAAAAAAGAAAAAAAAAAAAAAAAACAGAAAAAGCCAGGGGAGGGTGAAGTATAAGTATCACCTTCATATGATTTGATCATTTTTTTCTTTTTATATTTTTGGAATACAGGAGTGGCTTTTCTTTATTTTTAGTAAATGAGATTGATTTTGTTACTAGTTAGGGCAAAAGATTTATTTTCTTTCATCTTTCAATTCTAGATCCAAACTCTTTCCACATTTAATTCATGCGTAACCGAGCAAGTCATTCTTACCAAAGAAGAAGAAAAGGAAAAACACAAAAAAGAAAAAGAAAAAAAGGGGGAGGCCGAGCAAGGCATTTACTACCCAACCTGGCAGATTCTGTCTCCCTCTCTCTCTATATCTCTCTTTTTCACATCTTCAGCAATGCAATTCTCATCATTCCTCCCGGTCCCTTCTCATTGATTCCTTCCTATTCTTCCTTCTTCCAGGCCAAACCCATCTCTCTAGCTGCAAAAACAGATCAGTAGATGGGTTCTCAGTTCCATTACTGTTCTTCTTCTTCTTCCGCTACTACTACTACTGCTGTTGCTCTGTTCTTGTTTTGGCTTCTCCAAGTAGCAAATGGATATGGGTGCAATTACTTCGAAGGTAGCTGGGTAATTGACCCTTCGTATCCTCTCTATAATACATCAAGCTGCCCAGTCATCGACAAAGAGTTCAGTTGCCAGAAGAATGGCCGCCCTGATTCTCAGTACCTCCATTATAGATGGAAACCCATCGGCTGTGACTTGCCCAGGTATGTTACTCTCAGTTAACCCTTTTTTTTAGTATTTCTTCTCTCTGTCTCTCAGCTAGCTTCATTGAAATTTGAATTCCAAAAAACATTCGTCAATGCCTATGGTTACAATTGACCGACAGAAAAAAGAAGAAAAAAAAATTCGATTGGTTACTGTTTCCAATGAAACTGAGTTGTTTCTGAATTTTCATGTCATGTGACTTAGATTCTGATGTGTAGATTCATGTGAAAGTGACTTCATTTTCTCTTTTCATGGGTGGGTGGGAGGGAGAAAAGTTAATCTAATAGAGATTGTCCCGTGTGTCATGGGTAGAAAGTCAATTAGGTTCTGGTGGAGATCAACCTAATATTTTATGGGTCCCAGATCTTGAGCAGGAATTGGTTGTTGTTTAGCCGTCAAAATGGGACCAGATGAAGTTTAATATATCTGATATTGTTAATGGTTGATGATGATGTTGATGATGATGCAGGTTCGACGGTGTGGATTTTCTGGAGAGGAATAGAGGGAAACGGATCATGTTCGTTGGTGACTCACTGAGTAGGAACCAATGGAAATCGCTGGTTTGCATGTTACATAGTGCAGTGCCACATGCCAATTACTCAATTGTGATACGACCCAAGGAAGACCTCTCAATTTTCACCATTCCGGTAAGGTTTTCTATTCAACTATAAAATGCCGAATTTCCTTTTAAAATTTTGTTTTTATAGTAAATTACGAGAATCATTCTTGTTTTGTTCCATACGGAAGATTCTTTTCACCTAGCCTGTCTTTTAATCGATGCATAGATGAGACACAGGCAGCGTAGGTCCCATGCTCACGTAAGTATGGGTGGTAGAAGGCAATTTGGTAAAGAAGATTTGGACTTTTTATTGGGATTCTTAAATCCCATTAGTGCTTTTAATTGTACGAAAACTCGACTCAAACATCTCTGTCTATGTCACAAGTCTAGATCCTCCGCATCTGATTAGACTGTTTTTTTCAATGTGTGTATCATCTTTTTTGACGGATGTAGGGTTACAATTACAAATTATGTAGGGTCTATAAGTAAAAAATAATAAAATATATTTTTTAAAATTTCGTCACATTAACTTTGTGGGCTCTCTATAATTTGTGGTCAACAGCTGTGAATGACGATCCAGGCTCGTCTTTTCATCCTCCCAGTCTCATAGTTAAACTGAGGAACAGGATGGGAAAACCACTTGCCCTGGATCAGACAGAATCTGATTAATGGTGTCACATTTTCTTTTTTGTTTTCTCTTTTTCTCCCGCTTGGCCATTTTGATTTGATATATGAAAACCACAAGGAGAAAGGTTATACCGGTAAGCTGGAGTGGGCCAGGCTCTTTATGTCGTTTGACAGCTGCAGCCAGCCAACCCTTAGCTCATCTCATATTTCATGTGACCACAATTCACCTCCGCCCCCACCACCACCACCACCATACTCACCCCACCGCCGCACGGTCTATACCCCTACACCTTATTGAATTATATTTTTTTCCTTAGAGTCCCCTCTTCTTTCTTGACGTGTTGGTTTATGTGTTTAGTTGTAAGGTCAATTTTTTCGTTTATTTATTTATTTTTTCAGAAAATTGAACTGGAAGTAGTGCTAAAATCAGCTAGATTTTTTGAATTATAGAGTTAGTATTTGCTTGCTGATAGCTTTAAACAAAGTTTGTAAACCAACTGGAATATTTATATCCATCCATTTCTGAATTTTGACGATGATTAATAAACAAAGACTGATAACTATTGGGTGGTTTCTACTTTCTAGAATTGAAAGATCAGTTTGAAATCATCTAATCTTATCATGGCCCATCATTCGGACTATCTTATCATGACAGTTCATGCAATTATCAATTTGCATGAAGTGACATGATAAAGAATTGAATCAGGACAACCAAGATTCAAGTAGAATTTCCACGTGTTCATTTATGTGGTATAAGAAATGTAGATTCTTATCTTTTGGGTTTCAAAACATTTTATTTAATAAATGGGGAGATCTCTATATGGGTTATCTGAGTTTACACTTATCTTATAAAGTTTCTAATTAACCGAGAGAGAAACAAACACTTTTGCAGGACTATAAAGTTACAGTGATGCTGTCCAGGAATGTGTATCTAGTGGATATAGTGCAGGAAGATATCGGTCGAGTTCTGAAACTAGATTCCATAGAGGGAGGCAAGGCATGGATAGGCATAGACTATTTGATCTTCAACACTTGGCACTGGTGGAATCGAAGAGGCCCCTCACAACCATTTGATTACTTTCAACTGGGAAACAGGACTTTCAAAGACATGAATCGTGTAGCTGCGTTTGGTATTGCTCTTCATACATGGGCTACCTGGGTAGACACCTACATTGATCCCACCAAAACTAGAGTTTTCTTTCAAGGCATCTCTCCCTCCCATTACAAGTAAGTCAATATATACTCAACCAGAACATCATATATTGATCTCTTCTTCTTCTTTTTCTTCTTTGGATTAATCATTAAACCCTAATACCGAATGATGTATATTATATCACAGTGGCACAGAGTGGAATGAGCCTGGTGTGATGACCTGCCAAAGAGAGAAGGTACCCGTGGGTGGGACAACTTACCCAGGAGGGTTACCTGTGGCACTGACAGTGCTCAAGAAGGTGTTGAGCAAGATGACCAAGAGTGTGTATTTGCTTGATGTGACTGAGCTGTCATTGCTAAGGAAAGATGGCCATCCATCTAAATATGGGCTTGGTGCTATGGATTGCAGCCATTGGTGTCTCCCTGGTGTTCCTGATACTTGGAACCAACTCTTTTATCATGCCCTGCTTCTCTGATCTCTCCTACTCCATATTCATCTCTAATGAAAAAGGAATAATGTTTTAGCATGTACGATTGACTAGACATATTGTTATTCTTTGGGAAAATAAAGTTGTTCAACTCCCTATCTATATGTGTTCGGTTTGTGTGAATGTGTGGGAAAGGAATTAAATAAAGGATAGGAGAAGGCAAGAAGGTATGGGCTGGAATATTTGATAGAGAACAGATTTCAAGAGTCTATAAGTAATGCCTTAGTTAAGAAGGGCTCAATAGTGACAAGTTTGCTAACCACTAGGTAGGGTTAGAGAGAGAGAGAGAGACATACCAGACGTGTATCTCTTTCTTCTTGGTTTTGAGTAAATATCTCATCTCCTAATATGATGGGACAAGTTAGTTTGAAATCCATGTAATTCAAACCGGTGGGATTCGTTAGCTCACCTCCTAATATGATGGGACAAGTTAGTTGTTTGAAATCCCTTCAATTCAAACAATGTGGGATTTGTTTTGTTGTCTTGTCAACATAATAAATGCATCCATCCTTAATCTTTAATTAAAATAAAGACAAGATGTAAAAACAAGTTCGCACAGTATGTTCTCATAAAATCCTTGATTGCTATGTTATTGGTATTGGAAAGAGTCCTTAAGCACTTCAAATTTCCTTTATGAATCATCTTCCCAACATTTTAAGAAATCAAAGTTTGGGAAGATTAGACCAATTGGCATCAAAGGTAGAGAATAGTATTACCTTGTGTCTTTTTATTTTTTGGTAGGAAAAACTTGATTAAAAGGAAAAACTACGATTACAACCTACAGATAAAACATCAAATAACATAAACAACCTAATAGAGGTAGGGGGATGTGAACATGTAGGAAAGCATCCTGGGATAAGGCTCCTTCCTTAGCCAGCGCGTCAGCAACAAAGTTGGCTTCCCTTGGGACATGAGTGAAGGAAATGGATGCAAATGATGCTGTCAGAATATCTTCGTGTCTTTTTATCAGACGTTTAAATGGGTTTCATTTTTTGAATAGTAACAAATTGAACATTTTTAAGTAGATAATGACAAGACATAAAGATAGTATTATCCTCCACTCTACCTCTGAAGATTACAAAAAATTTGAGTCGACCACCCTAAGATGTATTAAGAGTAGTTAGACATATGGCCTTATTCCCTGTTATACATTTTGTATCCCATGTGGTCTTGTACTCATATATACATATTGAATCTCAAGCAAAATCAATGAGAAAGAACATTTTATTCATTCTCTAGTCTCAAGATATATGTGTATACATGAGATTCAAAAAAACTAAAACAAATAATCAAGAAATAAGAAAATTTTGAAATTTCAACAACTTAAGTAATATTTTGAAAAGACTCGCCAACCACTAGTTACGCATGAAGGAAGAGACACAAGAACATATATTTCAGGAGGTTTTGATCGAGCAATGATTTGATCATGCCTTGTTAATTACGTGTCCAAGCACAGGGCAAGGCAATGGGAATCAGGAGCAACTACCCATGCATGTTGCCCCTTAAATCTCCCAACCACAATCCTGCTTCCATAGATAGAGGATCAGAATCCGGCAATGTTGCATGGCCAGAGAAGTGAAATAACTCACAAGTTGTTGTTCTATTTAAGAACGCAACTCTGCTAGCTAGCTCATTCATCCTGATCCCTTCTCATTGATTCCTTCTAATCCTTCTTCGAGGCTAAACCCAATATCTCTTTAGCCTCGAAAACAGATTAGAAGATGTGTTACTTTTCTTCTTCTTCTTCTTCTTCTTCTTGCTACTGCTGCTTTGTTGTTGATTTGTCTTCTCCAATTAGCAATAAATGGGTATGGCGCCGAGTGCAATTACTTCGAAGGTAGTTGGGTCATTGACAATTCCTATCCTCTCTATAACACATCGACTTGCCCATTAGTCGAGAAAGAGTTCAACTGCCAGCCGAATGGCCGCCCTGATTCTCAATACCTCCATTACAAATGGAAGCCCACTGGCTGTGACTTGCCCAGGTTTGTTGTAACTCTCAATCTCTCAATCTCTCAATTAAACCTAATTAATGTATCCTTTATGGGACCCAGATCTTGATCGACCAGATGAGTTAAAAGTTTAATCTGCTGTAATGATCGATATATGTCTTGATGATGATGATGATGATGCAGGTTCGACGGTGCGGATTTTCTGAAGAAGAATAGAGGGAAACGGATCCTGTTCGTGGGGGACTCACTGAGCAGGAACCAATGGAAATCGCTGGTTTGCATGTTACACAGTGCAGTGCCAAAAGCCAAATACACATTTGAGGTTCAAGCCAAGGAAAACTTCTCTATTTTCAGCATCCCGGTAAGGTTTTTCTTTTTCTTTTCTTGGGTAAAACTCACATCCAAACATCAATTATGAAATTATGCAATCGAATGGAAAGTAAGGCTAAAATCAGCCACATTTTGGCAGGACTATGAAATTAAAGTGATGCTGTCCCGAAATTTGTATCTGGTGGATACAGTGAAGGAAGATATCGGTGCAGTTCTGAAACTGGAATCCATAGAGCAGGCAGGCAAGACATGGTTAGGGTTTGACCACTTGATCTTCAACACTTGGCACTGGTGGACTCGAAGAGGTCCCACACGACAATTTGACCTCTATCAAGTGGGAAACAAGACTGTGAAAGATATGGACCCTATAGCTGCCTTTGGAACTGCCATTCAAACATGGGCTAACTGGGTAGACGCTAACATTGATCCCAACAAAACCAAAGTCTTCTTTCAAGGCATCTCTCCCTCCCATTACTAGTAAGTAATTAAGCAAGTATATATGTTTTCTTCTTTTCCTTCTTTGGATTAATCTATAAACCCTAATACCAAATGATATGTGTACAGTGGCGCAGAGTGGAATAAGCCTGGTGTGACCTGCGAAGGAGAGAAGGAACCCTTTGCTGGGACAAAATACCCAACAAAGTTACCTGCGCCATTGACAGTGCTGAAGAAGGTGTTGAGCAATATGAAGACCAAGAGTGTGTATTTGCTAGATGTGACTGAGCTATCGCAGCTGAGGAAAGATGGCCATCCAACTAAATTTGGGCTTGGTGCTGTGGATTGCAGCCACTGGTGTCTCCCTGGTGTTCCTGATACTTGGAACCAACTCTACTCTAACGCCTTGCTTCTCTGATCTCTCCTACTAATTCATTCATCTCCAATGACAAAGGAATAGTTGATTCAATTGATTGGATGTATTGTTGGTTATTCTTTGAGGCAATAAAGTTGTTCACAGAAGGGATTAAATAGAACAAAGGGAAGAAGCTATCGGTTTAATTTGGACAGGTAATTAATGACTTTAATTAAAGAAGCTAGCTCAATAATGATAAGTTTGCCAACCACTAATTAAAGTAGAGTGGGAGAAAGAGACAGGAACATAATCAAGGGAACAACCTATACATTCAAGGGATCTCATTCTTTGATTTACTCCTATCGGTGTATTTAAAGTTTTAAACAGTACCAAGCCATGCAATATTTTTATATGAATCAAGAAAAAGGACAGCACCTTTAGTACAGTTCATTTAGCAAGATGAAGATCTTTAGCCAATCCGAAGAGCTTGATGTTGCAATCAAACAAACCACCGATAAATGAGGCTGAGTCACCCCTTGAGTGTTGTCTTTAAGGTAATTGATGCACCCTACTACCAAGAATTCTTCGCACCACCACCTCCAAGATAAGACAACCTCCAACTAGCAGAAGAATGGATAGTTCTTTTAATCCCTTAAAGGAGCCAAAAGCTAAAGCATAACACTTAGACAAACTCAAAGGAATAAACTTTTAAAAATAAGTAGCAAATTAATAATGCAAGTGTGAAGAGTGCTTCCATTACACACTATATGCAAGGAAGGTTGGGTTTACATAGGCCAAAATCACACCTTATACCCCTTGAGATTCTCAAGACAATGAATTGGGTCATTAAATCACAATGACTCACCTCCTCACAAGGTAGATAATCAATTCCCTACTAATGAAAAATCAATGGGAGAATTAACTCTCATATTCACATCTTTTGTATGAATGGATTCAATCTATTCACTAACCTTAACCCAACTCATAATAACGGCCATGAATGGTCGTGAAATTAAAATGACACTTGAAGGTTAATAGTTCTTACAAGTAAGTCCGCCTCATCATCATGATTAAGACTTTTAAGACTCAATGACCAATATCATGAAGAGCCTCATAACCAAGGTTATGAAAGGCTTCCTTTACTCATGGGGCCTCATTACCACTCTTATCTCATGGATCCCACACACTAACAAAATAATTGAAATAAAAAAAAATTACAAAAATTAATTTTTAAACTTAATTTAAATTTTAATAAAAAAATCTAACAAAAAAATACAGTTATTTACAAAAGTGATTCAATAGAACAAAGAGAAGAAGCTATCAGTTGGACAGGTAATGACTTTAATTAAAGAAGCTAACTCAATAATGATAAGTTTGCCAACCACTAATTAGAGTGAGAGTGGGAGAAAGAGACAGGAACATAATAAAGGGAACCACCCATTCAAGAGACCTCATGCTTTGATTTACTCTATCAGTCTATTTAAAGTTTTAAAGACCAAGCCATGCAGTTTTAAATAAGAAAAAGGTCAGAACCTTTAGTACAGTTCATGTGACAATTGAGAACCGCATTAAACTAGGCTAAAAAATATGTGGGGGTGTGTATTTCTTTCTTTTTGGAATGGAGGATTTTATATATTGGTCCTAACCATGAAGGGAATCAAATTCCGATCTCTTATTTAGAGGTATTGATTTTTTACCATCTGAGTCACCCATAGGGTTCATGTATCCCTTTCTTAATAGTAAAATTGAATAAATTTCTTCTCCTAATATTTGATCCTCTTAACCCTATTCTCATAAAATCTTTATTAATTGTATGCTACTGGTATTGGAATTAAAGAGTATAACATTCCATGGTGTTGGGAAACAAATTTTTTTAGTCTATGTGTGAATCAAAGACAATAGATGAATAACTTGCAATATGGAAACAAATCAAACAAAAATAAACAATCAAGCATACAATCACATGAATACTATACTTTTTAACAAGAAAACCATTCAAAACAACGGTAAAAAAAACTACAGGGCCTAGCCCAGACAAATCTTGTACTATATGGTAAATAATGAATTTACAAACAACACTTCTTCTCAAGTTTTCTATATATCAAGTCTTGAGGATAACACAACCATCAAAGAGAAAACAAAACACATGAAAAAACCAACAAGAATATAAACATAATGGTTTTTTCTCACCTCTTGAAAACTCAAAATAAAATACCCCAAAACTTAGATATTACCTTTAAATTGAAAACAATATGAGCATGAGAAATTGCAAGAAAGATAATCCCCAAAATAAGCAACAAAGAAGAGAATGCTTGTTGAAATATTTTTTTGTTTTTCTTTTGCTTCAAAAAATTCAAAATGTTTTTTAAAAAATAATTTCTATTCAATATTCTCTCTCCAAAAATATAAAAATTGAAAAGTCACTTTCAAAACACTTTTCTCTCTCTTAGAAAAATATTTGATAGGCCTTTTTCAATTTTTGTTCGTCAGCTTCTTCAAATGAGAATTTTCTTCTCCTTTCTACTTTACAAGAAAATGGGCTTAATTTTCACCCAATAAATGCCACCTCATATATATGGCTGATCCCAAGGTGGGTCAAACCTAACACATGGATCCTTCAGGGCTTGTTTAGTTACATGAAGATTTTAATTATCCAAAGAGTTCAAATCAAATATCTAATTCCAGATTTCAAATGTATAAAGTCAAAATTAGTAAAAGTAACTGTTTTGTTAACCTGAATTTGTGGAAATTTCATTATGAAAAATTGTTTGGTCGACGTGATTTTTATAAATGCACAAATATTAAATACTTTTATAGTGTAAAAAGATGAATTTCTAGATTTCATGAATCCAAGGATTTTCACAATCAAACGAGTATAAATCTTGCATTCATGAATCCAAAGATTGAAATCTCTGGATTCATGTAACCAAACAAGCCCTTAATGGATCGATCTTCCTGCATTTTTAAGTAAACAATGTTTGGGTGAGTCTTGACCAATTGAGGTCAAGGGAAGAAAATAATATTAACGCCATATCCTTTTATTAGATATTTATTTGAGGTTCACTAGAATCACTACTGAACACTGATATGAAGAACTTGGCCCAACTTAAGATACGTGTCTTATCCCCCAACCGGCCCCTGCCCGCATTAAAAAAAAAAAAAAAAAAAAAAAAAACTTAAGATATATATGTATGCATAAGATTCGAGAGAGAAGTGGAAAAAGAATCAAGAAATGAAAAAAAAAAAGTAAGACAAAAGAAATACACTATGCGTGTAAATAAATGAATTTCAACGATTTAAGCAAACACTTAAAAAGGTTTAATGATTGTTATCGTTGCCAACCACTAGTTAGCCATGAAGGAACAGACACACGAACAATTAAAAAGCACAATTGAAGGAACCCCTAAAAAAGGCATTGCATGCTTTTTGGATTAGATTTTTCTTTTTCTTGTTTGGCTTTGGTTTGATACCTACTTAAATTTTTAATACAACATTCACCTTAATTACATTTTTGGAATCGGTAACAATGGGAGCCCATCAGTTTTGGAAAATTAAATAAGCAACCTCAACCTCTCCAGACTCAAACAGAGGACATGAAACTCAGGCTTGTGCATTTTTTTCCTTCCGTAGGGACCAAAAGCAATTAAGAGAACTAGACTCAAAAGCAATCCTTTGCTCCATGATGTCATGATGATGATAAACTATTTTACTTTATTTTTTTCCTTTTATTTTCCTGATATCCAAACATAGCCTGCTAAATTATAAAATGAACAAGCTCCATGTGTATTGTGTAATATCAAACACACACAGAGACAAAAGGAAAGTGTGGATATAATTTAAAGAGAGCACTCCTTTCCTTGCAAGGTTGGATGACAGCCAAATGATTTTAGTTTATAACTGAAGTATTGATGAGAAATAGACGTAAAGTCACGAGATGAATCAATAGATATGAGGAATTCCTATATATTCAATAGAACCTATTTGTCTTTCTGTGCCCACTCACTCATCTAACTAATGGCTCTTATCACTCCCATGTTACACTGTGACACCTCCCTTCTCTCACTTCTTCTGTATTGATTGCTTGCTTCCTTCAGAATACTCGAATAGCCATTTTAGCCATTTTACTTCGCTTCTTTCTTGGTGGGCATAGCCAACTTCTCTATCTCTCTCTCTCCCCGCTTCCTTCCTTTGCATGTCACTTTCCATTCTCCTTGATCTATTGTGAAGCAC
The DNA here is from genome assembly GCF_041222555.1 of Hakea prostrata. Classification (NCBI taxonomy): domain Eukaryota; kingdom Viridiplantae; phylum Streptophyta; class Magnoliopsida; order Proteales; family Proteaceae; genus Hakea; species Hakea prostrata. The sequence continues at coordinate 70,010,337 of NC_142601.1, read as the reverse complement.
ACGAGATGGGAAATGGGTATCAGAAATCTTTCTGTTATTTGGCTGTTTTACTTTGTTTATCGCCAAGTGTTCACTTTGCCACTGCAAAACCAGAATCAGAAGATGAGGTAGATGCATTAGCAGCAAACAGCTGCAATATCTACCAAGGGAGCTGGGTGGCTGATTCCTCTCCTTTCTATTCGACTTCAAGCTGCCCCTTCATTGACAAAGAATTCGATTGCCAGAAGAATGGAAGACCAGACAAGCTCTATCTCAATTACAGATGGAAACCAACTTCCTGTGACTTGCCAAGGTACCTACCCTCTCTACAGTAGTTTCAATCTAGTCCATGGGTCCTTCTTATCTCATGGTTGTGATGCAGATTCGATGGTCAAGATTTCTTGAGGAGATTGAAGGGGAAGAAAATCATGTTCGTGGGTGACTCACTGAGTGATAATCAGTGGCAATCTTTGACATGTATGCTTCACAGTGCTGTGCCACAGGCAAAGTATAACTTAGCAAAGAAGGGAGATATTTCCACCTTTACATTTCCGGTAAGTTCTGTAAATGCTGAACCTTTAGATTTAATAAATCAATATTACATTATAATTAGGACCATCATCTCTTTCTTTTTCTTTTTTTTTTTTTTTTGATTAGCCCATTATCATCTCTTCTGCACCTGCAACTAAGTACAGAACTCTTCAGTCAGTTTTTATACGATATATATATATGGACACAAGATTTGATTTGATTTGATTCTTTTGCTCTTCTGCCATAGCTTCTAGGTTCCAGCTTCACCAGCACTTTTCTGGGCTTTAACCCACAAATTTACAAAAACTATAGTACGGCCGTTAGGTTTAATTAAAGATAAATGCATGCATGTGAGCAGTTCAATTAAAAAGTCATAAGAGATGGCCACTAGAGGACATGACTCGTGAATAGCGAGTCAGACCGATTTCTTGTCTATTTCTTAGAATTGACGTTGACCTATCTATTATTTGGGTTTTGCTTCCACACTCTGCTATTCAAGATTGCAAGTATCTGACCCAGTGACGAACGAATCTTTCTACAGGACTATGGAGTGTCGGTGTTGTTCAATCATAACGTGTACCTTGTGGATCTGGTTAAAGAAAAAATCGGCCGAGTGTTAAAGCTTGACTCAATCACGAGTGGCGATTCGTGGAAAAATGTTGATTATTTGATCTTTAACACTTGGCATTGGTGGGTTCACAAAGGCAAAAGCCAACCGTAAGAGACTCAAAATTTCAAGCTAAAACAATTAATCTTTCCTGACTTTCGTTGCAAGATTCGATATTTAATTACTAATTGCTTCTTCTTCTTCTTCGTGTGGTGTTGCAGATGGGATTACATAGAAGATGGAGGAAACACACTCAAAGACATGGATCGTTTGGTTGCCTTTCAGAAAGGACTCACCACCTGGTCCAAATGGGTTGACACCAACATCAATTCAGCCACAACCAGAGTTTTTTTCCAGGGCATTTCACCAACCCATTACCAGTAACCTTCAGAAAAAACTCTCTCTTTTCTCTGCAACTAGTTTCTAATAGAAATTAATGTGGAAAGAACTAATAGTGATGAGAGATTGACTGTGTGAACAGAGGTAAAGAATGGAGTCAGTCAAAGGGAAACTGCAAAGGGCAAACACAGCCTCTGAGTGGAACGAGTTACCCAGGAGGATCACCTCCAGCAGCAGCAGTGGTGAAGAATGTATTGAGCAAGATGTCGAGCAGGGTTGAATTGCTGGATGTGACGACATTGTCGCAGCTGAGGAAGGATGGGCACCCATCTATTTATGGGATTGATGGAAATGATTGCAGCCACTGGTGTCTTGCAGGTGTTCCTGATACCTGGAACCATCTCCTTTACACATCTATTGTTCTCAATAGTGCTAGCAAACAATAATAATGGCCACATTAATCTAAAATTACTCTTGATTGTTTGATGGAAATAATTAAACAATAAAGTTATTCCATTGCTGTTGTTCTTGATCACTGCTAAAATTTAGAGGACTTTTATATTTTTTTTATCATGTACCAAAGATGTCTAATTGTGTAAATTAAATTAGAAGGGCGGTCTATTCCCTCTATGACTAGTTATTGAATATTTTGTCCCTAAATGTTTTATAGGTTGTATTAATATATTATTATTATTTAACCAAAAGTGTTTGTTAACAGTTGGCTTTTCTTTTTTTTTGGAGAAAGGTAGCTTTAGATTAAAATTTTAAAAAATCAAGGGTTTACAAATGATAGAATTTTTTTTTCACTAGCATCATTCCTAATAAGACAGGAAAAAGCTTCAGGGAGATAAAGGGGGTGAATGTGGAAATCTTGGATGGATTGCGAGAATTCAGCCAGGAAGTCCGCATATGAGTTTACTTCACGCACAATATATTCAAAAGAACATGCAACAAAGTCCCCATCCGAGCTCAAGAATTTGTTGCACAAGATCTACTACATACCATGGAACCCGATAAATCTTTTGTATCATCTTAATAGTTGACTCAGAATCGGATTGTATCTGGACTCTATTGTGCCCCAAATCGCGAGCTTTCAGTAGGTCAATAGCAATTGCTTTAAGCTCAGCATGAAGGGTGTTAAAGCTGAGCATACCACTGGCTACTAACAGTTGGTTTTTATACATCCTTCAAGTGTCAAACAAATTTCATTTAGAATTTGATGGGCTCAAAACCCATCAACATATTAGGCATATTCAAGCCTGGAACAATCGACCAAAGCCCAAATCCATTTAACATAAAGCCCTTCTCCTTCTCGTATAGTTTTTCCCTTTTAAGGTTTAAATTATCCCACGATACGATAACATATTAGGTTATATATACTCTTATTGGATATAACCAATACAATATATATTGATACGTCTCTTTATTGGATCCCACCAAAATATATTGGCTAGCATGGTGTAATATTCAATACCGGTCTTTTTTTTTTCTTTTTGGAAAAGTGTTGTGACATAAAACTCCTATACATCAAACGAAGCACTGCAAACCACTATGACATGATTATATTTTGGGGGGAATGTTTCCTACCCTTTTTTATTTGTTAATATTAGTTTAAATTTTATATTTTTTTCAAAGTGTTTGTTTGCAAAGGTGGGGTGGGAAAAAAACACATGTCAGCCCTATGTGTAATTGAGTGAGGGAGAAGAAAAGAAAACTAACGTATTTTATAAAAAAAATGTTAATGGGGTCTTACTTTTTTATTTTCTCACATTTTTTTATAAAATTCTACATATTTTACAAGGTTTCGAAAATATATGGGGAGAAGAAGTTAGCATGCTACCTCGTTTGAGGAAACTTGTCTCTAACTTTTTCACCTCCATCAACCAAAGAAACCACAGTTTTAAGAATTTAATGAAAAATTTTTCCACCCCACTTTTATTTTAGCAAACAGACACTAAGGAAAATAATCGCTTAAATTTTTTATAAGAAACATTAAAAGGAAGAAACTCCAATTTAATATTTAAAGATTTTTCATTTTCTAATAATACATGGTTAATTTGATGGATAAATTACTTTAAAAAAAAAAAAAAAGAAGCAATTTCATGCAAACCCTAGATTGTACTCATTTCCCCTCTTTCCCCCTTCTTATATACTATCTCCAGATTCTCTTTCTGAACTCTCCAGTCAATCAATTTACTTCAATTACACCGGCTCTCAAGCATGAATTAATGCAATATTTTGTCCTATTTAGACACAAAACCGGCATGGCCACTAAGCCCTGTCTGCATCTCTTTCTGAATACATGGATTTCCAGATCTAATCTGGGAAAGAATATTAACTTACGGTGGAACAACTTTTTCTTTTCTTGCTAAAACATGATTTATTTACATTTAAAAGAAAATTTACAGATTCCGCTTTCTTCTTTTTTTTTTTTGGTAAATACAGATTCCGCTTGAAACTTATATAGAGTGAGTTTTTGTTTTTTGGGTACGATTATATAGAGTGAGTTAAGATTACCTATAAGATATAATTCAGACTGTGCAACTGGAAACAACCCAGTTTGAGTTGGATTCCTTTCTTCGTTTATGTCCTCAAAATCTCTTGGTTTTTCAACTGTCTCTTTCTCTCTCTCCAATTACTGTGTCGACAACGCCACTTTGTTTTTTTCTGAATTTATTGCTTTTAGTTGGTTACTTTCTCCTTTAAGAGTACTTAACTTAAACTAAGCTTATACCCTAGAAAGTTGTTTCCTTAAACCCTATGATTTCACTTTGCTTTCTCATTTGATGCTCCAATCTTCCTTCCTTCTTGCAGATTGAAACTGCGGGACATGGGTTTCGAGTTTCTTCGCTGTTTCTCTTCTCTTACCGTTCTGGTGTTGATTTCTTCGTGTCTTCACCATGTCGCTGCGAAATCACATCATGTTAGACCCAGAAACAGAGTAGGTTGTAATCTCTACAAAGGGAGCTGGGTAAATGATTCATCTCCCCTCTATGACACTTCGGGCTGTCCCTTCATCGATAAGATGTTCGATTGCCAGAAGAATGGACGGAAGGATAAAGGTTATCTCTATTACAGATGGAAGCCTACTTCCTGTGATTTGCTAAGGTAGTCTTTTATCTTCTATTTCTTCAGTTAAACTTAACCCTAATTCCGTTTCATCTTTAATAATGTTTTGATGTAGGTTTAATGGGGAGGATTTCTTGAAGAGGTTTCAGGGAAAGAAAATCTTGTTTTTGGGTGACTCGCTGAGCAATAATCAGTGGCAGTCATTGATCTGCATGCTTCACTCCTCTGTGCCCCAGGCGAAATATAACTTGGAAATGAATGATCCCTTCTCTACATGTACATTTCCGGTGTGTTCTTCATTCTGTACTGTTAGGGCTAAATTACGATAACTAAATTCCTGATTCATGTTGTTATGATACATCAGATGCTGATTGGGATTTAATTCTTACAGGATTATGGGCTGTCATTGATGTTCAATCACAACAACCTCCTTGTGGACATTGTTAAGGAATCAGATGGGAGGGTTTTGAAGCTTCAGTCCATCACAAATGGGGATTCTTGGAAAAACGTAGATGTGTTGATCGTCAATACTTGGCACTGGTGGTTCTATAAAGGATTTTTACAACCGTAAGTAGTTGGAGCTACTAAGAACACTACTTAGTATCCTTCAAAAAGCAGAGGATTCACTGTACAAATAATGGGTACCTCTTGTGTTGCAGATTTGATTTGATCGAAGATAAAGGCAAGAGATACAAAGACATGGATCGTATGGTTGCTTATGAGAAAGGGCTTACTACATGGGCTAAATGGGTAGATTCCAACATCGACACAGCAAAAACCAAAATCATTTTCAGGGGAATTACTTCTGTCCATTATGAGTAAGTTCAAGAACTCCACTAATCAAGTCAAACAGAGATGAAAAGAAGAATTGTGGGAAACTAATGAAATCTTCTTTATTTATGATCAGTGGTAGGGAATGGAACCAGTCTGGTCAGACCTGCAACGGGAAAACAGAGCCTGTAAGTGGATCAAGATACCCAGGAGGACCTCTTCCTGCAGGAAATGTGTTGAAGGGAGTACTGAAAAAGATGTCAAAACCTGTGGAATTTCAAGATGTGATGACCTTATCGCAGCTGAGGATCGATGGGCACCCATCAATTTATGGGATTGATGGGGCAAAGGGTGTGGATTGCACCCATTGGTGTCTTGCTGGTGTTCCTGATACTTGGAACCAAATTTTGTATGCGTCTTTTGTTCTCCACCAGTAATGGTTCAGAAGTGGCTACCATTGTTAACATCTTCTGGGGGGAATTATTTCTTCTGTTTTCAGTTGTTCTCCATTTCTTCTTCACTAATTGGTTGTTGAGTCTGCTGTGGCTTGTGACTTTGTTATGGATGATTCCACACAAAAACTAGTATGAGTCTGTTTCTCACTTGATCCGGCGAGTTTCATTAGCCTTGGATCTGACACTTAGCTAAAAGAGTACCATGATCTACTGTATTGAATTTGATCAACGAGAAAAAAGAAAATACAAATTCCATTTTCTGGTTTTTCTAACCTCGAGTGCAGAGGATATCACTAATTTGTTTTCTCTATCTTCAAGTGTAGATGATACTTAGATACCTATCTTCTTCTTTTTCCTAGGTGTAGAAGCACATCTTAAAAGTGTAGTATGTCCCCCTTTGAGGGTGTTAGTGTGTTTTTGGTGTGCTTGTTATAAGGGCTTTGTGGATGTGATCCACTTTGGGCTTGACCCAACCCTTACCCTGGCTGACCCTGTCTATTGCATGTCCGACAGTTTGGTCATTTGCCGCTCTTTGGTTCGCTTTGAACCTTGTATACTCATGCAGGTGTGTTTGTACTTTTTTTAGTTCTCTAAATGAAGTGTTGTTTACAAAAAAAAAAAAAAAAAAAAAAGAAGCACATCTTAAATTGTAAAGTCTACCTTGTTAATATTCAGAGAACTTTTCTCTTGAATATGTGGCAGAAAGGGTAAAAGAGTACGATTCAAACAGACTTTTTCTCTTGAACATGTAATGGAAATGACATTTAAGATAATGGAAAAGAAAATAGAACTCACGGTTCATCTGAATGGACCAGTTTGTGCGCGCACCTTGGTTACATCGTCAAGGGTGGGGGAGACGTTGTCTGCAAGGATCAAATCCACGACCTCTCCACTGAGAAGTATGGATCTCTATCAATCTTGCATTGACATTTATCTCATTATTTAAAAGATACTAAGACGAAACTTCGGCATAATATTTACTGTGAAAAAACAATACTAAAAGAGCACGAATCAGTCATGCGCATTTTTAGTCAAGCAGGATTTTAATCTCGGCTGTTGAATTTCAATAATTGAGATCAAAATCTCAATTGAGATTTCGATTCGATGGACAAAAGTGTTTCGTTTGACGGTCTTGTGTATTAAATGCTCAGAACTAAAGCAAAGTGTCACGAAATAGTATGTACTTCGACGGCAGGGTCATTGTGACTTCCCACACTGATTGCATGTGAAATCACCAATTGCATGTGAAACCACAATATATAGAAGGCAAAGCCTATAAATGCCGCCTATGGGCACATGCATATCCTTTCCCGAGTGGAAACTACCTAAGACATTTTGGAATGTGTCTTCTCACCGCTTCACTTTCTCTCTACCCGCAAGCAAGGAACGAAGTATCGTTCGTTTCGCCCGGTTCGCTACCCAGCGAACCGGGCGATATGGCGAAATCTCGCCGAAATCTCGGCGAGATTTCGCTGCCTGGTTTTTTTAAATTTCAAAATAAACCTGCAGCGGTGCGATTACCCATGTAATATAAATATAAAATTGATAAAATAAACCTGCAGCGGTGCGATTACCCATGTAATATAAATATAAAATTGATAAAAATAATATAAAAAATAATTACAAAAGGGGTGAGGATTCATGTAATAAATGCAAAGTTGAAAAGTACAAAAATAATATAAAAAGTTCTTACAAAAAGTACAAAACGTCATTCAATCATATAAATGTATAATATAATAATATTATTTAAACGAAAATTTGCTTTTAACTCTCTCTCTCTCCCACCTTTCATCGTCTCTAACATCTCCGGCCACCTCTGCAATAATATTTTTCCCTTTGCAAGCTTTCACTCTCTCATTTTCTCTATTTTTTCTCACGGCGACGCACAGTCGGAGACTGCCGGCGGCGATAATCGGCGAAATCTAACTCATCTCGTTTCGGAGCAACCTTTCGGTTCGCTGATTAACGAAACTGGCGAATTTCGCCGAAATTTCCTTCCATGCCCGCAAGTATATCTATAATGTGTTTACCAAAAAAAAAAAAAAAAAAAAAAATATATATATATATATATATATATATATATATATATATATATATATATATATATATATAATGTTGCTTGCCCCAAATAAAAAAAGAAGAAAAGGTATATTCATGATGGTATGACGTCGTCACAAGGATAATTTCTACTTGCAGTGCTTTTTTTGGATAAAAAAATCCACCTGTGTGAGAATAGCACTCTTCGTTGGTTTTGACACGTGCGTACCAGCAAACGTTACCCGTGTTTGGCGTATGCTTTTCATTTTTTAAAGTAAAATATATTCTGTATCGAAAAAGAAAAATAATACTGCCTATTTTAGTGGTTCTTGAATCAAAGAGAAATAGGGGAAAATATTCTCATATGGTCCAGATCTTTTTCACCTAGTCTGCTTGCCAAAGCATCCTTCTTTGTTTTTTTTGTTTGTCAAATCCTAGTTTTCAAGGCTTTGCCCTAACTAATCCGGTGTTCGACCCGGTTGCACACCTGGCTATAGTGGGTGAGTCTCCCAATGGAGATTTTTTGCATCCACAAGGTTTCAATACTGGAACTTTGCTTAAGCGGACCAAGCTCCTTACCACTTGGACCAACCCCCATTGGTCAAATCATCATTCTATACTCATATGAGTGTTAGTTTCAAATTGTCTTATTTGAGTGTGAAAAATGGTCTAAAATGCGGACTAGTTGGAGACTATCTTCACTATTCTCATATATATTCTTGAAATTGAAACCTTCATGGGCATGGAGATCAATCCTGATGGGCCGTGAGGTGCTTAAAAAAGGTCTCTTATGGTGTGTTGGTAATGGGCAGCAAGTGAAGGTTTGGGAAGACCCATGGATTCCTACAGTCAAAAACTTCAAAGTCCCAGTATCAATTGCTCGTGTGGAAGGTATTGATGTGGTGGCAGATTTGATGACTAGGGAAGGCGTTTGGAATATAGAGGTAATCAATGAAAAATTTCCTCAAAGTATTGCAAAAGAAATCTTCAAAATTGCAATTCCTATGACTCCTCAGGATGACAAGTGGATTTGGGGAGCGGACAAGAAAGGGATATTCTCAGTTAAGTCAGCTTATTCTTTACTAGCTACTGAAGAACTGGAATCTTTAGAAGCTCAACCATCATCATCAAGAACTTGCAGGTGGACATCAACACCAAAAAAAACATGGAAGGTAATATGGTCTACATATACTCTTCCAAAAATTAGATCTTTTCTGTATAAAGCTTGTGCTGATGGGGTGGCTTCTGGAGAAGCATGTCATAGGAGAAAATTCAATTTGGATCCTAGCTGTCATAGATGTGGCAAGGAGATGGAAACCATTGATCACATACTTATGGGATGCCCCTTTGCTGGAGCAGTATGGTTTGGTTGTGACCTATCATTTAGAGTGCCTCAAAATGAAGATAATTCCTTTGCAGAGTGGTTGTTTAACAACCCTCAGTTGGAGCAGCTAACCAAGGCAGTTAGAAGGAAGGTGGTTGGACAAATGTGCTTTATGGCCTGGTATCTCCGGAGAGCTAGAAATGAAAGCGAGGTTTAATAATAACACATGGAGCCCGACTGATGTGATTGACTATGCCGTGAAAGCTTTTAAGGAATTTGATGAGGTCAACATACCAAGGAATTTGAGGACAGCGCACGGAGGGGTTATCAATGAGACTAGTGTTCGTGGAGAAGTTAGGTGGAGGGCACCATCTCAACCATGGTTTAAGATCAATGTAGATGCTTCTTTAGATTTGAATGGCAATTCAGGCATTGGTTTTATAATCAGAAACTCCGAAGGTTCTCCTTTAGGAGCTGTGTCTCAGAGGGTGGGGTTTACAGAAGTGGCAGTGGGAGAAGCGCTTGCGATCCGTGCAGCTATAATGGAGGGGAGCAAAAGAGGTCTACAGTATCTCATCATCGAATCTGATTGTAAATCTGTTGTAAATCACCTAAATAGCAGGTCCCCTTACGCCTCTGCCCAACTGGGGGTGGTGCTAGAGGATATTAGGTTGCTTTCCCCCCCTGAGATGTCTGTTGTTTTTGAGTTTATTCCTAGAGAGGCCAACTCTGTGGCAAACTCTCTAGCCCAGGAGGCCCGGTCTATTGAGGGTGAGACTGTTTGGCCGTTATCCACTACTTGGCTCCAGGAAGCCTGTTCCTGTGAGGCCTTGTGCCCATCCCTTCAATAAATGGATTTCTACCAAAAAAAAAATATATATTATCAACATTTCGTTCAAACAATTTCTTTGCAAAAGCAAGGGAAGACACAACCAACACTATGATCCTCAGTTTATCATTTGGGGTTAGTGTTGTCCTTCAATCCAACCAAGAAAATAAAACCAAGGACTCATGTATATGTTTAGTAATGTTTCTATTTTGAGAATCCAATTTTATGTAAAATTATTTTTACATGTTTCTATAGTAAGAGATCATTTTTTGAGCATTTGATAAATTATTTTTTCAAAATATTTTTAATTTTAATTGGTCTACAATATGAAATTTAATTTCGACCAAGGACACGAGGCAAGAGAGCAGGCTAAAGGGATTTGCAAGTAGGGTTGGCGGGTGATTTTGGCCAACCGTTTTATTGACTTAATATCCCTTAAAATTAGTTCTTCAGGCCAATTTTCTCAAAAAAAAAAAAAAAAAAAAAAAAACTATTTTAACAAATGCTTATCACTCATTCTTCTGCTATAATTGTTTGATCTCCAAGAATATTACAATGTATCCTTAGGTTTCACATATGTCATCACCACACCTTAGTGGCTCTTGGTTGTCACATACATATTCATGGGCTAAGCTACTAAGGTCCCCTTAGGCTGAGGGAGCCATGTCCCCCCCCCCCCCCTTCGTAGATATTAAAGAATTTTTTTTACAATAAAGGCAATGGAAAGTCGTTATGCCCTCCCTCCACTTCCTCCCTTCAATGTTAAATCCTGGCTCAGTCCCTATACTCACATGCAATAAGTGGAATTATCAGTCTTTTCTTTGGTAAGAGTGGAATTATCATTCACATCTTCCTTTATCAACTCTATTCTTCACTCTCCTTAATTTTATGATTTCCTTGGAACTTATGGATAATAAATTCTTTCTTGGATGATAGATACAATTGAATATCTTCCATGTTCTTATGCTAAGAAACTGCACTTTATTCGGAAATGGGCATCTGATGTATCCATTCTAGAAATGTTTGTATTAGACCCACAAAATAGAAAATAAAGATTTTAAACAGGTGATCTTCTCGCTAACCAATCAAAACTAATCTAACTAGCAAAAAGTACGTGGTCGAACTATGGGGAACTAAAAGGCTAAGTTATTAGGATTGAATTTAACAAACTAAATTTAAATTAAATCTATTAATTAATGTAAATACTTTAACTATGAATACATGAGGATCTTTGGGATTTCGAATCCCCAATGCTTTTCATTAACCGATATAACTTTACGCTTTAAAACAACGAATGATCTTTCCTAGATATGCTCTATCTTCGCAAAATTATCGTCTTTCGCCGAAGCTTGGAACGCTTAGTTTGCTTAGCTATAGAACATCTTTGGTCAAACTCCAACACAATCAAATAGAAGATATAAAACAATCAAATTAATGAAATAAACAATAGTTCATCTACATCCCAAAGAAAATGATCTAGCTACTCATTGTAACAAAGTTCATAAAACAAATAAAAATGAAATTGAGAGAGAGAGAGATGAGAGCCAAGATCCGTGTTTGCCATCTTCTCTTCTTCTCTGTGGCTAGCTTCTCTTTATGTATCTCGACACAATGAATTCGTTATCTTTACCCATCCATTCAACCTTTATTTGTTTGGATTTTAGAAAAACTTAAAACTAGAAAGTTATAGATATTTTCGTTATCTTTACATAGAATTTTGAATCACCACAATTCAAGTTCATACAAAAGAGATATTCCGAAAATACTCAAGGTGGGTCTATTTACCCGATTTTCAAATCTTATTACTAATTGTTCATTGGACCTCCACTTGTTTCCAATTTTGCTAAGATTCATGCTCTCTTTGCATTAATTAAGTTGGATCTCACTATTCATGATTTCTTGGGTAGAAAGATTGAATCCCATGATTTTATTTTAATTAAAATCTTCAAATATATTTTCCAATTTTACTCCACATTATTTGTAATAATTCAAATCACCTTATTCCTGAAAAAGATACAAAATTATTCAATTAACTCTCTTTTAATTAACTAAGTAAGAAAAATTAAATCAAATAAATAATGATAAATGCATGTTTATCACAAAGAAACCTTGTAAAAGAGCAAGCTAACAGAGTATGTGAGTTGGGGTAGAGCTAGAGGAAAGACTTTCACCATTTAAACCATTTTTATCAAGTTTTTGTTTTCCGGCTTACATGTTTTATAAAAACCCATTCTTTCCGGGACTTTTCTCACCAGTTATGTCTTAAAGAATAAAATGACGAACAATTTTAACAAACACCAATCACCGTTCCTGAAAATTTCATAAAAAACGTTACAAAACGCATCCTGTACAAATATGTTTCATATTATTAGAATTATTTTATGGTAAATGGCTCTTGGTTGTCACATACGTGCATGTGGAACGTCAGCATTTAATTTTTACCAAAAACAAAAAGAAAGCGAACATTAATTATGTGTAATAATTTCTTTCCTTGGATGATATATCATTGAATTTCTGGCCAGTAATTTTCTTCTTAAATTCTCCATTTCGTATCTTCGCCAAATGCTTCAATTCTATTCCCTTGCAAACTGAAACCCAAAGGTTATATGAAACATGGGTTCTGGGTTTCAAAACAGTATCTCTTTTCTTACAGTTTTGCTGCTGATCTCTTCATGTCTTCACCAAATCTCTGCTAGATTAGAGTCCAATCAATGTAATCTCTATGAAGGTAGTTGGGTGAATGATTCGTCACCTTTCTATGACTCATCGAACTGTACATTTATCGGCGATGGATTTGATTGTCAGAAGAATGGGCGGCCAGACAAGCTCTATCTCAACTACAGATGGAAACCCACAGCTTGTGATTTGCCAAGGTGAAGTACTTCATCATCATCATCATTATTTTTCATCTGATCCAAATCCCATCTCACAATCTTGTTGGTGTTGTGATATATATATATATATATATATATAAGGTTCAATGGTGAGGATTTTCTAAATAGATTCAGGGGGAAGAAGATCCTCTTCGTGGGAGACTCACTGAGTAATAACCAGTGGCGGTCTTTGACGTGCATGCTTTACAAGTCAGTGCCAAATGCAATGCACACCGAGGGAAAAGAAAACGGCGTGTACTTTCCTGTGTGTTCTTCAATATTGCTGTTGGTCTCTGTCCATTTCATACCATTCGTTTGGTTTCTGGACTAAATTTGTTTCTTGGATTTTCAGGACTACAATGTATCTGTGAATTTCGATCACAATGGGTTCCTAGTTGATCTAGTTACTGAAAGTATCGGCAAAGTTCTTATGCTGGACTCCATTTCAGGAGGTGATAGATGGAAGAACCATGATATGTTAATCTTCAACACTTGGCATTGGTGGTTTCACACAGGAAGGCTACAACCGTATGATCTTAACTGAAGCAATCTTCAATCCATTATGTGAAGGATTTCATGAATTTATGTTGCTCAAAGACAAAATTGATCTTCAAAATCGATTATATTTCTTAGGATCTTTTGGTATCATTTTTCGGTTTTTTTTTCTTTGGTGATGTGTTTTTATTTTAAAAACTATATATTTTTGTTTAAAAGAAACGAAAAATCCATGGTGGACTTTTGTCTACTATAGGTTTAGGTTAAAATTTTATTTTATTCACTTTTGACAAATCATTTAAAATTTAAATGCAATGATAAATATATTTTTTTATGCAAATTATTGTTTATCCCAAACTTTAACGATTTGTTCCCAATTTCTATTATTTTTTTTTTTTATTAATTTTTCATTTTCACGTTGCAAACTTATTTTTTATTTCATAATCTATGTTGAACAAAAGCTACCAAACCATTTTTCATGTTTGACCAGAAATGAACTCTCATATTTATATCTTTTGAATAGATAAAATAAAGAATAAAAATTGATATAAAAAAACTGTTACGATGTTCTTTCCTTGTCTCTCAATATAGTTTTGGTATGATTTTTTTCATTCAATTATGTATTGAGCAAGACAAATTCATAAATGATTTTATTTTTATTGTAGATGGAACTACATTAATGATGGAGGCAAGACAGCAAAAGATATGGATCGTATGGTTGCAGTTCAGAAGGGATTAACAACTTGGTCCAAATGGGTAGATTCCAATATCAACCCACACACAACCAAAGTCTTCTATCAGGGCATCTCGCCTAGCCATTTCACGTAAGTGTTGGTGCAACTCTCTGCAATAGCTGATTGATGCATATCATTCTTACTTTTGTTTGTTTATTGTGATCAAATGATTCAGAGGAGCAGAATGGAACCAACCAAATCACAACTGCAATGGGCAAATAGAGCCTGTAACTGGGTCCACATACCCAGGTGGTTCCCTTCCTGGTGTAGCTATGGTGAAGGACTTGTTGCAAAAGATGTCAACACCAGTTAAGTTGCTGGACGTGACGACCTTATCGCAGTTGAGGAAAGACGGACACCCATCTGCTTACAGTTCTGGTGGAAAAGGGGGCATGGATTGCAGCCATTGGTGTCTTGCTGGTGTTCCTGATACTTGGAACCAACTACTCTATGCGTCTATCATCCTTAACAGCTAATGAGAGTTAAAAAAGATACATTTTGGTAATTTAGCTAAAATGTAATTCTTTTGGAAGAATAAATATTCAATCTCTTCAGTTTCGTAATTTTTTTGGTAAGACAATTTTTTGGTGGGCTTGGAATCTAATGCCAACATTGATAATTTCTTCAGTTTTCACTGTATAGGGTCATGCTCAAAACATGTCAATTTCTGGGTAAAATAACAAGAGTGTGAACATCATCAAGGAAGAGGACTCTTTGTGCAAGCGATATATATATCATTGCAAGATCAACAGGGTTAAGATGTGAATTGACGCGTTCTACGAGATGAGACAATTGAAAATAAAAATTAAAATAAAAAAAAAAATCCATTTTAGGGTTCGCAAAGCCTTACAGGATTTTAACATATTGGTTTGGTTTTGTTTTGCATTTGCATCTTATGGCTAGAATTTTAACATAGAATCTGTGTATGTCAAATCAAAATGGCATGGATTGTGAAGCAGATTAACATTGAGACTTGGCCGGCTTGTGATATGAGTGAGAGAGAGAGAGAATATGAACAATCTCCTGTCCTGTCATGCGGACATGCGGTGCTCATGTTATTGAATCAGAAGAGAAAATGGTCAGAACCGTTATCCTCAGCTTTAAACCCTAGTTAATTAACGTGTGACATAAATTTCTATACTCCAATGTCACAGCTTATGGCGGAGTTAACTTCTTAATTTAAAAAATTAAAGGGAATACCTAACAGTTACCTACATTTTCCTGAAGATTTGCTGAAATCTATGTTGAAGGCTGAATTGATGAAGAAGTAAACGTTAACAAATTAGTAACGCACGAGCCCACGAAGCCTAATTGCAGAGGTAGTGGATCGTCGTTGCTAGCTATAGAGTCGGCAATTAATCTCCATTCCCTTCTCTTCTTTATTTAACATCTACTAGCTCTCCATCTCTTCTCTGTATCTATTCATTCACTGCATCAAGATTCATATTTGAGCTTACGCCAAGATCGGAATCTCAGATGGGTTTCATCAATCTCCTCGCTACTGCAATTTTAGCTATGCTTACCCTTCTGATGTCTTTCATCCATCAAGCAAATGGAGAGAATCATCTTCAGAAGAAAGAACCCAGATGTAATCTTTTTGAAGGGAGTTGGGTTCTTGATAACCATGATCCTTTCTATGATAATTCAAGTTGTCCCTTCATACCTAAAGAATTCAACTGCCAATCCAATGGTAGACCTGATCATCTTTACCTCCGCTACAGATGGAAGCCTCATGCTTGCAGATTACCCAGGTAATTATAATCCTCAACTATTAATCAACTTTCTAACACTCTTTTTACTCTATTAAAATGACAATATTTTATATATTTGTAATGTAGATTTAATGGTCATGATTTCTTGAGGAGATTTAGAGGCAAGAAGATAATGTTTGTGGGAGATTCTCTGAGTTACAACCAGTGGCAATCTCTTACGTGCATGATTCATGCTTCGGTTCCACACTCCCCCTACTCATTGGTCCGAAATGGGTCCCTTTCTACCTTCACAATGCCGGTGGGTTCAAAGCAAAACCTAGTAGATCTATACCTGTTGGTTCTGGTTCTCATTCTTCTACTTGTTGTGTTCTTCTCTTTCAATCTGTGTAGCATTATGGAATTTCAATTTTGCTCTCTCGCAATGCTTTTCTGGTGGACCTCGTGCATCAAAAAACCGGGTCTATTCTGAAAGTCAACTCCATCAAGGGTGGTGAATTATGGAAAGGCTTTGATGCTCTGATCTTCAACACCTGGCATTGGTGGGGTTACAAGGGTGCTCAGCAAACGTAAGATCATGTTTATTAACGAGTTTAGGCTTTTTTCTTCTTTTTTTTAATGATTTTGATGAATTGCTACTGCAGATGG
Source organism: Hakea prostrata (assembly GCF_041222555.1). Taxonomy (NCBI): domain Eukaryota; kingdom Viridiplantae; phylum Streptophyta; class Magnoliopsida; order Proteales; family Proteaceae; genus Hakea; species Hakea prostrata. Next base: position 69,993,937 of record NC_142601.1, on the reverse strand, counting down.
AAATACCTTGTAACAGAAGACGGAATAGTTAGAGACATGAATCGTCTAGAGGCCTTTAAGATGGGCCTCAATACGTGGGCCCAATGGGTGGAGTCCAATATAGATCCTTCAAAGACGAAAGTCTTCTTCCAAGGAATTTCTCCTTCCCACTACAGGTATGAGTAGTTGGATATACATTTCTTGTTTGGTATAATTACTGTTGTTCCTCTGGCATAGCTTAGTTATTATTTTTTATTTTTTAAAACTACTAATTCAATTTTAGACTTTACTAATTTACACTTTATATTAAATTACATTAATACTCTGAATAATTGGGTAAAATTTAACCAAGGCTAGATTCTCTTTTTTTGAAAAAAAAAAAAAACTACCCTCTTCTCTTACCCTCCTTAAAAAAAAACTTTCTTTTTTTTTGACTTTTTTTTCTTTCTTTTTAGTAAACTAGTTCCATCTCATTAAGATTTGATTTTTTTTTTAAATTTAAAATGATAAAAATGCTAAGGTTGACTTGGTATTTCATATGGTATTGTCTTTTTACTTTTTTTTTTGGTGAAGATTGTCTTCTTACTTCTGGAAGGGCAAAATGGACATTAAACAACTAATCATAAGGTTTAACATAATTAGAAATGAGAAGGCATAGTAATTTCACAAATAATATGGTCTTTTTAGTAATTAAGCTATAGAGGAGGAGGCGATAGTAATTATCCCTTTTGTTTTGATAAATGATAGTAATCTGTAATCTCCCCATAGGCTGAATGACACTTAAACCCCTTGTTAATAAGTGGAATAGAATGTCGATTCTACCCCTAATAATGTTAAAATACTAAAATACCCCTTATTTCCATGTATAATTTGTTTATGTGCTATATATGATCAATCAGGGGAAGTGCAAGGGGTGAATCAACTCTGAAGAACTGTGGAAGTCAAACTCATCCGATAGATCACTCACAGAATCTAACAAGGTTTTCTAAACCACGAGGTGTGGTGAGGAGAGTGTTGAAGAAGATGACAAAGCCTGTATATTTGCTAGATATAACAATGCTTTCCCAATTGAGAAAAGATGGTCACCCTTCATACTACACTAATGGAGTTCATTCGGGCATGGATTGCACCCATTGGTGTCTCGCAGGTGTTCCAGATACCTGGAACCAGCTCCTCTATGCAGCTCTAATCCAACAATAAAACCCAAATTAATTGTAACACTTGGATTCATAGCTTTTATGTTCACTAATCAATGGTTCCTTCTTTATATTTTATGTTGTCTTCTACTATACCCTTGTTAGTGTTTAGATCTCAGAGCTAAGCATGGATTTATATACTATATAATTTCAGTGGTCCTCGTTAAAGTCTTGTTTGCACCAGCTGATTTATTTTTATTTATTTTTATCATTTTTCTAATTTTTATCCTCACAAAATTGGGTTTTGCGTCAAATTAATCACACCGGTAAAATTCCTTCATGTTTTCATTCACCAAATCATATTGTCACAATAAAAATATGAAGACGTCTCATACATTATTTATTTTTGTTTCTCTTATTTTAAAATGTTTTACTTGAAAAACAATAGTAGAAGTATACCTTCATAACCACATATGAAGCAAGATTGAAAATATGTTCAGAATTAGATTTGTTTTTCTTTTAAGGAAACTAGAATTGTATATTACTATTCTTTGAGAGATTGGGGAAAACTAAATAGTCAAAATCTTCATGTCCTTTTCTTTTTTTTTGAGTAGTGTGAGTGTGAGTGTGAGACATGCTCTGCTCTGAAGGTTTGGAAGATCCGTTTGAGAGGTTCGATCTGCGAAGAAGGAAGATGACGGTGCTCCGAAGGTTTTGAGAACTTGCTTTGCTCCGAAGATTCGATCTGCAAAGAAGGAAGATGATGGTTTGAAAGCCTTTATAAGGCGAGTACTTGCCTAAATAAGTGGCTGTTAACATCAAATTTGAAATGTCTATTTTGCCCTAAAAATTAAGAAATAAAAATATGGCATTACCCTCATTTATAGAAATTATATTGCATGTCAATTATATCCTTAAAATCTTATATTTTAGAATTAATTTTGGATTTTGTGGGTTCACATACTTATGATTGTTGAAATTTTCACATTCTACTTAAATTTTTCATAATCATCATGATGGAAGATTTACAAATAAATTAGCATATAAGATCTAATTGATAGAAAATTTGGTAACATACATAATGGTCAGCATATATTAGGTGATTTTCAACTTGCAGCTTTGAATTAAATTTGATATTTCTTAATATTTTAGTTTCTATTTAATTACATCTTTCCTTTATTTGGTGGTTTCTTTTTAAAAAAGAAAGTGAAATTAAAGTTAATTTTTTCCTATTAAGGGTAGTATTATAACTTAAAAAAAGAGCAAATAAGTAAAAAGATAATTGCAAGGTTATTTTTGAAATTTTGAAAAAATATATAGATGCCACATCATTAGTAAACTGACAGAGCTAAAAGGTAGGGGGCATTGTAATTATAGACAAAGTTAAAGGTTGGAATAGTAATTTTAAAAAATACAGGGGATAAAGTAGTAATAAAATCAAAGTACAAGGGGGCATCAGTAATTATTCCTTAATATTATTTATCTAATCATAATCATTGATTTTTTTTATTATTAATTAATGATAAATTGATTGTTTATTTATTATTTAGTTAATAGACTTCTAATCTATCTTGTTTTCTTATAATTTCTCCCACAATTTCTTTTTCACCCTTTTCTTTCATGATTTTTCAAAGTTTTTCTCCCACAATTTTAGCCCTTTCTTTATTTTACTATATATATTTTTTATAATTTACTTATAATTTTGTTATCTATATTTAATACTCCTATTAATTTACCTAAAATTTTAAGGTAAACCTGAAACGTCAAAATATAATAAAATATTTTGATATGGAACCGATAGTGGGTCCCGCATTGGCCCCACGTATATTCGGTCCTCCCAATGTTCAATCCTGGCTCTGTCCCCTGAAACATATAATCAAAATTATTTAGTCTATAAAAGAATAAATTATAATTTGACAAAATCATAATAGAATTAACATACCTTTTTGAAAAAACATTTCAATCTTGTAGGAATAATAAAAAGAAAATGAAGTTTTTGCACCTTTGAAGCAAAACAACATTAAAGATGAGATATGAAGATGATCATCACAATATGAAACACGAATGATGCCAAGGATCTCACAAGCAATCAGGGTGCTCACCCTTGCTGGACAGGTATACCATTACTTGGTATTTTGAGCTTCTAAATATCAAGATTCCTTTACCTGTATGACCTTGAGATATTTATATCTCTAGGGTGGAGATGACTAGCCATAAAGTCTACCCTAAGTGAGATGTTAACCTACTAACGCTCATATCTAAAATGACTTTAAAGCTTTTCTTGACAATTACTAAAAAAACCCTAAAAGAATTAGGGAAAAAAAACTACAGAACTGCCATTAAATAAAACAAAACAAAATTGATTTTACAAAAATCGAGAAGAAAGTAAATAATTTTTTTTTTTACTAATATATAAAAACAGATTTACAAAATCACTTTATCAATAAATCATTTCAAAAGGCAATCTATAGGTACACGTACACTTTCGTAATTGTCAAGTCACTAACAATGGAACACTAGTCACTAAGATCAATACTCAACGTACATATAATATTTACATGGATGGACTCCACATATTCAAAGTGTATTAACCATAAAGAGACTAGTCCTCATATCTCCCATAGTCTGAGCAATTTTAACTTGCACTCCTCAAACCCATCATAGTCTAACAATGTATATTTATTTTTTTTTTGGTAACCAAACAATGTATATTTAAACATTAATACATTATGATGGGTGCAGTCAAGTCAATAACTCAAAGTGGTTCAAACTGAATGATTATCCATAAAATTAATCAAAAGATTCCAATGGACCAAATAACATAAATCATCATAAATAATAAATTCCACATATAATCAAAATAACCTTACCCAATGTGAATGTGCAAGTAATATAATGACATGTATTGGGTCACACAATTCCTACATAGTTCAGTTAAAGTTAGGAAAATAATCGAAATTTCTCTAAGTAGTATGTACTTTCAGAGCTCAAGGGCTTGACTCACATTGCAAGAGTATATACAAGAGAATCAATTCTAGGGAGTCATTCCTCCTGATCAATTTGCAGAAACTGTAACCTTTAAACACTTGTTATGTTCACTTATTTTTACTCCGACTACTCTTCTAGTGACCTGTAATGATATGCTTTCCAATCTCTTTAGGGTTCTCTAAATCGAATCGGTTCACTGGAGAATTCCCTGCTGCACTTGGCAAGCTGATCAACTTGACTGACCTGTGGGTGCCTATTATTTATTATGGGCTGCATAATGGACCAACTATGGGTTCTGATACTGGGCTGGTTGTGGACTTTAATAAAGCTCCAGACTTCCATCTACTGCAGTGGATATTAAAGTTGTGGGCCTCCATTCTAATCCTGGGCTGCAGTCCAACACAACTACTGTTTAAAATTTTTCCGTATACCGTTCAAGTCGTGTGGGCTCAATTTCATTTGGCCCATCGGGTTCTCATACTGAAGTCCGTCCACAGTTCTCTTGCACCATCTGTGGTTGCGGGTTCAGCTGGTTTGGTCCGGTTCATGTTGACTCGTAATCTCTGATTCGGTCCAATGACCATGTTAGGTGATCATGGAAAGCCCCTCACCCCAAAGGAACCATAGGGACATTACAACCTATGGAATCTCAAAGGAGAAACCAATAGAGATTTGAAGGAGGAGCATAATGTACAAAAGTATTTTGGGAGAGGGTTGCTTTCTTAGCTAAGCAATCAGCCACTAGATTAGCCTCTCGGAGTACATGATCAAACTTGATGGAGGAGAAGGAGGTAGCCAATAGTTTGATATCATTAATGATGTGAAAGAGCTTCCAAGGGAATGCCGTGAAACCTTTGATCATGTTAATCAATGCCTGAGTATCACTTTCCAATTGTAGTCGATGGAATGAGAGTTGAGAACTCCACTGTAGCACTCGTTTGACAACTAAAGCTTTTGCTGTAATTGAATCTTAGTGACTACAACCCTGTCCAAAGACAAATAGAAATTGACCCATGCGCTGACCTATCTGGATCCTCCTTCTGACTTAGAGAGAGATCCTTCAGGCAAATAAGTCTCTCATTACTATGAGTTAGTTTTTTCTTTTTGAGTCACTTTGACTTTGTTTTTTTTTTTTCCTGCTTGGGTCTTTGACCCCGTTTGTGTACCAAAAAAAAGAAAAAAAGAAATTAACCCAGTGCATTCCTTACCACCCCACCATATCTTGTTAGTTGCTACATTACGTGTTGAAAGGATGAACCATCCACATTGAATTTCACAAATTTAGTTGATGGTGATTCCCATTTAATAGAAGCCTTATTGTTTTCAATAGAGACCTTCGAGTGAAAGGTATGTTTGATTAGATAATCACTTAGGACAGTAAAGCCTTGTCCTGAAATGTTATTTTCAATTTGACTTGAGCTCTTCAAAAAACAGTGCTAGGTCACTGTATGAACAAGTTTTGAGCTACTCTCTCAAAGTTAGACTGTGATTTGCTTGAGGGATCATATTTAAATGCAACAACAACCAGCCAAGCAATTGATTGCTAAGATTTCCATCTTTACCTGTCTAGAGCTTGGCGTTTTCTCATACTCCATGGGTCCAGGGAGGCTTAGAGCCAAAAACAGAAGAGATAATATAAGTTATAATCAAACACAATCTAACCAGGAAAATCATAGACTTTATTTCCTGACAAAATGGAAAAAATGTGTTCCACAGTAGATGCATTCACATGGATAATTTCTTAACCTTTTTGAGTCAAACGTCAAGTTCACACTCTGGTATTAATTATCCACCCCACATAGAAAGGACTTTAATAATACAGAACTCGTGTCAGTGCAAGGCCCACAAAACGCGTCAACTGATCTGTCCCTTGTGGGCTGCCGAGGCCCAACTACTAGTTGAGGCATTTATCTACCAACTTGCTTTATGAGGGTGACATCCATTTCAAGACATCAGATTATAAAGGTTTAATTTCGTTTAAATCTTTTGATTATTGATTATTAAATTAATATTACTAATTTGATATATACTCCTGAAATATAGGATAAATCCATGAAATCAAGAAATATTGAGATTTAGTTTTATAATCATTAGTGGAGCACTTAGAAAAGCTCATCCAATTCTCTGGTTACATCATTACTCATCACTGATAATAACTCACATCTGCAGGTTCTGTCTTTTTCTTAGCACCTTGTCTTTTTGACTCTTGTTATTTCTTTATTTCAATCCTGCATGCATGCTGGAATCTTCATAGAATCACAATCAGATCATCTTGTGAACCAGAGTGGAAATACATGAAAATTCTACGTGAACCCTCTTTGATCTTTGGGGTGTGGTTTGACCCTATGTATTTCTTGCTGTTCATACTTCTATGGATTTCGACTTTATATCACTATATGCACTTGGTTCACATTAGGATTGTCAACTCATATCATACGTGACTTGTCGAATTCAAATGGTGTTTCTTAACACCGTATCATATGATACAGCGAATGACTCTTGCTTCGTTCACTAAAGGATACAGGGGTACGAGCCTATAGAACAGATTCTGTTCAAGTAAGTTCGTTTTTTTGATAGAGCACTCTAAAGCTTGCTATCCCAATCCTCCACTCTTTGCCTCTTTGGCCCCTTCCCGACCAATTTAATACTTTTCGGAGTCCGGATCGTCTTCTTGACCGCTATTGAACACAAATTACAAGGATTAGATAATGGAATTTTTTTTTACTAATGAGTCCCATGTAATTTATAGTTATAAAGCCATCAAGTCTGTGCTCTCCAAGGGGAGATGATCCAGAGCCTCTCCTCCCTTCCCCTGTCCCTCCCCCAATGACCATCTAATTGGCTCCTAACCAAAAATTCATTGTTTTGTATCCCTTCTGCTTAAAATCTCACTCCCCACCCCAAACTACCCCTTTACCCTTAGCCCTTAGGACCAAACTTGTTTGGTTCACAGGCCACATCTATGGTCAAGTCTTCCTCTTTTGGGCACCGTTTATTTGTAAAGATGGAATGGAAAAAAAAGCTTTAAAAAAAAAATGTGAGCCTCATATGTAATGGGATGAGGGAGAAAGAAAGGAAATGAAAGCAAATTAAGGGATTTTGTAGAAAAATGTTAAATATAGGTCCCATTTTGTTATTTTCTATACAATTTCACATATTTTGTAAGGTTTTGAAAAGACATGAGGTGAAAAAGTTAACATACCACATCTACAAGCTTGTTCAGCTTTCCCACCCTTTTTTTTTTGGCCAAATTTAACTCTCTTTTTTTACATTTTTTTTTATGAGGTTCATCCAGGGCCGCTTGCGCGCACCACGATTATATCCTCAAGTTAATGCCGCCGAATGGGTGCGAACCTAGGTAGAGTCTTTCACCGCTTTACTAACCCATCATTGGCAGCTTTCCCACCCTATGAAGCACACAAACCATACTTTAGAGATTCTATAAAAATTTTTATTTTTTAAAACTTTTTCTCACCACACTTTTATTTTGGCAAACAAACGGGCCTTGGTGAACATTTTCTATTGACCCCCTACTTAGTCCATGCTTCACCACAATATTGAGACCAACCCCTCCAACATTATTTGCCCAAAGTCGAAAATATACCTTAGTATCCCCGTACCTCCAAAAGCGCCTTTCATAGTCTACCTGATAAAGACCACTAGTATCTACATACCTATACCAGGTGAACTGTGAGAGTTAAATTCGTTAAGTACTCAATGTAGAGGATCTAGATTTGCCTTCCCCCCCATTTTCCCCCTCTTATATTTTCCCTCATAATTTCTTTACTTAAAAAGAATATACTATAACATCAATATGGTACATTTAGACTGTTTGATAGATGATATAGTAGAAAAGTGGATGCAAAAAAATTCCCGCTAGGAGACTCACCCACCACAGTCAGGTGTGCGACCCGGATTAGTCAGGGCAAAAACTTTGAAACCGGGATTGAAAAAAAAAAAAAAAAAAAATGTGGTATTACACTTTTTAGTACTGACATTCGTTTGATGCATCCATCTTTCGTATTGTATTCTTTCTTTCAAGTTCAATGAACGAAGTCTTTGAAGCGTGTTTTTCGATTTGAAAAAAAAAAACAAAAAAAAAACATTCGTTTTGGAGTCACTGTTCCTAGCATTTCACATCACATTGCGTGACCCACCAAGATAAGATTTAAACATCCCTGGTTTGTACTCTGCAGAGCATGTCCACAACTCATGCGACTCTCACTTACAGTACATAGTTGATCGCTATAATAGAAGCTTCTCCCATCATTCTGTAACTCTGTTCGTCTTCTTCGTTGCAGCCTGGTTCTGTAGTAGATTCTCAGTAGAATTGCTTGTGGCCAAGATCTAATCACTTTCACAGAAGGACCGCATTTCCAGCTACAGAAGCAGCAAGAAGGTCTGTCAATTTCTGGATAGCTCTATGATAAGCTTTTCTTCTTGTTTGACACAAGAGCTCTGAAACAGTTATCTAATCTTAGTCTCGAAGAAAATGACATACAAAACAGTTGTCTTTCTTCATGTAGTTATATCGTAAACCTTCCATACCTCGATTTTCCAACAAGTCGGCCAATTTGGTCAACTAAGTCGTCGACTCTCTCTGTTGCAGATCTCTAAGTTCAAATCCCCAATTTTAAATTAAGAGTAGATCCAATTGTAACAGGTATAACAGAGACTTTATTTGAAATGATTTAATATTGACAGCTTGAGATCAAAACGTTAACGTCGCTTTCATGAATTTGTTTTCTCTTCCCTTTTTGATATTTATTGCCTCCGTTCTTACTACCTCTTGCTTCCGCCTGCTAGATCTTCTTCTTCGGATCCAAACCGAATTAAGATCCACTGCGAGAACAAGATGGAAGCTGATTTGGTAGCAAAGAAACTATGTTGCGGAGCTATTATCACTCTCTTTGTTTTCAATTTCTTAGCTACATTCGTGTCTTCTGAATCAGCCAAGCTCGTGAGTTCTGAAGGTATATACTACTCACAGAAATTTTGATTCTTCACTTTACTCTTGATTGAACTTACTCTCTGCTTCTGAGTGTGTAGTTTCTGGATTTTGCTTTGATTGAACTCTACTTATCTATAATTGTTCGGTTAACTTTTCTTGTTATTAATTACTTGTTCTAATTGGAAACAGTGGAAGCTCTCGGAAAGATTGCGAAGCGATTGGGGAAGAAAGATTGGGATTTCAGCGTGGATCCTTGCAGTAGAAAAGGGAATTGGAAGTATCAACAATCAACGCGAGGCTTCGAAAGCTTCGTCATCTGTGACTGCTCTTTCAACAACAACTCCACCTGCCATGTCGTAAGCATGTACTTCCCTAACCCCCAATCTTCTCTTTCTGTTCTTTTATCTCGAGCCTCTGCAACTCTGCAACATTACATGATTAGGCGAGCAACCATTGTTGACATTCATGCCCATCTTTTTATTTATTTTTTTGTCTACATTAAAGGCCCACCCCCTGCGGATACATATCCTCTAGTGGCTGTGTTTGTTTGCTGAAATAAAGTAGAAGTGGAAAAAAAAGGGTGAGTTGATCAAGAAACTTGTCTTGTGGCAATCCAACTTTTCTCATCCCAAGTCATTTTAAAACTTCATATATTTGGTGGGACTTTGAGAGAAAATTGGAAAAAGTAAAAAGTGGGATTCACCACTATCACTTTTTCACAAAAATCCTTTTCTTTCCTTCTTTATCATTCCACCATACATGGGACCTACATGTTTTTTTTATTCCCACCCCACCTTTGCAAACAAACCCAACTAAGAGTTCTCACTTCTAGCAATTCTGTAATTCTTATGCGTCACGTGGTAATTAATTATCTAATTATGACAATTAAAACCTAACTAAAAATTGAATATAATAAATTCCTAAAATTAAGTCGAAAAAATACAATTAATTGTCATGTATCACAATCCTAGGTAAAAATTACATGAAATTAGAGGAGATAAGAATAGGATGTGAATCCATCAGCATTTTGATTCTCAAGAGTCATTGGTTCTCATTTTGCTTAGATTAATGAAACTTTAATGTGTAGGATGTGCTTCTAGTGCATTGAGGGCCATTTTTTTGTTAGAGATCGAACCTCCTAAGAGGTCTGTGGTTCAATTGTCCGTTACCTCTGCAGTCTCTTTACCTATCCCGCTGTTTTTTTATATAAATATATTTCTGTATCTTGTATGCAAGCCGGAAGCCTGCTACGTTTATTTATTATTTTTTGTCAGAATTTCTTTTGTTTTTTGGTTAGAATCTGCAGCGCTTTTTATGTTTAATGTTAATTGAATTTAAATTATATTTTTGCGCACGTGTTACTGATATTACTCAATCATGGGCTCACGTAGATCACTGAAGGCCCAAAACCTTTCGGGACAGCTCCCGCCACAATTTCAAAAGCTTCAGTACCTCCAGCAACTGTAAGCAACGCCTTCGATTTTGTTGCCTTTCCTTGTTTTCCCACCTTACCTCGATCTTGAATACGCTAATCGTCTGCTTTTGTTATACAGTGATCTCAGTCGCAACTACCTCAGCGGCTCTGTTCCTTCCCAATGGGCTAACATGAACTTGGTCGGACTGTAAGGCTCACGGCTCCCACTCCATTCGTACAATTTGTTTATCGGATCAGATTGGTGTCTCTTAGTTATAAATGGATGCTTCTTGATGGTAATATTGCAGCTCTTTTATGGGGAACCGTTTGTCAGGGCCATTTCCGAAAGTACTAACCAACATCACCACCCTCACAAATCTGTATGCTGTAGCTTCCCTTTCCACTGTTACTTCGCTGACAATTTCAGGTCAGTTTGGTTTCTTTTTCTTTGAAATGAAAATTATGGGACACACATATTGCAGGAGTATAGAAGGGAATCACTTCTCGGGAGTCATTCCTCCGGAGATCGGGAAATTGATCAATTTGCAGAAACTGTAACCTTCAAAACCCTTGTTATGTTCATTTATTTTCACTCCTACTGTTTTGGTGATTTGCAATGATTTTCTCTACAATTTCTTTAGGGTTCTGTCATCGAATCTGTTCACTGGAGAATTGCCTGGGGCACTTGGCAAGCTGATCAACTTGACTGACCTGTGAGCACGTAGTATTTCTTAGTGTGATTTCTGACTGTCCATATCTGAATCTATGCTGAATGCCTTTGTGGTACTTTTTTCTGAATAATATCATTAGGAGGATATGTGACAACAATTTCTCTGGAAAGATACCAGATTTCATAAGCAACTGGACAAGAATGGAAAAGCTGTAAGCAATTCCTATCTCTATGTGCCTTCCAAAATCAATTAAAAGAATTGTGTAATATCAGCTGTTGCTAACTGTGCCCTTTCATTCTTATGTTACAGAGAAATACAAGGGTCCTCTTTCGAGGGGCCTATCCCTTCAAGCATTTCTGGGTTGACCAGATTAACTGATTTGTATGCAAGCCTCTAACTACCCATTATGTGCTTTAATTTTTCTTGGGGAATTACTTTTTGTAATTCCTCTTCTTCTTCTTCTTTCTTTCTTTCTTTCTTTTTCATTTATTTATTTAATCTTATGAACAAAATGTGGGCATCAAGTGATATTCTTGACATTTTCTATGTTCAGGAGGATCAGTGACTTACATGGGAGAGGATCAGGTTTCCCACAGTTGAGTATGATGCAATCCCTGAGAACACTGTGAGTTGGTGTAGTTGGATTTCACTTTGTTTTAGCCCCAAGCTTCCTTAGTTTTGGCATCTCTAACTAGTTTTTATGATGCAATACAGGATATTGAGGAATTGTTTGATTAGTGGAAATATTCCTGGATATATAGGGGAGATGAAGACGCTAAGAAATCTGTAAGAATTCTAAACTAATACCTGGATTAGGCTTATCTGTTACCATTCATGGGTTCTCATATGCATGCTACCTTCTAAACATCATTATGAGGTGCGGGGGAAGAAAAAAAAAGTATAAACATATGTGCAGAGAAAACGTTTGGAAAGTCAACTAATACAAAATTACAAATAACTGGGTCTGATTGGAAAGACCATAGCATTCTTTGGATTCTTTTGATAATGAATTGTGAGATGTAGAGGGATAAGGAATGACATGAGCCAATAAACCTAGTGAGCAATGAATTGTGAGATGCAAAGGGATAAGGAATGAAATGGGCCAATAAACCTAGTGAGCAATGTAAAAGATATGTTATATGTTGTAATTGGGAATGAATGAGGCTATAAATGATTTGATTTGGCTTTCGTACTAATCTACTCCACACAGAAGCTGATTTTTCTTACAACCAAAGCCTATCTAGATTCCATTTCAATGAAGTTTCATATGACATAAAACAGCCATTTCGGAAGTTAAATGGGAGTTGTACCGATTTAAGTTTGTCATAGTGATATTCTGACAATCCATTGTTGCTTTTCCTTCCTATGATATGCTCATGGTGTTAGATTTCTCTTTTATGCTTTTTAAAAAGCTTTTTCCATTTCAATACTAGTTGAACTTTATTTGCAATGAAATCATTGAACTTGATTGCAGGTGGTTTTAGGCCTTACCGCATTTGTATTATGTGCCAGTCAATGTTCCTAATGAATTTCTATGCATTACTTCATTGTTAAACTTTCTTCTTTCTCTGAAGTACATCCAAAAGAAAGTTCTATTCAATTGTTTATTTCCTCATTTTATTTAAGTATCATGTAGGTTTTTAGTCCATATTTCGTTTAGTGTGAAACTTGTTCTTACTGTTATCAAGTTGATTTCTTGTTACATAGACCTCTGCTTTTAATTCTGGAGAACTTACAACTAAAAAAAAGAAAAAATTTTGAGGCTTTCTAACAACGGACGCATAAAGAACCAAAAGCTAGCTCAAGGGAGGTAGAATTTAGTCCCAAAAAAGCAGCCATGTCCATCCATGTCTTCAACAAAGCTAAATTGTACAACATTGAGAAGAGTTCACTTGGCAAAGGTACCTTTGTCAATCTTGCCTCAGAATAAAATATTTTCTAGTAACAGATATATTTTACCACCCAAAAAAATCTTGGTTAAATGTGAATCTTTGTGACCTAGTTACTACTGAAGGCAAATAAATAATGGTCTATGTCAACCTTCGAGACCCTCTCTAGCCTCAAAGTCAACCCTTCTCAAATCCAAGCTCTTCCTTTCTAGGGCCTCCAGTGTCACTGCTGCCACCCTTCTCCAAGCCACAGGGTTATTCTCCCTAGCTACCCTCTCAGTTAAATACCTTGGCCTTCCGTCTCATCCCTGCCCGGTTCATAGCCCACCAATATGCCCCCTTGTTGGACCAAATAAGGAAAAAGGTCTGGCTTTGGAAAGGAAGGCTCCTTTTCCTATGCTGGCAGGCTTGTCCTAATCCAATCTGTGCTCCAATCTTCCTACATCTACTGGCTTTGCCCTCCGCAAGTCCTCCAATATGTTTCATGATTTCCCTTTTCTATCACTTCCTCTTGAAAGGCTAGAAAACCCACAAACTCCTCCACCCTCTTAGATGGGCTGATTTTTGCAAGCCCAAATTTAAGGGTGGTCTCGGCATTCATAGCATCCAGGACCACAACATTGCTAGCATACTCAAACTCAGTTGGGAAATATTCTCCCACGACTATTCTATCTAGGTCAACGGGGTCTACTTCTACCTACTCAAGAAAGATTCTCTTTAAATTGTGTCCCTTCCCTCTGACCCCTCCTGGATTTGGAGGAAACATCTTTCTTTGTGTCCCCTTACCCTCTTTGCCTTCTCCACTAGGATTGGTGACAGGACCCCCACTTTTTTTTGGCTTGATCTTTGACATCCCTTAGGAGTTCTCTTCCTTAGATTTGGACCTTGGGCTGCCTATTCCTCAGGCATTCCAAAGGATGCCCCACTTTCTTCTTCATATCTTCTAGTGTCTAGGACTTCCGCAGCAATTTCCCCTGCTCTCTCCCACATCTTCTCCTCCCTTCCCATCCTCCGTTCACCCCCGCATCTTGATGCCTCCTCTGGACTTGTTGTCGGAATGGCATCTTCTCCTCCTCCTCTGTCTAGCACTTATTTGAACCCCATCCCAAGTGGTCCATCGGTTTAATCTTCTTGGTTCAAGGACCCTATCCCCTGACACTCCTTCACAGTTTGGAAAGCCCTTTGCTCTGCCTTCCCACCCATTCCTTCCTCATCCATCACCACATCCCCGCACCCCCTACACCCTTTGCAATTCCAATCCTAAAACCATCCCCTATCTCTTCTCCTAAACTCTCACCCATCCCATTGGGCTCCTTGCCCTGTCTCCATCTAGTACCGCAACATATGGGCCCACCCCTTCGACCTTGAGTGGGCTTGGATATTGTCCATTTTTTATGGGTCTTCTATCATCAACACTTTTGGGGGGCCTACATCTCCCATTGTTGGCTTGGGCGTAACCTTTATAGATGGTCCCCCAAATCTTGCTCCACTAATGCGATTTGGAAGGCCGTCTGTAAGGGCGTCAGTCTTAGGTGCTTCTATTCTCCCCAAACCCCTTGTAGATTCCCCAAGGAGCAGGCATCTTGTTGTTACCTAGGGTCTAGATTCTTCTATTTTGTCTCAGTTACACCTCTCTTTGTGGCGGTTCTCCCCCCTTTTTCTCTTTTTCCAGGTTGTTTAATTTATTTATTATTTTCCAAAAAGGAAAATATTGGTCTATGTTTAATGACTACCAAACTGTATCCACTAATATTAGGGGTCATTATCTCTAGTGCTGGTTGACAGTAGATATTATCAAGATCCTAGATGATTGACAACCCAAAATGTCAAGTAGAAAATTCTCCCACTCTCACTAGTAAGCCATAAAATTGCAAGCGATTAGTTTTGAGTCCGAGTCTGGACATTATGCTTGACAGTATTGTAACTCATTGGAAGTCAAGCTGACTAATTAATTAGCAGGCATCAAATTCACCAATCGCGCAATCTCCTTTTGTTTATTTTTTATTTTTTATTTTTTATTTTCACCATGAGATATGCTTAGTATAATTTGAAAGGATACAACCCATTCATGATGTCTTGCCTAGAATATGATTTGGTTTTCATGTTATGCAATTTCCAAATGCAGAGACCTGAGCTTTAACAACTTGACTGGTGAAATTCCAATATCCTTTCAGAAGCTAGCCAGAGTAGATTTTCTGTAAGTGCAATTTCTTACTAAAATTTTCATCTTGTAAGCAGTGGTTATTTTCATTGACATTCTATAAATGTTGTCTTGCATTAGGTATTTAACAGGAAATATGCTTTCTGGAACTTTACCTGGCTGGATCCTTGGCAGTAACAAAAACGTGTATGTTTCTCAGACAAATATGTTTTACACTGTCAAATAGTTAGATTTTCTCACTTAATGAAACATTGGCATAATTTGTCTAAAGAGTATCTACAATATTGCTATTTGACTAGCTTCATTCTGATTTCTGTGGTGCCGCCCATTTATACTAATTGTTATACGTGGTTCTTGAGAACCTCTATTGGTTTTCACTAAAGACTGAAGCATGACCTAAATTTTCTATTTTTTAAAATTAAATGTGGCCAGATCTAGTTTTTAGCTGTATTATGTGCCTCTTCTACCTTATTTGTACTCCTCCTCTGGTACGGTTGTGAGGATTAACAACAGAGGGATGCAAATGGAAACTTAACCTCCTGGTGGTACATATATGCTGAATCATGGAGTGTTCACAAAATTCAGAATCAGTTCTTTCAGTTATAAAACACAGGGAACTTGGGAAGTTAGCCTTTTTCTTTTTATTGCCTGATCACTTCCCCCCTCCAGACCTTTTGTTCTATTTCTCACCAAAAGTTACAATATTTGGGAAATGAGGAAGAGGGGTTTGGGAGGAGTATCAAAATGCAGAATAGTTTCATTTACTGATATCAAAGAGGTGGCAAAAATCTCTGGCACTATCTACTTTGCATGTGTGTGAGATAAGTCCCAACCACACTTTGAGGTCGATAATGTAATTCGAAATTGACCGAACATCCTAAGGACACCTGTCTAGATTAAAAATATGACAATGGTAGTGGTTTATCAATTATGATTACTGATACCCATTGCCAATCACAGCCACTCTCCAAAAGGAAAATGTTATCACCATAGTTGACTTTCATATAATTAAGCATTAATGCCATAGAAAATTGTAGCAGGAGAATGGTATAATGGTTTGCTTTCAGTTTATTGGAAATGCCTCCCCTTCTGAACCCATAGTCATCTACAATCTTTAGACAAAGTTCTAGCATAAAAATTTTCAACAACAAAGAGATGCAACAGAATGAAGTTCCTTGCACACTTGAAGCATATATTGCATTAGGGAAATTTGCATGCTTGGTCACCTTGATTCGTTGAAAAGAGTCTATGTGTTGGTCCATTAGATTAAAGTCCAAGGTTTTTGCATCTAATATTCTAGAGAAATTATCACTTGAAAGTTGCATCCATGACAGACATTACACAATAATTTCTCTTCTTTCCAAGACATTTATGTTAGATATGGAAGGCACATTCATGGTAGACATTACACAGTAAATTCTCTTCTTAGTAAGGGATTTATGTTCATCTGTGAAATGGTCCTTGAATATGAACCAACTCTTACCTAAATATATTTGTTTTATCAATGAAAGGTTGTAGAAGTGGGTCCCTGGTTACATCCATTATGGAAATTACAAAATAATTCTTTTCTTACAAAGGCAGTGTTTATCTTCGAAATGGTTCTTGAAGTGATTCCTTGACTGTAAATGCAGGGATGTTTCCTACAACAATTTCACGTACAAAGATGGCTCAGATCCATCTAACTGTCCTCAAGGGAGTATGTAAGATAACATGATTTTCCTTTTCACTTGCATCACATACACAAGTTCCCTAAATCGAGGAATAAGGTCACCCATAATACGGCTCTCTCAGATGAGTTACCAATTCATAGCCTCAGGCCATGCTTTTCAATTAGATTGAAAAAAGGACAGCATAATTTAACACCTAGTATTGAAAGGTGGCTCCTTTTAAGGGACCAAAGATGCCAACCACCTTCCTTCAGTCGCAGACCAATTTTTACTTGACCTGCAAAGTGCACCTTTGGCTGATTCTTTCATTTTAAATTCTTAATAAAAAATTTTTTGCTTCCTGATGAGCTTTCCATTCATTTTCTTCAGTAACTTGGTGGAAACCTTCTCCTCAGCAACAGACAGAGTGTAAGATTTTACTTTCCTGACTAAATTTTAGACAAAGATGTGAATTCTATCTCCTTTTTCTATGTTATTCGCAACTTACTGCTAATGCTTCTCTTTTACTCGTATGTTGGCAAAGCAGAAATCCATGCCTAGCGAGAAACTTCCCCTGTAATGCTCCAAATAATAAATGTAAGTATATAATTAAACTGAGAGTTACTTTCTCACGTAAACTCTTCTTTTGGGTGTTTATGGCAATAACAAAATTTCTGGCTTTACAAATCATTTTCCTTGCCACTTAGTATTGGGAAATACTAAAATTATAAGCTCTTTCCTTGTATTTGCAGATATGTAATTACCACATCAACTAAGCTAGTACATGCAGACTAGATATGCTTAAATGGTTTACTTATGTTACTCATATTCCTAACTTGTTGAAAACAATTCATTTAAGATTGTTATGTCAAAATCATCTCAGTTTTTTACATTCAGCTCCTCCTCCGGACTGAAATTGCTTTCTTCTAACAACCATGGATTTTAGACTGTCCTAATTACTAGCAAAGAGAGAACTGGATAGTTTTTCTGCATGATAAAAAGAAAAGAAAGAAATCACTATGTGATTAGAACAGTTGGAATTTGTCTCACCTGAATCATTTATATAACTTTGCAAGGACAACTTCAGAACTATGTTTCTGTAGGAATGGTTCTTTTTTTGGGGTGATGTTGGCTCTGATCCTGTTTCATTTTGCATCACTTGACAGATCATTATAACTTGTACATCAATTGTGGAGGAAAGGAATTTACTTATGGTAAGACCAAGTATGAAGCAGACTTGGAACAACGAGGTGCTTCAATGTCTTACATAAACCCAGGTCAAAACTGGGCATTTAGTAGCACAGGAAACTTCATGGATAATGCTGTTGATGCGGATTTCTATATAATAAACAACAGTTCTGCACTCTCCAGTGTCTCTGATGTCAAACCTGAATTGTATACAACAGCTCGTGTTTCTCCCTTGTCTCTCACCTACTATGGACTATGTCTTCAAAATGGGAATTACACAGTGAAACTCCATTTTGCTGAGATAGTTTACACCAATGACAGTTCATTTTACAATGTTGGGAAACGTATCTTTGATGTTTACATTCAGGTAAGCTACATTGGGCATCATTGTCCCCTGTGTATTCTTTTAATTATAGATAACAACTGTTTACAAATTTATTTTCCAGAAAAAACTGCTCCTGAAGGATTTCAATATTGAAGAGGAGGCTGATGGACCTAGTAAGCCTATTGTAAAGACTTTTACTGCAACTGTGACAAATCATACTTTGGAAATCCATTTTTACTGGGCAGGAAAAGGGACAACCGGCATCCCAGATAGAGGAAACTATGGTCCTCTCATATCAGCTATATCAGTTGATCCTAGTACGTTTTTGTATCTTTTTATTTATCTCATTGTAGTTCCTCAAAAAACATTTCATATCTAGAATAGCTAGTTGAACTTTGCAACAAGTCTTATGTGTTTGCTGTCTTTGCTAACATATCTGAATATAACTTGCATTGAAATATAACTTGAGATTGTTTTAGAAGGCTGTACTTGGCAAGTCGATCAAGTGCTCACTTGTTGAATGCTTGGTCAAGGCTATGTAGATTCACCCCCCACCCGCAAATCCTGCTGAATATAGGAGCCTTGTTCGCTGGGTATGGCCTTTATGACTTGAGATTGTTTTAAAAAGGGAAATTTATCGTCTATTAAATATGACCGTGTAAAAGAACTCACCAATCACTGTTATTAATAGAATTTAAATAAAAAGTTTTTTTGGAGAATGTTATAATCTGAAACTATTAGAGAAGTGCAGGAATGATTGTACGTTGGATGCAAAGAAATGATAGATTCCATTGACTGATGTTAGTTTATCTTTATACAATATTTCCTTTTAAAGTGTCAACTTCACATTCTGCTCTTATTGCTAGTAATGTCTATATGTTTTTCCTGTGGAGCAGACTTTAAACCCACTCTAGACAGTCGCAAGAAGACTACCATCATAACTGTGAGTGGGGTGTTAGCTTCATTGGTGGCCCTCACACTCTTGCTTTTGGCTGTTCTTTGGAGGAAAGGCTTGCTTGAAGGAAAACACAGCTTGGAGAATGGTAAAAACATTTTACTAAGCATTCAGATCTTGTACATTCGTACTGCTTGGTTTCCTTTCAGTGACTAAACCATTCGAACGTCAAGTAAACATGTGATGAAGAGCTGGTAAAATAATTGTATGCTACTATTCGAACGTCAAGTAAACATGTGATGAAGAGCTGGTAAAATAATTGTATGCTACTATTTTGAAAGCTAATCTTTTTAAATTTCATGATGTTGTTCCTTTACTTTTCAGAATTTTCATTCTTATTCTAATTCTTGAATTTATGAGCCTGAACTGTGTGAAAAGCAACTTGTAGCATCTCGTGTATAACTAAATTCATAAGGTAATAATTAAATATTGAAAAAACTATATTGATTTCAACCAAAATTAGTTGTACAATAAAAAATTCCGTTGGTGCAACAGAAGTCACCAATATTGTGCATTGAAATTTTTTATTTCAATAATCCATGAAGAATATGGCATATTGAGAAAATTTTTAATTTCCTAAAATACATGTGATGATAAAATTTTATATATTAGTATTTGTATCTTATAAGTGATTCTCTTTATAAAACTATGGTTTCAGATCATTTGATTAATATAGTATGTTGCCTTTCTCTGTCTGTGAATTCATTGGTAATGCTGCATTTATGGAAAAAGGCATTTTCCTGTTTTTCTGTTGTAAGTTTTGAACATCGTGTATTGGATATGGATCTGCATATGAAAAAATATTCATGGGTCGGAAAAGTGAATAAGCAATATATGTAGCCTTTCTTTACTTAAATTTTCATTGTTTGCACTTGTACAGATCTTAGAAGCTTAGATCTACAAACAGGATCGTTCAGCTTAAGACAGATTAAAGCTGCAACCAATAACTTTGATCCAGAAAACAAGATTGGGGAAGGTGGTTTTGGTTCAGTTTATAAGGTACTTATGTTTTTAGATCCCTTGTTTTGTCTTTTCTTGTCCCCAAGTGTCTACACTATTTCGCTGCAATATTACAGAGCTCAGCTGTTATTACTGAGATATTATCTTGTTAATCTTGCTGTATGGTGAATATGTTTAAGATTTCTTATAGTTTTTTTTTTTGGGTGAATTAAAAATATATTAATAACAAGAGAAAAACAAGAGAATACAAGAGAAGATACAATAGGGGATGAAAGATAGGGGGGGGGGGAGACCGATCAAGAAGAGGATCAGATAGTAGAGGAGAGCCCCTAGGATCTAACAATAAGCCTAGTCTTTGGGGAATCAGCCACATGAGGATGGGGGAGAGACAAGAGCCTAGAAGATACATCAAAACAAATGGCCTTCCAAATCAAGCCTAGGGGGCGAGATTTGGAGGTCCATCTCCTAAGGTTGCGGTCCCACCACAAGTGGTGGATGATAGCTCCAAAAACAAGCTCACCTACTTGGTTGCAAATAGAGGAACCCGAAAGGATTCTCAAGATCCATTTCCAATCATTAGCAAAACCACGAGGACTCCTCGACCAAGGCCAAATGGAAGAAAGGGCTAAGGACCAAAGGGAACGGGGGTAAGGGCAAGAGAAAAAAGGTGGTCTAAGTTCTCTGAATCTATCCCACAAAAGATGCAAGTAGAGTTAACCAAGATGTGATGGCTAATGAGGAAGGTTTGGGTGGGGAGAGCTAAGTTAAGGGCTCTCCAAAGGGTAAGGGAATGGCGAGGGATATGACCTTTGAACCAGACTAAAGGGGCCTAGGGGACATGAGGGGAGGGGGAACGGATGAGGTTTCCAAGCAGAAGAGGTAGTGAAGAATTTGGTGAGAGAAGCCATATGGTGATGTCAGAAGTAGAGGGCGAAAGGGAAGGGAGGGAATCCCAGACATGCATGAGGTTGGGTGAGGAGCAAGGGACCAAGAACCATTAGTGATGAAGGAGGATAGAAGGGCACCTCTAGAAATGCGGGTTTGCTTATAGTTGTCTCTAGGTTACATTAGAAAATTCCCACCAAATAGATAGAACAATAATAATTTTATTCTTAAAAACAAATACATTCATTAGTGTTTATTTCTCAATGCCAAGTGTTATGAAATATTTAGAATTTTTTTCCCTTATCAGGATAGTTATAGAAGATTAGCAAGATTTTCTTATTTTTAATTTTGATATAAAAGATGAAGATCGGGCATCATAGGTTGGGCTTGTAGTTACTACAAATTTATTTTTGCCATATGGATTCCAATCAGAGAAATCCAAACTGTGGGAAGACACCACATAATGTCAGATGTCAAAGCCACAAAACTAACGAACACGTTTACCAATAAATGCTCCCCTGACAGTCAATAGATTACTCTCAGTCGGAATACATTAAGTAGGCTTATTTTCCATAGCTTCCAGCAAATAAGCCATAAGACAAGATGATCATCCATGATGGTATTTTTGGACCTTTTCAATGGGTAAGATACCCATCAACCGTCCTTAGTGTGGGCAAGGAACTAGTCACAGGGCTTTATCTTCAATTATTGGTTTGTCTAAAGGGAAAGCCATCAGCATAAGAGAGCCATCATTCCCCATAGAATGACTCCCCGAGTAGCAATGAACACTGGGCACCCAGATCTTCAGAAACTCTGAAAGCACCAGTCCTTGATGGACCCAGGTGTCCCAAATAAGTGTGAAGTTCTATTATACTACTGTCTTCTTACAAGGCAAGGATCTAATGATATCCTGCCAGTTATAATAATACTGTTGCATGGTTGGCCTTGAAACATCTAGACTTAAGTCTCAAAAATGAACCACCTTGATCTGAACTGTGACTATGATCTCAATCTTAGACCACTACTTGTCCTATATATGGCTACCTGCTTCATGTCGCAGAAACTGCAATACCTCTGAAAGTCGATGAGCAAGTTGGGAGACCCAGTCGAAAACAGTATGGTCTATAGAGTAATCTATGGACAAATATCTAGACATCGCAGGTTGTATTTTATATGCTTATGATTATTGAAAACATTAATCCACTCCCAGATTAAAAGCATACAATGATATAAACTTCAAATAGTTTGATAGACTTTTACTTGCAAATTGCTTTAAATTTTTTTTTTTTTTGGGGGGGGGGGGGGGGGAAGAAGCAGGTGCAAAATGATATTTGCCAGAAACGAACCAATGAACCATTCCCTTTATATTTTAAATCCCTCAGTACCTCTCTTGTTAAACATTGATACTACAAAATTTGCTCTTCCGGCAAAGCTTTCTACCATCTTGTATCATTGGAGTACGACATGCACTTGTATGCGTGCTTATGCTCCTTTTTGTCTAATACGTCTCAATATTGAATGCAGGGTCAATTATCAGATGGGACGGTGATTGCAGTGAAACAGCTTTCCTCAAAATCTAAGCAAGGCTGCCGTGAGTTCGTGAATGAGATTGGCATGATTTCTGCATTGCAACATCCAAATCTTGTTAAGCTTTATGGATGCTGTGTGGAAGGCAACCAGTTACTAGTGGTTTATGAGTATATGGAAAATAATTGCCTTTCCCGTGCACTATTTGGTAAGTTTAATATCACAGACTTTCTAAGGTGCTTTTGCTCATCTTACCAGTTGAAGCATACCTGATAATTTACACAGAAAGTAAGTGAATTATGTGATGATATTTAGGTCGTGATGCAACAAGCAAATTGAAGTTGGATTGGCCAACGAGGCGCAAGATTTGCATAGGCATAGCTAAAGGTCTAGCCTACCTCCATGAAGAATCAAGGTTGAAGATTGTGCACAGAGACATCAAAACAAGCAATGTTTTGCTTGACAAGGATCTCAATGCCAAGATATCCGATTTTGGTTTGGCAAAGCTTAACGAAGATGAAGACACTCATATCAGTACTCGGATAGCTGGGACTATGTAAGTGACATTGTTCTCCATAAGTAGTTGACAACACTAGTAAAGAATTCCCTTTGTTGATCTTAAGTTGCTGGATTGATTTACCAGATCTTTTTTTGAAGTGATTAGCAAGTTCTTTCTTCCTTTTTCAATGACTCTGTTGTTGATCAGTTTAGAACATGGGCTGCATACACTATTTTTAGTTTAGCACCGATTTGTATGGTTGTAAAACTTGGTTTTTTGACCTTTGTGGTAATGCAGAGGGTATATGGCTCCTGAATATGCAATGCGTGGTTACTTGACGAACAAAGCAGATGTTTACAGCTTTGGAGTAGTTGCATTGGAAATAGTCAGTGGGAAGAGCAACACAAATTATAGGCCGAATGAGGAGTTTGTATATCTTCTTGACTGGGTAATTCAGAAGTCCTCAATCTTTGTGTGGTCATGGACATGTACTGTCTTTTGCTATCCTGGTTAATCTCTTGCTGCATTTTTTCGATTGTTGCAGGCCTATGTTCTCCAAGAGAGAGGTAGTCTACTGGAACTGGTTGATCCAAACTTAGGATCAGAATATTCATCAGATGAAGCAATGGTGATGCTGAATGTGGCTCTTCTATGCACCAATGCATCTCCCACACTTAGGCCTATAATGTCTCAAGTGGTTAGCATGCTTGAAGGCCGAACTGATGTTCAAGATCTACTCTCTGATCCAGGGTTTTTAGTTGTTGACTCAAAATTCAAGGCCATTAGGAATCATTTTTGGCAACAGCCAAGTCAAACCTTTAGTATGTCAACCAATGGACCTGAAACTGATTCCTCTAGGTCAAATTTTGATAGGGAAGAAATTGGACCTCTTTTAAGAGCTAGTTCACATGATTCTATTGAACTAATATCGTAAATTAATTCGATGTATATAGCAGTAAGAGAAGCCTTTTTGTTGTATATATTGGTTGTAAAATATTAGAAATGCTTCTTGTAACATTCTTAAGCTTCGCTAATTGATCTTAGCCTTTTAATTGGCCAGTTATGGATGTTAATCTGGAACATTCAAAGTTTCTCCCTATTTTATAGTTAAAGGCATATCAGAACCTTCGTCAATGTATCTCTAGTGCCCGTGCAACAATTAGAGGGCAACAATCTGTTATGCGTCAATGTTACTACTTTCTATACATGCGTGATGTGGGAAAGTTTTCCCATAGAAGTTCAAGAATAATTTCTCCATGATGCCACAAGAGGACTCTCTTTCATCCAAAAAAAGAAAAGAAAAAAAGAGAAGAAAATCTTATTCCTCTTAAATTCTTGGAATAAACTTTTCCATTTGTGCCAATGTGGAGACTCTCACACTACATCATGGATAGTTAGACCAAGAGAAAAAATATATAATAAAAGAAATTTAAAACAAAGATTCTAAATATGATATGCTTTTTTTAATTTATTTATAAGATTTTAGCAGTTGGACAATAATAATATCACTTCAGATGAAATACCTTCTCCAATGTTGAAGTTTTCTTCAAGTGCTCATTATGATTTACACGGAGCTTTGAAATTGAAGTCATCTCATAAACTCAGAATATAAATAGAAATTAAAACAAAACAGTATTTTTGCTTGAGTGCAAAAATCCTATTTTATATGGTATGTTTGAGTGCCAAGAAAGGGGAAAACATTGAAAAGATTTGAATGAAAATGAAAGGGTTCCGATTCTTCCAAAGCAGCTTAGAGGGGTTCTTAGAGTGTGGCAAACATTTTCTGTATTTACTTTTCACTCCCAATAATTTCTTTAATATTTGGCACAAAAAATCTTGAATATAATCCAACGGTTGTAAGTTTCCATAACTTCTGATAAACACGTGTCACGTTATAAGTGCTCTTGGTCCACTTTACCGTAACCTCAAGTACTCTTCCCTTCTTTTTCACTCCAAAAAAAAATTAAAAATTCTTCCCCTCTTCAGCCTCGTCGCGCACATCACAATTCACACCCATATCCTGCCTTGCAGTGCACCTCTCTCTCTCTCTCTTGCTCGCTCTGTAATGTGTCGTACGTTCGATCTCGTTTGAGAAGTGAGACTTTGGATTCGATTAGTTCCTCCTAATTACAGGAAGAAAAGATAGAATTAAAAGGAGAAAAGAAAAGTGGTGGTAATTCTGATGTGCTGAAGAGATCCCCGCGAATACTGTTTTGCAGAACCATGACGGCACTTGTAGTTCACCAATTCGCTCAGTGCATCACTTGCCATGCTTGGAGTCCAGATCATTCCAGTAAGTTTACCGTTTCTCCTTTCAAATCTGCTGTTGTGCTTAAATAGAGTCCTCTCATTTTCTTGATCAATCAACTTGCTTGAACATTCGGTGAACGAGAAGAAAAGAAAAAAAGAAAAAGAAAGAGCCATTTGCTGAGCTCTGCTACTAACTTAGTACTTGATTGACAAAAAGATAGAAGATCACTTGTGATATCCCAAAAAATTTCTGTTCTAAAATTTGGTCTCTGGGAAGAATTAAGACCGAAAACTGACTTTTAATTGCAGATCGTCATAACTGCTTAGCAAAATTCTAATCCGGTACGCACTGTTTTTATCAAATTGCTTGTTTATGCAGAATCTAGTTACGGCGGCTTCTATTTGGAAATAGGAAAACGGATAATAATGATTTGCAGATGTAATTGATTGATTTAAATAAAAATAGTCTCCCTCATAGTGTTAATCAACCAGCAAATGTAATGTACATAGTCGGTGCTGGTGCTCTCCAGTAACTACTTATGAGAGAAGAGTAAGGAAGGAAACCATGCCTCCGACCAATATATGGAACGAGGATATGTTTCAGGTTCTTGTGAAATTTTCATTCAATTTTAGAAGAGCTGCCTTTATGTCTCCAGGTTCCTTATATTCTTGTTTGGTTGTATTTAGAACTTATTTGTCTACTTCATCTTTGTAGCTCAGAGGATGTTTTTGTAAGTTCACATTTGGTTGTGTTTCATCAGTTATTTTACATTTTTTTCCCAATGAACTACAATTGTGATTGATTGTACAATTTGGTGTGTTTTTTTAATAGTTGTCAACTTGTCATACCTGGTTTACGAGGCTCCCAGCCACTGGGGGGGGTGTTTGGGGGAGTCATAATATATGTAGCCTTACCCTGTTTTAACAGAGAGGTTGTTCTGTTACTCGACTAATTACTTGATCATGATGTAGCAACCTTACTGTTGCACCATTGGTCAACCCCTATGTGTGGTCTTTTGATGGTATTAAAAATTATCTGTTCTGTATTCTATGTTTATGCTGCAAATTTTGGATGGCAAACTTATGAATTCTCTTAAGTGATGAACTTCTACCAGATATGCTTCCTTTTTTTCTGGTGTTCAATTTGTAACTGTTTTTCTTGCCAACCCCAACCCCACCTTCTTTTTCTGATGGCTTTGATAGTGGTTGCACTTTGTCCAAACAACAATGAGATCCACATCTATAGATCCGTGGAAGACAAATGGGAGAGGGTACATGTTCTTTACAAGGTAAGTTGCTAAAATGTTATACTTCTTCAATAGAATGGTTTGTTTTACGATCAAGTAAACTCAGTGAATATTAAAGTTACATCTTTCATCATTCTCAGTTTGCCTGAAAATGCAATTTGTAACTTGTCAACATTCTTAACTTATTGTTTTTCATTCTCTTACAGCATGATCAAATTGTTTCTGGGATTGATTGGAGTGCAAAATCAAATAAGATTGTTACTGTTTCCCATGATCGAAACTCGTGAGTAATGCTTATTTATTATTAGAAACATTTTTCTTATGACATGCTACCCTGTGAGATGTGAAATTTAGTTTTGTCTTCCTATTTAATTTTTTGCTTTCCAGATATGTTTGGAGCCAGGAGGCATCAGAATGGGTGCCGACCCTTGTTATCCTAAGGCTAAATCGTGCTGCTCTTTGTGTTCAATGGAGCCCTATAGGTAATGGATTACAATAATTTAAAAAAATTAATGTTCATATGTATGCTAATCCTGTTTGTTGCTTTTCAGAAAACAAGTTTGCAGTTGGAAGTGGGGCTAAAACTGTTTGTATCTGCTATTATGAACAAGAGAATAATTGGTAACTACCCTTTTACTTCTTATATGTTTGAATTAATTGCACGTAGATCTTGCTGCTAAACATCTCCTTGGAATTTTGTCATTTTGATCATATTATATCTTCTTCTTTTTTTTGTGTGTGTGTTATCTAATTACCCTTTTGCTCCATGAGTTTATGTTCCATTGTTGAGGAACTATTTTCCTTAAATATTATAAGAATATACTCAAGTAAGTTCAGGTAAATCTTTTGCCAACTAATGGGGTTGGCAACATGCATCCTGTTTCACTAATCAACTCTGTTATTGTGAAGTAAAGATCTTGATGTAGACACCAAGTTTGAGTGTATCACATCCCATTTCTGACTAGTAATATTAAGATCTAGTCCATACTCCATAATTTCAAACTTTATTTTTGAAGGCATCTTCAGCAAGTAATGGATGGACCTTGGGTCCTAGGCAGAGTCCACACATCCTGATTCAAAACCAGTGTTCTGGAACCAATTGTTTATAATTAGTAGAACAAAGTAACTCAACATCAGAATAACTCTTGCTATGTACTGGGAGGTAAAATTATAATCCAGTAATTGTAATCTAGTGGTGTGCCACACTTTATTTGGAGTATACTTGATTCCATCAGCAAAGCTAAGACTTTTGAGTTGAAAATTCTATCCAAAAGAAAAGAAATGAAAGAAGAACATAAAGTTACAATTGAAATTCAGGCTCTAGTTTTGGGATAGAAATGGGAAAAAAGAAGCATTTGGTGCAAACTAAGCAATTGTTTACTGGTAGGTACTAAGCAGTAGGGAGCTGATGGAGTGGGGGAAAGTGGAAGGAAGGGGAACAGAGTAGGCACTGAATAAGGTTGGGAGCAATTTCAACAGACGGAAGAAGGCGAAAAAGAGATAAGGAAATGATTTGATCTGTGTGTGGTAATGTTGCATCCAGACTTATATGCTGTTCCTTAGTAAATTGTTCTGAAGGTTGACTAGTGAATACTCATTAAAAGCAATGGAGGGCACAGCATAGGTTCTGCCTTGGTGAAAGGACACCTGGACCAGCCTATGCTGTTTTAGGTTTGCATCTTCGTAGTGTTGAGTGCATGTTTGGTCTAGTTTACTAAGAGCCACGTTTTGTCTTAAAAAGTTACATTTTTTGTTTTTGACAACAACCATCTGGTTACTTTATAATCACTTTTCAGTAAAACTAGTTCATAGCTTCTTATTACCCAAAAGCAAGGTGGGTGTGATTTAGAAAAATTAGTCTGTGATGTCTTGGCAGATTGTTACTTTCTTCAAACTTCAACAGTAGACATCTTTTACTGTAAATTGTTGTGTGGTTTGATTTTATTTTTATGTTGATTCTAGTATCTGTTTCTAATGAAATATTCTGGGTGTTGTACCTTTATCCAGGTGGGTCAGTAAACTTATCAGGAAAAAACATGATTCTTCTGTGACAAGTGTTGCCTGGCATCCTGATAATGTACAGATATTCTCCCCTTTTGTGGTCTTTGCTATTTCTCTATTGTTGAAAATAAGTACATGGGCTTTATATACCATTCAAAATCATAGTTGGGAAGGAGGTCATAAACCTTGGTAGGTGCATGTACCTTCCTAGTTTCTGGTGATTTCAGTTGAAAGGTATCTGTTTTTACTGATCAAAGTCAAGATTATTTTAAATAATTGATTATTACCCCTCAAGTTGTCAGATAATTTAAACCTTACTTTTGCCCTTTTATTTGTACACAATTTTTTCCAGTGAGTGGTTTCACTTGAAGTATTTCAGTTTTCACTGTACCACAATCAGGATTATAGGAACCCCTACAACAGAAATGGACTCACAAAATTCAAATTACTGCAAGATAATTTGGTTATGATAGTATTAGTCACACCCTAGGTCAACATTGCTGCTTCTCAGTCATAGGCTGCCCAAAACACTCATAAACATTCGAAATACTTTCCTCGCACCTTCCCCTCATTTTATAACCCACCAACTAGCAGTTGGTGGTTCTCCTTCACGTTGCCCTAACATGGGATCATTTTAGATGAAGTAAATTTTTTTTGAGAAAATCACATGGCACCCACTATTTTTGGGGTGAAACTATTGACCACCAATATTATCTTCAAAATTACATGGCACCCACATGCATAATTACAAGTTATCCATAGTTAAATGGGTAGTAAAATTACCTAAATGCCCTTACCCTTATTTAAGTCATTTGAAATTTAAATATTAAATTACCAAATGCCCTCTGGGCAGGGAAATGACGAAATATCCAAATGCCCCTTGATAAGTAAAATTACCAAATTCCCCCCCCCTCTCTCTCTCTCTCTCTCTCTCTCTCTCTCTCTCTCTCTCTCTCTCTCTCTCTCTCTCTCTTTCACCGGTTCCCTTTGCAACCCGTCTCCATCATGTCTCCTCCCGCTGCAACTCATCTTCTCCACCCCATCTCAACTGTGTCTCCTCCCGCTTCAACTCTCCTTCTCCCCCCCGGCAATCTCCACCATGTGACCTCCCATTGCCAATCTTCTTCTCCACCCCATCTCCACCACTGCAAGGGAATATCAAGTCTGTAATCAGTCACCATTATCTCGTTTACAACTCGAGTCAAGAAATCGCAGCCATCGAACATCAGCAACCCTCACCACTCGATTTTTTACTCTTCCAACGAAGAGATCTATTTTGATAAATAAATCTGCAAAAACAAGCGCCCTCTCACCTTCTCCATCCTCTGTAGATTCTTCTAATTGGGTCCCATCAGGTAAACCTAATTGCTACTATTTTTTGTTCTTTTAATTTAAATCTTGAAGCAGTCTAGTGAGTTTGCTTAGATTTCCATTTTAATTTCTGGGTATTTGATGAACATGTGATTGAATTGAAGCTATAAATGAAATTGATATAATGTGATGAATCTGCAGATCTTTTTCTTTCTTGGATGAATAAATAATATATTAAAAACAAGCAAGCAAACCAAGAGAACAAACCAAAAAAGAGAGAGAAAGAAAAAAAAAAAAAGAGCCAAGAAGGGGGGGGGGAAGAGAGGGCTTGCTCAAGAGCTGATGGAGGGACAGCTGAGACCCCATAAATTAACAATTAACCTATTTCTGGGGGCTATCAACAACCGGGGGTGGGGGAGAGAGAGCAATCTAGAAGATACATCTAAAAAGATGGCTTTCCAAATCAAGTCTAATGGTTAGGATTTGGAAGTCCATCTCCTAATGTTATGCTCCCACCAGATGTGATGAATGGAAGCACCAAAGACAAGCTTGCTAAGGCGATCGCAAATAGAGTTAGAAGCAAAGTTCCTCAAGATCCATGTCCACTCATGATCAAACCCATGAGAGCTCTTGAGTGGGGCCAAATGGAGGCAAGGGCTCTATCCCAAAGGGGACGGGAGAAAGGGCAGGTGAAAAACAGGTGGTCGATGTCAAATACTTGTAAAAATGACGAAACAAAGCTGAAAATGCTAGAATCCTTGAAAACAATTTAAAATCAATTTCATAAAGAACTAAACTCTGGACGAAATAAATTATCCCTTCTCCCAAAGGGATTTTTGACAATACAATTTCAGCAAGGTTGTTTTGAAGCTTCCATTAGGATTTTTCAACCATCGGAGCAGTGGTCAATGAAACTGGGCTAAGTTTTGGATATGATAACCTAAATTGGTTCGCTATCTCTCTTTCCCATCTTCAAAATCAATTTGGGGGGGGGGGGGGGGGGAGAGTCATGGCCCTTCATTGATGCCTTACTCAATATCAAAGACATCGTTGAGAAGGTTGCTGCCCAGGTTGAGGATGGCCGTTGCGTCACCTATATTGGTGAAGGGGGCTCTAGGAATATCGTCAAGTTGGTTCACAATGGCATCGAGTGATGCAGTATTGAAGACATATTTAAGAAAGAAGAAGCCCATTGGATCAGGCCCATCAAAGGCCTAAAGCTATCACCTGAATCAGCCCATGGCTTTCATAGGCTAGGACTGTTTTAGTGGGTTAAAGTTATCCCACATATGTTCAACTTCATAGTCTAGACCTAAGCCCAAGTCTAGTTTTTGAAAAGTCAATAAAAAGGGCTGTGGTTTGAAAATAAAAGAACTCATTCTCAAAGGAGTTCTCCTTTTGTCAAGAGTTTGGTAGTAGTTGAGTTATTAATAGGTAGGTGGTGTAAGCTAGTGGTTGGATGTTACCATTAATGTTCATGTCTCTTTAGAATGCTATATAAAAAGACTTATGTAAGAGGTGAAGATACAACTTACCTATGGAAATGAAATTGCTTTGTTAGCATTCCTTCTCTATGGAGACTCCTTGTGTTTGATCAAGGTAGGTTGGTTTCGATCCAATTGATCCACCTTGCGGTGTGAAGCCCGGGTGTTATATTGTTATTTTCAATTCCCTCATATTGTCCTTTCAATTTCTTCATCATAGTTCTGCCCCTATTTTTAAAGATATATTCAGCCCGTATTGTTATGTTATTATCCTTATAATACCACTCTAGTTTCAGCCCTCTTTCACATTTAAATTATGTTTTATCTTAAGTCTATCAAATCTGAATTTGATTCCCTGTGAAAGGTCCTATTTGGCTACTTTTTTTATCAATCAAATACAATACTACATTATCGAGTATCCAATTATCCATGGTTTCGGTAGGAGGGGGTGGGGTAGTATCCGGCAGCGGCGGTGGTGGTCAGTTTCCGGCGAGGTGTAGGTAGAAGATGGGAGGGTATTAAACTAGGGGCAATATTGTCATTACCCTTCCTAGAGGGTATTTGGGTAATTTGAAATTCAATTTTTAAATGATTTAAATAAGGGTAAGGGCATTTAGGTAATTTACTACCCATTTAACAGAAAAATTTAACTGTGGGTAACTTCTAATTATGCATGTGGGTGCCATGTTTTTTGGAAATATTAGTGGTTGGTTACTAGTTTTTTGAGGGTGGGTGCCATGTAATTTCTCTTTTTTTTTTTTATTGAAACCCCTCAAGGTATAATTTATGACCTTAATTTTGCCCCTTCACTATTGCACAATTTTTTCTAGTGAGGGTGAGTATTGTCATGAAACATCTCTACCCGCACTGTCTATGATACCCGCATCCCCAAATCAACCCCTCTCTCGGCTTTTATTTCAAATGGCTCGTGGGTCCGCCTCCCTCACCATAGTCTCACACAAGTTTGGAACTCCCTTCCCCACATTTCCTCCTCCGGCCATGATTCATTAGTCTAGCTCCCCACTTCCACCTTGTCCTTCTCCACTTCTTCAGCTTGGAACTTTGTCTACTCCCCTTCCCCCCCCCCCCCCCCCCTTGTCTGGTTCAAAGATCATATCCCCCGTCATTTGCTAACCCTTTGGTGTGCCCTTAACCTAGCCCTCCTCACCCAAGCTTTTCTTATTAGCCGCCATATCCCTGCTAACCCAAACTGTATTTTGTGTTGAAATGGTACTGAGGACATTGAGCATTTGTTCTTTTCTTGCCCATTCTCTAGTTCTCTTTGGAGAAAAGCCGTTGCCCACTTTTGGCCCTGCTCGCGTCGCTCATTTGGGTTTAATCGTGATTGCTCTTGGATCTTGAGCAAGTTTTTTGGTACCTCCATTTGTGACCGAATTGGTAGACTTGTCTTTAGTGCCATGATCCACCATCTGTGGTGGGAGCATAATCTCAAACGATGGACTTCAAAATCCCGCTCCATTGACTCGATTTGAAATGCTATCTTTTTTTATGTTTATGCTAGACTTAGCTCTATTCCCCACCCCCCGGTTGTTGACTCCCCAAGGAACATGCTCATTGTTGTCTCCTGGGGCCTCAACTCCCAACTCCTTCCTTCTCTTTGATCCCCTCTTGGATCTCTCTTGTAATGGTTCTTAGTTTATTTTAATTATTTATTCATCCAAAAAAAAAAACATCTCTACCCAAAATATTTGCTTGACAATCATAGTTGTCTAGGTTATACCTGGGTGAAAGCCTTGGCATCCTAGCACCTTAAAAACTAGTGTTAACTTGGTTTCCTAGGCAGTGTTTTAGTTGCCTTGCATCCAGGCCCCCTCAAACGCCTTGGTATGCCTAGATGCCATAACAAAGATGACTGACAATGACAACTTTTAATAATTGATAGAACGGTATGTCACTTTCAAACTATTTTTTCATACCCTTTTATACCCTTAAGTTAAAAAACTTTTGAGAGTGAGACAAGGGTTCTTAATACACCTGTAAAGGTTTCATTCGGACAGGCCCTTAATTAAATGAACTGACTTTTTTATTTAAAAATCTATAAAGTATATCAGTTTCTGCAGTAATCAAAATCAGGATCCAATTCTGAACTTTTATTCCTTTCATAAGAAAAATTATTAATTTGCGACTTGTTCAAAGTTAACAAGAGGTGGACCACATTTGATCTCTGAGTTTGACTTACTCTGTATCTTTAATGATGTTCCATAAAAAGCTGATAGCATGATTTCATGAGTATTTGACATATGATATATTAAATTTCCTTCCACCATTTTTTTGGGTGTGTGGGGGTTGGAATTAATCAGCCGGAACCTGTTCTCCTGGTGGTAGATGATTTTTTTTAATACTGTTAACTGCAGATTCTTCTTGCTACAACATCCACTGATGGAAAATGTCGAGTTTTCTCCACTTTTATCAAAGGTGTTGATACAAGGTAAGTTTGAACCAGTAGTAGGAACATAATACTTCAACCTTAAAAGCCTCCAGAGAGTTCTGAGAGGAATCCTTATGATCATTTGTACAAAATCATCCATGTTTATATTTGTCTGACAAACCAGGGATTCAGGATCAAGTCTTTCTTCGGATGCAAAGTTTGGAGAGGTCTAATATCTGTATCCTCCTCTCCTTTTAGCGTCAACATTTTGGAACTTAAACTAATGAATGAAAATATGATGAAGCTCTTTGATCCTTTTTCTTTGTGTTCAAGAGAAATAGCGTATGTTATAAAAGTTACCTATTTCTTTTTCTCTCTTTTTCCAAGCAGCAAATCATTCAGCTTGATCTTTCATTTAGTTGGGCTTTTGGCGTAAAATGGTCCCCAAGTGGCAATACCTTAGCTTATGTGGGTCAGAAATCTCTCTCTGCTTCATAATTTAATAGTTTACGTTTTGGACACTGCAATTCCTTTTTGGACATGCATTAAATCTGGACTTCAGAAGTGCTTCCTGCAGTTACCCTAATAAATGATACATAATGTTCATTGCAATTCTTTTGTTTGCCCAAATTATTTTTGCACCTTCAGAGTTCCTTGGTAATAATCGGACTGTAGTGCTCGACTGGTTGGATCAGCATGACTGGGATTGGAAACCCAAGCGTAT
The DNA here is from genome assembly GCF_041222555.1 of Hakea prostrata. NCBI lineage: Eukaryota > Viridiplantae > Streptophyta > Magnoliopsida > Proteales > Proteaceae > Hakea > Hakea prostrata. The sequence continues at coordinate 69,959,357 of NC_142601.1, read as the reverse complement.
GGAACCAACCCAGTCTGAGTTCTTGGTCTAACAAGGGCTGGTAGTGTTTTTGTTTATTATCTGAGCTTTTGTGGTCATTTATTTCTTTCTCATGTTTTTCTTTACATAGGACATGTGGGATATAGGCTAGTTAGTTTTGAACTCTATTTTAGTTTTAAAGTTGGATTAAGAGATTGAGTTTGAGTCAGTTGGGTTCTACCTCCCGTTCAGGAGTCTTAGTTTTACAACTTTGAATATATTATTCTTGTAACCAATGGGCAGATATGATAAAATTGGAAGTTGATATTGGGTTATTTCTCTAAGTATGGGGTGACTTTTTCTTCCTGCAAGCCTGAGTTCCGTCACATGGCCCTCCACCACAATAGATTGTACTCGGTAGGTAAAAGAAGAAGAAGAAAAAACGTCTTTAATGTGGTGTCTGGACATATGTGTGCCTTGTCAATCTATTATTAGTTTCTGATGGATTTCTATTAAGAAAGTATTATATGTCAAAATTTGTCATCTTCCTTAGTTTTTTTCTGCTTGTTTTATTTTCCAGGTCACAATTCTACAATATACTTCGTTGATGATGTTGGTCCTTCTCCTTTGGCTCAAAATGTAGCATTCCGTGATTTGCCTCTGCGTGATGTGGGTCAGCATCCTCTTGTGTTAGCTTTACAGTCTAGACTTTTATCTATTTTGCTATTTTTGTTGTACTTCAAAGTTTTTTTGTATATTTTGAGGACTGCTTAATCATCACCTGTCATGTTCTTCAGGTCTTATTTGTCTCTGAGAGGATGGTGATAGGTGTAGGATTTGACTGTAATCCTATGGTTTTTGCTGCAGATGAAAGAGGCATATGGTATGTCGGGGTCTTTTTTGACAACTGTTATCTTGCATCTTACTTTTACATTTTATCTTTACTGAGTTAATCTGTGAATTTGGCTATTCCCTGTCATCCTGGACACTCCTTTGAAATCAGTTCAAGTATAATGCCAGTTGTGCCCATGAGCTAGGTGACAAAGTTACACAGCTTTACTTATTGTGGCACTCTGGTAAAATATTTTAGAAACTTTCTTGCTCTTTAAATTGGTCACCAAGGTTATGTTTCGTAGCCAAGAAAAAAAGAGAGAAAAAACATATGGCATACTACGATAACACAATGATTGATTTATCTTTCTATATCTCTCCTCGGAAATTTTTTTTTGGGGGGGGGGGGGGCAGGGGGTGGTGGAGGAGGGATTTTTTCCTTTTCTTTCTTTGCCTTCAATTATAGCCTGAGGGTAGCCAATGGGCTGGTTGGGTTGGGTTGATCCTGCTACAGGCCCAACCCATTTAGGAGAGCTGAGCCACCTCTCAACCCATTAACCTCCCATTAAATATTTCCATTTATGCTGCCTCCTTACCGATCCTCTATTTAGTTGGAATACTGCTGGGTTGAGTTGATTTAATGCTCCCTATTTCCCAGCGCTTGCCTCTTTTTCAACACTTCACAAAAAACTTCTCTATTTGCCCTAAAACCTCACTTTGTCTACCTTTATCATTGTAGGCCTATCTATGTTGCAATATACAATATTGTGGAACATGCCCTGATGAAATAGTAGAAGATGCTGAAGGGTAAAAACATATTTATGTGGATTCAAATTTCAAAGTTAATTCTTACCATTACACGGATACCTTGATGCATTTAGAGCTTGACTTTAGGCATACTGAAGAAAAATCTAATCAAAGATAAAAATTGTCATAGGGCAATTTCTTCAAGCAGTTCAGAGGTTCAGATCCCACTGAAAAACCAATCAAATAAGTCAAGTAATACATTAGATAAGTCACTGGGACAGATGTATTGGGGGAGCATTTGATGCATGTGATGACATCATCTTCAAACTCAGATGTCAAAGACTAGAGAGGGAACAAAGCCATCATCCGTGTTTAGGTTTTCGAATTTGGGAATGGAACCCTGGTATTGATAGCTGCTATGGTTTAGAGGATTGAACTGAAGCCTAGCCCATTTAGTGTCTGAGTTATTGGGTGAACTTGTCCCACCTCAGTTGATGATTAGGTTGGGCTCAGGTGGGCTGAATGAATTTCGTGAGATTGCCACCCCTATTAGTTACAGAACATATTGGGACTTAGAGGTAAAAGGATTTTCCAATCTCCAACATGGCCCATTCAGAGCTTCAGTTGGGTGTTAGAATGACGTCCCCAAGCCCACAGTACAGGTTCTAGGATTGGCAGTTCTCTCACATAGAAGGACCAGAAAGGGGCAGCATACAGAATACTAGGCTGGGTCCAATTTCTTGATTCCCGTGTCGGACTCACACAGGTTGATCCGGGCAAAATGCTTAGAAAAAGGCATCTTTTAGCATACATGACTGTTGGCTTGGTTATAAGCATATTGGGTTTCTTTAATGGAGCCTATATCATAGGTAGCAAATAGGAATTTTAGGTGTTGAATTTCATTCTGTAGTCTTCTGTCATTGTAAATAGGAAAGCATAAAGATTTTTCTTATTGAGTTCTATATAAACTAGGACTCACGAGTTTTAGTTTCTATTTGGAGTGGTATTTCATGAATGCTTGTACGCTGACCCAACATCTCAGTCCTATTACTGTGTTTCTTCAGATTCATCATTCTTTTGTTGTTCTGTGATGTAATCATCATATAATTGAATTTCTTTACCTATTTCCAACTGGCCAACCGTAATATAATTGTACTTAACCTTGTTTGCAATTATCTCCCTTTCCACTTCGTTTTTGGAAGGAATATTTCTCAAATTGTCTCTTCTTTGCACAATTTTAAAACTGACAACTTATCTGTTTCATACGTATTTTTTGTTTCCTTTTTTTTTTTTTTTTTTTTTGGGGGGGTGATTTCAGGGGTTTCGTGAAATTCCTTGGCGAGAGGAAGATGGCACCATCAAGCTCAAAATATGGTTCACAGGTATTTTCATGTCCACATACTTTAGTGTCCCTATGATGCTGGCATTTGCAGCTACAATGTGTAAATTATGCCCCCTTTTTTTTTTTTTTTGGGGGGGGGGGGGGGTTGGAAAAGAATTTATGTATTAATATCAAAGCCTTGGGGGATTTTACATCTAAGATTATCATACAACAAAACCCAGGATAAGAATGGGGGAGGGGAATCAACATAGAAGAACCAGGCCTGGGATTTAGCAACAGTTTTAGCGATAACATTGGCAGCAAAATTAGCCTCGCGAAGGATATGATGAAAGTGACATGCTGTGTAAATTATATTAACCTACAAAGATCTTGGAAATTTTATATTGGTGGGTTATATTGCTTACATCCCTTTACTTTTTATCCACAGAATTTTTGTTTTATTTTGGAGAGAAATAGACACAGGTGATAGTGTAGCCTACCCAACAGTCCTGAGAAACCTATAGACAAATATCTGTATTTGTTTACTAATTAAGTGCAGTCGCTCTAGGTGTTATTCAAGTGACATCACCTCATCTTGATGGCCTTGGTGAAATCTTTGAAAGGGTGAATTGTGAGAGGGGAACTTCTTGCGAAAAGTTCAAGAATTCTGAAATAATTATTTTCATAGTATCATTTTGGTTGGCTCTCTGTTGCCTGATATAGAAGGCACCTCTTCTTCATCATCAAGGAGTACCTTCAACCCCAATCCCAAATCCCCCCCCCCCCCCCCCCTTTTACTTGTCTCTAGGGACCAGGCAGAGAAGAAAAAAGAAATAAAAGGTTGGGGACTAATAGGGGTTCAATAGAGGTCTGTTTGAGTTGTTTCAAGATTAAGTGGCTCCTTATACTTCCGCATATATCAATACCAACACCCAGCTCTGCATGCAACACTATCATGTGACACTATGGGGAGCTCAATGGTGCATAAGACAAGCCCCTTGCAATTACTAGGGATTTAACTTGAACAATGATTATGAAAAAGGTTAAGACACATGGTTGACCATTTTAAATGATAAAGAATTTTGATATTCTGGTAATTTGAAGTATGACTAGGTTCAACTTTGAATATCTGTTGGTTGTCTTGCTAAAATGCTGTGTACTGTACCCTTAGTTGGAATTCTTCCCTTTGTTGGTGTCTTTACAAGAAAAAAAAAGTATTGAAGTAACCCCATTCTGTGAAAGCATGATTGGTACGGTGTTGGAATTGAAAGGCCTGCTTTGATTCTCTGAGTATTATGTTGATCTATTATTGTTTACAGCTTCTTGTTTTGCCCATGAATCTGGTTTAGAGTGACCAATTCTCCTTCCCCAATCCCCCCCCCCCTTCTCCCTGAAAAAAAAAAAGTTCTCTGAAGCCTTTGGGAAGCTTTACGGTCAAAAACAAGTAGGCAATGATGCAGTTGAATCTTCAAGACCTCGGGGTGTTCACGAGAATTGCATAAAGTATGTAACTGATCTCCAGCTAGCAAGCTCATATCATATTGCCATGTTTTCTTGTCTTTCTTCATGTTTATGTTGTCTTCAATGCTGAAATCATAACATCTCGTATGCTTGGAATTGTAGTTGTATTTTGCCAGTTGAGAAAACAGGGGATGGTAGAGTGAAGCGGTTCAGCACTTCTGGTTAGTTAGCAGTTACTATGGCTCTATTACTGGAGTTTCCGAGGAATATGTACTATTAATATAGTTATCCTACTAAAAGTTAGCTTTTGATATGATACTTATTTTACTCAGGATTGGATGGTAAAGTGGTCATCTGGAATCTAGAAGACCAAGAAGATATTTCTTTATATCCATAATTTGAAGATTCTTGATAGTGTCTCAACAATCAAATATTCAGTCTCTTCAATTAGCGATGCATGGTATTTGAAAGGAAAAAAAGGGGGAAAACAGGTAGGTTTACTGATGGATGAAGCGTGTAGTCAATATGGCATCTCTTTTTATGATTAAACCTGTGGTTTTGTTTGGAAAGATCAAATTCTCTTATGCATTAGAGTTGTATCTGGAGACTTGGGTTGGCACTGGTCAGAGCTCTTGTTCAGTTATATTTCCGGCAGAAAGACCACTGCCTGTTTTTAGCATTTTGTGGGGCTTTGACATGAATGCACTGTCGCAACAGAACAGCTTCAACTGGTGACATCGACTGGGCAACTTCGCGGGTGCCTAAATGCAGTTGAATCCAGAGTGAATTCCATTTTCTTATGTTGGTGAAATTCAAAGTGGCGACTGGGCAATGATTTTTTTTTTTAGTTGAGTTTCACATTGTTGAATTTTTCAGATCCGCTAATTCTGTGTATCAGATGAATGACTGCCCTTAAAAAAACCATTTACAGTTAAGTCATGGTTTCATCTGAATACACCTTCGTCTGGAATTGAAACGGACCATAAATCAGAACTTCTCGATCAACTGTAACAAACTCGAGAAATTTGGATTACATCACAACTAAAGTACGGCAGGTAAATCATCGAAAAAGACAACATTGATCCAGAAGAAGTACGGAAAGTATCTACTTGAGACCTGTTTACTGCGTCTGCCCAGCTCCTCCTTATTCCTCTCCTTCTAACCTCTACGCCTTGGTACCTTGTGCCTAGCTACTTGTTCTTCCCCTACCTCTGAGACTTTCTCGCTTTGCAGCTGAGTTCTGTAGAGACCAGTCTTTTCCCATTAGGCGAACTTCATTAGCCATGTTTTCTTAGTCTCTGAAATACAGTTTTCATCCTTGGGAAGCATCATATTTGCGTGCCTATTGCATTTAAAAAACTCTGCGCAGCTTCAATGCCTGAACTGTTGATCACAGACTTGATCGTCAATAATGAACTCTGATACCATTTGCTGGTAGAAACAATTACGTTTTGTTTTCAGTTGAAAAACATACAAATCGTGCACAATATGCAAAGTCGTACACTATCACTGTCATAGGATTCTATAACATATGCAAAAACTCGTGTGTAAGAACAAAGAGAAAAACAGAACAAGCCGAATGTAAGATGAGGAATTTACATGGTTCCAAGATAGGGGTCACATCCAGATTGCCACATAGCCCGTAAAGGCCTTAAATGGCCAGGTCCAGGAAATTCTAAGGCTCTCTGCTAGTTTAGCTTTGGTAGCTCTTGTAACTCTCGTGCTGATTTCTTAAATTGTCGCTTAAAAAAACAGTTCAGCTTTCGTCCAGTGACAGTCCCCGCCAGCTTGTTTTATAAACGCTAATCTCATTTCCTCTAGCATTAGCCTAAAGAGTTTAACATACATTCTTATTTGTCCAAAAAAAAATAGAAAGAAAGGGGTCACATCCGCAGAGTGAGAGTCACTTTTAATGAAGAATAAGGAGAAAAGAAGTATACCCTCTGTTATTTGATATTCAAACCTAAGCCCCTGGTACACCCTTCCCTCTCATACTCGAGTCCTTGTTAGTCATTTTCCTCTTACAGTTTAGCCCTACTTAATTGCTCTATATGCTAACTGGTCACGTCCTAAAATCCCAATTCCTATATGTAAGCAGCAACCAAAAAATTAACTGCAATTTTAATTCTTGAAAGCCGCAGACCATCAGCATTGCCATCCCACCAAGAGGCCCCCAGCAAACGACCAATGTATGTGATTGGTATGCTAAACCAGGTTTGATAACTCATTTTCACTTGAGCCGCATAATCTCATGAAATGCAGCTGCAGTCAAATGATGAACATGATGTTGACTAAGATGCTTTTCCAAGCAATGATGTGTACACATCAACATCCATTGCAGGAACTTTTTATGAGAGGGAGAGAGAGAGGGAAGGGGAGAGGGGGTGGGTTGAGGATTTCATGCACATATAAACTCTCACGGAAAATTTTGAGTAAAACACCTTTTTTCTCCCCTACAGGAAGGTGGGGGATGCATTACAAAAGCCACCATAATAACCCAAGAATGGTCAGCAATACAACTTCTCGGATACCAAGGATCAAGATGTAATGATTCACTCCTCAGCAAGGACCATTCAGAATAGTAGGGTAGCTTGCAAGCTAAGTTCTTCTAAATGGTGTGATTGTTCTGGAACCTGAAGCAGAACCTCTTCCAAGACCACCACCAGGTCTAGAATAGTTTCTGCACGTGAACAAATAGGGAAAGGAAAGAGGGGGGGTGGGGGTAGTTAATTGTGGAGGAGACGCACAAACAAAAGACAAACAGATAATCGCTACACTAGAAGTAAATGAATCAACAAGGATATCTAGAGAACTCACCCTTGATTCCTCTCCAAAGCCTTCTTCATGGCAGCAAATTTTACCTCAGGACTGTACAGAAGGATGAAGAGATGAGTGCACAAACCAATCTCAGATATTTACTTCAGTTAGTTTTGAGGATATTCATTATAAGAACAAGTTCACGATATGAACACGCATTATGAAGATCAACAAGGACTACAAGAATCTCGGTAAAATCTAAATGAAGGCCAATATGACATGAGGAAGCTGCTTTCCCAACCTGTCAGATTTCACATATGCAGGGAGAGAGGGCCTTTATTTCCAACTTCCCAGGCAAAAGATGGGGATGTCATCCTACTATCAGTCTGACATCCTCTTGGACAACAAGAAAATGTAACCAAAAATTAGACCCGACAGACAGTATATAGAAGAGTTTAGGCAATGAGCACATCCAGCTCCATCTAGTAAGAGAATGTCACCTGTTGAGAAATTCCAACTTTGCCTTCTTCATCAGGTTGCCTTTTCCATTTGAAACGCCATAGCAAGATCCAGGCCCTGCCAATGTTCCTCAAAAGTGAATTAACTAATATACCAACTTAAGCTGCATCCTCTTCAGGACTTGTGCTTCTGTGCAGTGCTCAGCATTTGGACACATGCACACATTTGGGTATAGTAGCATGGATTTACATAACTGTGCAAGAACCAAAAGAAATAGAAATGGTACCTCCAAAATAGCTTCTTTTGCTGGCTGAAGGTGGAACTTTTGTACAAATCTGAATCTGCCTACTTTGTTTTCCTACAGCAACAAAATTTTCGCTGTGTTTGATACAAGTATTTAGATAAGCACAAATCCTTCACAGTACCCACAAAGCTGTCAACTGTGTTACAAGCATGCTTTCTACATTAAAGAAAAAGAGTATTACAAGCACGCTTCAATTGACTATCGTAATTCCTCAAAACGCTTGGGAACCTTCCAATGGGCTCATATGTCATTGACTAGTCTTAAACATTTGCTCAAATAATTGAAAGTTGGATTATTAAGTACATCAGCAAAGAGGTAAAAGACACTAAGAAAGTAGAAAATCAAACAGCATAACATGATTTTATACTTTCTATAAGATTTTTGAAAAGCTTCCACCTAAATAGTTTGAGCTTGTGGATTAAGGGACTCTCAGGTGTATGAGGGGTCCACTAGACTAGTTAGTAGCTGATATGTGACTAAACTCCCAATAAATTTAGTCATAAAAAATAGGGTAAATAAAATGTAACACCCCCCCCCCCCCAAAAAAAAAAAAAAAAAAAAGGGGTACAATATGCAATTACATGTCATCCCCCATGTTTTGGAAAAACTACATGTACCACTTCCACTTGTATGCAATAAAATCAGCATTAGTCCACTCCATTATTTTATTCCTGTTTAAGTAATGATACCATCAGTTTTTCTTTTTGGATGAATAAAAAATTCATTACTGAAGCCCTGAAAGGGAGGGGGGGAAGAAGGATATACAAAGCAGAAAAAGCGGGGTAGAGTTACCCCCAACTAGATGCCTGCAAGGACGAACCTAGACCCCATGTAACAACAATTAGTCTGTTCCTTGGTTATCCAAAACTACCCTTGAACAGGTAAATTTACTATTTTAAAATTTTTTGAATAATCAAATAGTGGGTTCTACCTCCTCCTCATCCTTTAGACAATGAGTGATTTACCAGTAAGACATCAATATGTAATTGATTTGTTTTAGAAAGTAATATCTAGAATACTATTAGGATTTTTATTTTGTGGTTTATTTTAGGGAAGACTTAAAAGGCTAAGGCTAATTGGAGTTCTGTAAAAGAGTCACAGCAGGAAATATTCTTCTAAAAGAATTTAAAAGTCAAATCTATTAGGCGAGTACAGGAACAAGACTAGATTTGAGGGAAAACTCAGCAACAAGCACACTCCTGAATCCAAAACCAAATCACATTTACAGAAAATTTTAAGGTCCTACATTCTGAACAGACCCAAAGCCACATGTTGACCCAAACTAGAAAACCAGAGAGAGAGAGAGATTAGAGTATCTGAACCGAAATGCAATAGTTAATTAAATCAACCTCAGGGTCTGAAATTCTGCAACAGAATGTGAACTTTAAGTACACAAAACTAACCAATCAAGATGGAAGAAGCTTGCCAACCAGATATCAGAATTAGAATATATTCTAGAACAAAATCTGATTTTGATTTAAGATGATCAACTTGAAACCAAAAAGAGAGAAGCAATACTTTTCTGAAGTTTTCCCATAAGTAGAGCATTTCAGACGTTGAGATTAATAAATGGCTTGTCAACCAGGTTCCAGATTAAGAACAAATCTGAAATCAAGAAAAAGAGTGAAACAAAGGAGATAGGATTCAGCAGCTGGAGGTTCGACATTGGCAGGATGGAAGTTTATAATTGATAGAGAAGAAAGGAACTGGCAAGAAAATAAGAAGATCGAGAGAGGCAAATTGGCAATGATTGGGAGTATCATTTAATGAAGAATTCTTCAGTTATAGGTTTAATAAACACGATAACACTATGGATCCTTACTGTTTTGACAGGGCATGGAGCATATGCAATTGGCAACACCATGAGTCAAACTTCAGATCATTTCATCTCTTCACCACTACGACCGGTTAAGACAAAGTCCCTCAAGTTCGATACGAACCTTCAGTAGTGCAAGCATTTGGTACATAAATTTCAGATTATTTCATCTCTTCACCACTATGACTGGCTAAGACAAAATGCCTCAAGTTCGATGTGATTCTTTGATAGTGCAAGCATTCAGTGCATGCCAGTTTAGGAAGCATGGTGTGCACTGGGGGACAAAGACAGACCAGAAATAGAGCCAGAGAAGTGAAAGAATGGTTAAGGTATAGAGGAGGAAGAAGAAAACGGGTTCCAAAGATGCTCACAGTGGCAGTGGTGTCTAAGGAGGAGAAGGAGGAACCCAGGGGTAAAATCATCAATTAAACAGCTTATGTGAAAAGGTAAAAATGAGTAAATAGGTCTTTTCCGTTTCTTTTTGGTTTTAAATTAGCACCATTACTTTCAGGGTATGATTGCAGTTATTCCCAAGATGTGGGGATGACATGATATTACATATGGTACCAAGGGGGTACATGTAATTTATGCTATTGTCCATACCAGGCAAACATGCAATAGGTGCATCATAATAGATTAAAAGTAATAATGGAGAAGGAGACCCTAAACAATTTATAAATAAAGTTTGAAAAATCAACCTTAATAAAGCAAGGAAAAATGAATAGAGGTAAATATAAGGTCCAGAATTTGGCAGGCCCTGTTTAGTTGAGATAAGGCTTGTGGCGGTGTTGTTGACATAAGGTCTAAAATTTGCAACCTCAAGGTAACAAAAAAAAAAAAAGATGTAAGATGCATAGGGGGAAAAAGAGAAGAAAATAGGAGGTGAGAGACAGATGAAATAAAATAGGACAATTAATAAGGTAAATCAGCTTTATGGAGAAAGCCTTACCCTCTTTGACTTTATTGAGGAAGTTATGACCCCCTTTATCATAAGAGAAATTGTAGGAATCTCAGTCTATCAAGACTATCCAGCCTTGCTGTCATTCATTACATATTATAGCGTACAAGTAATAACGCCACCAACTCAACCTCCATATAATTAACTACAAACACATATATGACCTAAACAGTGCAAATAACCCTCACAGTTACCGTACATGCAAGTAAGAATGTGCCATTGAGTTTGTTTTTTGAAAATAAAGTGCATTCCCCATTTTGGAGGATGGAGAAAAAGATGCAAAGAACACTACTGTTTCCAACTCTGCAACAACTTACTTAAAACGAACAAAGAATCACTTCGAGCTAAATAGAGAGTTTATTTGAAACCTGAATTTCAGGGTGGACTGTGGTGGAACAGTAAGGTAGCTCTATTGGCACCTAATGGTGATGGGGTTCATGATGGGAAAGAAACTCTCCATGGAGCAGGGTAAAGCTGATTCTGTAATGCCCCTCCCCAAACGCCATGGTGGTGGGAGCCTCATGCACTAAGTACACGAATCATGACAATGATTGAGAAACAAAACACATAAAAGATGATAAAGAACTTACTAACGGTTTCTTTCTGATAAGATTGCTTAAGTCGATCAGCAGACTTCTTCTGTGCTTCTTCCCAGTCCTTTTGTTTTGCCTGTAAGCATCCAAACCAACCATCTTAATCACAACAGAATTTTTTAGCATAACAAAGCAACGGAAGAGACGGAAAAAAATTACCTCAAACAAAAGCTTCCATTTAAATGAAACTTTCTTCTGCTTCATTCTTTCAACCACAAGCTCAGTGCTTTTCTCGCCAAACTGTTGTCCATAAAATCTTTTCCACAATTTATCGGTTATTGGGCTTAGATCTCTACCCTGCAAGGATTTTGTGCATGCTCACTTCTATAATCTAGGGAAGCCCTAAAGAATTATTCCATTTTTATAAATACAAAAACTCCCAACTTACAACTGTAGAATTCTCTACATGCATCAATTGATCAACTGTACAGTGCGGCAAAACATCCTTCAATAAGTGTATGTCTGTCTCCCCAACATCCCCAAGATACCTAACATTATCAATTGCAGTCTGAATACAAAGATCAACCAATGAGGGAGCTTTCCTTTCAATCGTTTCATACAGAGTTGACCTCATTTCATCAAAACCACCCTGGAACTAAACAGGAGTAAGCATAGTCAGTTTCGCACGCAATGTCACAAAAAACATAACCTAATTTTAGCCATCTAGCCCAAACTGATTTTTTAAGTGTAGCTTTTCATGCCAATTCTAAGAGCTGCTCAGACGGTAGCCTATACAAGCATCAAGCAAATCAATATAGAGGGTGCCGCCCACTTCACAAAGCTCCTGCCATTGCAGGATTTAGGGACGTTCATAATGTACACCAGCTTACCCTCAGCTTCACATGAAAGCTGTTTCCCACTCGAACACGTGACTAGTAGGCAATGAAGCAACCTTACCGTTGCACTAAGATCCACCCTTATCAGCAAATTAATTAAAACAATCAATTCAATTATTCATTGGAGGTTAACATACCAAAATCATCTGTAATAATAAGTACACTGAACAGCAAAGTTTTTCATTTGAGGAAACTGAACAACAAAATTTAGACTTTCGAGAAAATATTGCCTACTATTGATGAATCCTCAAAACCGTTCCAGTACCTTCAAGATTAAAATAATTTTCTTTTAAACCTTATCAACAGTTAGATACGTCTAATTTAGAAGTAACTTCTTTAGAAACGCTAGCATAGTTCAATTACAAGAACCCGAGAAACCCATTCATACTCCAAAGGAAAGCTTATCAATGAACAACATTTGATTACAACATAACTTCCCGTAATTAGCTTAAATTATGCATCAGAACACTGAATTACAAATCATAGGTAAAAGCACGTAATCTCAAAATTTAAACATTTAGGTGAATTATACACATCAGATCATTAACTTCATTGTTTTAGACATCCTTAACCAAATTCGTCTCCCAAACTGTCAAAACTAAACGAACCAAAAAAGATTTAAGATAAAGAAGAACCAGCTTAGAATATAAAGATCGGTGATAACCTTACGGAACCGAAGGAGAACAAGATCAGGTGCCGAAATCAAAGATCGTCAACGGAATCCAAGAGAACCCCTACAACCCTCAATCGACGAAGAGACTCAGGGCTCATCGTATGCAGAATTCCTATCGATTTATAGGAATCGGGAGGATTTTTTCCGCGAAACGATTCGGTAAAATTCGCAGCTTACGGCTCGCGCTAACATGTACCGTCGAGGGCAAGGTCGTCTTAATGCTAAGATACGCATTCTCCAAGACGCTTTTGTCAGCCCGTGTCTATAAACCTATAAATAAATGGGTAGCTGCAACCGCATTCGAATTCTTTTAAGGTATTTGTGTTTGAAAATTTTCTTACCAAAAAATATTTGTAACTAGACCTATAAACGGATCGGATTCAGATTCGGATTTTGTGTATCATAATCCAAATCCAATTAGCAAAACCGATATCCGAATCGGAATCCGGTAAAGATTTAGAGAAGGCATCCAAATTCGAATCCAAAATTTTATTGGATATCCGATAACTATCCGATCCGATAAACTATCTGATTATTAGCCTCTCTTTTTTTTTAAAAGTATTTAATACTTTATTTTAACAGGATAATTTTTTATTTTCAATTATCTGATTACCGATTACTAGTATCCGAATCCGATTATCATCCATTTCCAGATAAAAAAATGTTGAATACTTTGCTCTATCCAAATAAATTTTTATCCGGATATTATCCGATCCGATAAGCAATTATCCGAATCCGAATCCGGTTACTTAGCGGATAGATACGGATATTTTCCGGTAAGAAAATTTTTGAATACGGATACCCTTAAACGAATACAATACCCTTAAAAGAATACAAATGCGAATTCGGAGGCGGATTTCGTCTATCCTTTTATAGGTCTATTTGTAACCGTTTGCTAAGCAACCGAATTCAGATAATTTCTTATCGGATTGGATAATATTTGGATAAAAAATTATCCGAATAAAATAAAGTATTTTCTATAAAATTGATTGATAATCGGAGTTGGAAACCGGTAATCGATAACCAAATAATCAAGAAATCGGAAATTATCCAATTAGAGTATAGTATTAAACACTTCCTCTAGAAAAGGGCCGATACTCAGAATTTGAAAACCAGTAGAAATTATCCAATTAGAGTATAGTATTAAACACTTCCTCTAGAAAAGGGCCGATACTCATAATTTGAAAACCAGTATTCGGTATCCGAAAATTCTTATTTCTTTAGTATAATAAGAAATATATCATTGACAAATTTCTTTTAACGAAGCCAAAATCACAAACCTCCAAGGGCTTTAGGCTTCTTAACCAATGTTTAAAGTATCGATATCGAGTATTGTATCGGTAAGGTGATTTAAAGAGAAGTATCGTCCTGTATTGAATATTGTATCGTTCTGGTTGATGAATTTTAGTATAATTCAATGGAGAGATGCATCAAGATTTATCGTATTGATTGGGTCAAATATGGATACGTATCAGCTAGTATCATTTGGTATCGTGGAATACTTTAAACCTCGCTCTTAACAAAGAGGTTGCTTTACTTGCTTCCCAATGCACTAAAATGCACCCACTCAATTTTTGCCTATCTTACCACAGCGTGCATCCAAGCGTCGATCAATTAAAGTACACGCAAAATCGCAAATATTGCCTTGGCTGAGAAGATTTCCACAATTACTCCATTGCTTAGAACAAAATGGGGTCTGACAAAGTATCATTATTCTCTCCAAATAAAATTTTTTAAAAAAAAAAATCTAGGGAGAAACGATGGGAATTCATTAATAAATAGACAATGGATATTCGAGGTGCCAAGGCAAAGCCAAGTTATTTATCCCATTTCTGGAGGACTTGATTTAGACTTTGTCCTCGAACCAAAAACAGCTACCTGTGAAACATGGAGATAAAACCAGAAAGCCTCATCCAGTGTTTAACTACCATTCGCCGACGTGCTGGCTCCATGCAAAAAATCTACTATTTAGAGAGAGAAGACGAGAAGCAAGATCAGTTCAATCTCACTTCTGTCATGATGCAGTTTCCATAATTTTCAATCACTAAAAGTTGGAAGGGGCCTTCTTCAAAACCTCAATACACTGCATCCTCCACAGAGAATTGAATCTCATGACTGTCTGCATTCAAAGCTAAACCCTACAAATGGGTGAAACAAATCTACAATCAAGAAGAGTGTTGACTCATTGACAAAAGATGCAGTGAGCAACTTACCTAATATCTGACCTTGAAAATATGGCCTTAATTTTCTCCACATACAAATGAAGCTCCACGGATTACTAGCAAGCCAAGCCATCTGCAACTAATGGTGGGACAAATCTACAACCCTGAAGAGTCTGCTCAAAGATATGTCCAACTTCGAGCAATCTCCCCTGCAATAAGAATAGAGATAAGTCAGTAGAATTGATCTCTTTTCTCCTTTCATTATCTAGATATCCATTCATAAAGTAGCCAAACCGCAAAAGGCTTAGCCTAATATTTTGGATTTTTAGTTGGAACTGTGCACCATGAAAGATTCCCACAGTTCAAATGACAAGGGATAACAAAATCCATACAAAGAAAAGAAAAGGAGGGGTTAAGGGATGGAAAGCTCAAATTGTATGATGAAGCCAGCTGCATACGTGGCCAAGAAATGAACTACCCAAACTCAAAAATCAAGCTGAAGTAGACCAACGATTAACTCAGCGTTCACAAACCATGTGGAACATGAACATGCAATTTTTGTTCACATATATTTGAGTGCATAAGCTCTTCACAGTAAATGGAATCAACTCACTGTAGTTTGTTGGATTAATCAAGTCATTATAGTGACATAAATAGAAATGAATTAATCAAATGAGAACCTAAAACAGCCTCAATTTTACTCCATACAAACATATTTCATGTATCAAGACAACTCCATATTGATCCATAATCATTGTGCAAACAAAATTCATGGAAATAAGTAAAAAAAGAAAAAGTGTAATGATTTCAATCAACTCGATTTCAGAAAACACCCTCACAGAAGTTTCCCAATTAATGAGCCATCCAAGACAACGCAATGAATAGGAATAATACTGATTAATTGGGAGCTTAAATATTGGGTAAAGGACAGTTAACATAAATTACCAAATCTCCACCCCAAGAAAGAGAGGGCAGATGATTTGAAAGATCAATGCTGGATCAGTAGACATCCAAGCCAACCAATTGTGCCAAAAGGGGGAGCATATGCTTGAAATCATCAATTTCTTTTAGCATCCATCACCCATTTGCATTTTGTTCTTTTTCTGATGACAATCTTTTTCAAACAACCTGTGTTTTTACTTTTAACCAACTCGATCAACTTTACCTTATCAATCATCACAGAATTGCACTGAAAATACCAGATACATTGCATTTGTCTTTCTAAAAAGTTAATTTAAGGATACTCCCACTACCAACCAAGAATAAAAAAAGGAAAAGCAATTCAATACCTCTTCAAATGTTCCACCAATCATTTGAACACCAACAGGAAGACCAGCAGATCCCCCTTCAACAAATCCACATGGCAGAACCAATGCAGGCAACCCCGCCAAGTTCACATTGACCTGTTTCAAGAATGGCATTATTAATAACAATTGAAACCTGTACAGTAAATAACCCTTTTAACAAGTGCAAGACTTGTAAACAGCATGGATTGGACAATAACATAAATGGCATAAGGCGATTATGTTAAGCTGCAGTTCATCAAATAATTCAGATAGCAATCCAGTCAAAAACTCCCCCAGCAAAAGGTCTCCAGAAAGTCACATTGAAAATTGAAGGATGATTTTGTTGTGAGATTCTGTTATCGATTGCCTAACTTTGCTCTTAACTAAAGAGATCTGCTCTTTCTTGTCAGATGCTCATAAGAAATGCAGTGTCTAAAGAAAGCAGGGACATTTGGGTGGGGCCAGGGTAGGTTTCATTATTGTTATTTTTATTTTTTTTTCTTTTCCTGACAGGTCATTTGCCTTGGAGTTGACTGGTCATATTAGTAAGGTTTGCTTCTACTGGGATGTTTTTCATGCCTGGACCATGACCATCAATCGCTTATCTTTAACAAACACCACCAAATGCTAATCCAAGTGTTTCGAAACGGTAACAAGATTGATTGCTTAATATTGTCCTTCACCAAAGAGATTTGGTCTTTCTTGTTAGATGCTCAAGGAAAAGCAGCAGGCAAAGCAAGCAAGGACATTTGTTACAAACAAAAAACGAGCAACTATTAGTTGGCTATGAGATGTAGCTTTAGAATCAAGAATAAAGTAGACAAATAAGAGTTATGTAGAACTTGACATTGAAATCTAGGGAGATGTTACTGTTTGATCTTAAAGTTTTTTACTGTTTTTGTATGATCCTGGTGTGTAAATTTGACAAAAACAACTTTCCAAAACTACGACTCCATCATGTCAAGGAAAAGGAAACAGGAAAATAACAAGACTACATGCTAGAATGCCATGATTCACTTGGATTGGGAATCAAGCAAGACCAGGACAAGGTCAAATTAGGGGCGTGACAGAACACAGTACAAAGCAAATGACTACTGCTGGAAAGGATACCAGGGATAAAGAAGTCTGATTCATCTCTCAGCTTCTATTCCAGAACACTGTTCACACTTTTCATAATTAAAGCAATTTCTAAGAGAAATTCAGGTTTAATAATGAAGCCAAATTTAAGACAACCTAAAGAATGGTAGACCACCAAGAAAATACTCACAGTCATTATGTCACCTGCATACATTGCTAATGGATCATTTTTCTTTTCACCTGTAAAATCCCCGAGAAACTATGAGGCCACCATTATATTAAACAATGTTAAGCATACAATTTAAACATCCTACCTTTCTTGTAAGCAGCTGATGGTGCCGCAGGCGAAATGAGGATATCATTTCCATCCAGGGCTGCCTTAAAGCTTTTCTGAACCAAGGTCCTCACCTAAAACGCTATTACAATCATAAATTTCTTCTTTAATAGGACAAAACCAAGACAGGGTGAACAGAAATACTTCAAAGGAAAATTTTAAATAAACTTGAAGTCACTAATGCAGTTGGTTCTACAGATTTGCAGGATAATGGGCTATAGAACCATTGCTGTTGCAAAATATCACCATCTCAAAACCATTTAACCCATTTGATCACTCCTGGAGAGACTGACTATATTGAAAATAATATTGGAAGATCACAAAATCACCCCCACAAAGGATACAATATGATGGCTTGCAATCTGCTATCCATCCTAGCAGACAAACATAAATGAATCATCCTATATATGAGTACATTTAGCACAATAATTGATGTACCTGTTGAGCACGCTTGTAGTACGCATCATAATAACCAGCTGAAAGAGCATATGTTCCCATTAAAATTCTCATCTTAACCTGCAGAAAAGTAGATAAATGATACCTTGCTTACAAAGCAACTAACCCATATGATTTCCATCCATTAACACTATAACAGACTCCAGCATAAACATGATATTATAGATAATAATACATTTCATCTTAAGAAAGATTATAGATAATAATACATTTCATCTCAAGAAAGATAATAAAGTAAATACCTCAGGACCAAACCCATTAGCTCGGGAATTCCCATAAAGAGAGGCAAGTTCTTCAGCATCTATCTGTTTTCCGTACCTAGCATAGAGGTAGTGAAAACTTTTAGAAGTTACGGATGTACAAAACCCACCAAAGACTGGAAATATCTACAAGTAATTCACCTTACACCATCATATCGAGATAAATTGGAGGATGCTTCAGAAGAAGCTAGAATATAGTAGGCTGGTAATCCAAGAGAAAAAGACGGCAATGATACCTGAAAATTATTAAAGAGAACCACATGAGAAAATTATGGGAAATCAAAACCTCTTTTACAAAAGCAGTGAGCTTTTTTGAGCAAGGGTAAGAAAGTACTGCTAGACAAAAACAGAACCTCTGTCACCGTGGATCCTAAATCCTCCAAATGTGAAGCAGCAGCTTGAATCAAGGATACTATTCCCATGTCTACACCATCACCAAGAGTTTCACGGATCACCCCCACCCTCAGTCCTTTTAATGGTTTAGACTCCAAAGGTTTCTCAGAAATGAACTGAGACAGAAAGTCAGGAACATCCTGAAACACAGAGATGTGTCAAAATTAGGGCCTAAGAATGCACAAATGGACGACACCTAACTATTTATGTTTAGAATTTTCAGATCAACAGGTTCCCACATAGCAATATAACTGCACAATGATTACATTATAATAAATCAAGATGGCTGAGTAGTCTTTTCCCTTCTATCATTTTCTTGTTTGATAGTTGAGGAAATTGAGCTCTTAGTTAGAATTCATATGTGAAAGTTCCAAATATAGATTTTGCCACCGGTTTGTACATTATTCTTCAGATTGGCAATGCAAGAACCCTACCCACATGGGTTTCCAAAGACATAAAGTTGTAGCGTACAACTCCTATATGAAGTAATATCATTAAGAACATCAGTTCCGCCAGGCAGAAAACATTGGCATATAAAAGAAAGTGTTGATATGCTACAGAAAATAACATAAATGGAAGCAGTGATGATGTATCTATAAAGCAAGAACCATGTTATCAACCACATGAGAAACCTTACACGCTTACTACTAGTGGCATCAAATTTATCATGACCAGAAATTGCTTTAAGAAGAATCCCGGTGTCAACAACGGATGTACCAAAGCATCCAATGACATCCAAAGACGATGCATATGCCATAAGCCCATATCTTGAGACACGTCCATAGGTTGGCTTCAATCCAACAACACCACAGAAAGATGCCGGTTGCCTTACACTCCCACCAGTATCACTTCCCAGAGACACCACACACTGCCTTGCAGAAACAGCCGCAGCAGAGCCACCTGATGATCCTCCAGGTACTCTCGATGTATCCCAAGGGTTCGCAGTCACCTGACAAAAGATACTGACATGTGACCTCAATCATAGTACATAATTGAGTTTGAGCTCACAGTGAAACTCAAGAATGAACTAAAATAGCAGAGAAGCGTTGATTGAAAGAACAACTACAAGGTGATCCAGTAAATCTAAGTTCTTGCTCAGGTGGCGAAATGGGTTTACTTTAAACAGCATCACTGACAGAGAATTAGGACACCTGGATTGAATCAGACATTCAATAGAGAGAGAAAATCCAACCTTAAAACCAGAACTTTCAGTGGTGCTTCCCATCCCAAACTCGTCCATATTAGTCTTCCCAACAATAATTGCCCCAGAATCCCGCAACTTCTTAACTGCCGTGGCATCAAAAGCTGGCCGATATTCCTCTAGAATCCGAGAACCACCGGTCGATGGCATGTCAACAGTGCATAGATTATCTTTAACTCCTACTAATACACCTGCTAAAGGACCCAGTTCTTCGTTCCGCTCGATTTTTCGATCAAGTTCTTCGGCTTCTTTAATTGCATCCTCAGAAACATGGAGAAAGCTCTGAATTTGTGGCTCTGTCTGTCGCAACCGATTCAAGTAGTCTTGGACAATTTCGACAGCTTTTTTCTGACGAGAAAGCAGGGATTTTCGGATTGAGAGGATTTCAGAAAATGGTGGAGGGGTGGAAGCTTGGGGTTGACGCCCGGTATCCATCTGGGACGCGCGAACAACTGTAGAGCTGTGGAATTGACGGCGCATTGGCGGGAAATGGAGGTGGGATCGACATTGGAGGAACAAGAGACGAGGGTTTTGAACGGAAGACAGCATTTGGCGTTGGGTCCACTCTGGGTGCACGCCGCTCCCTACTCCCTATACGGCTATGCTTTCTTTTCTTCTTCTCAGACTCTGTAATCCGCCAAAGGGCCGAGATAGAGCGTTTACAGAGTAGAAAAAAAAATTCTCTGCGTAACAAAGTCGCACATCAGAGGTAAATCTTGCGGGCTTTGATTTGCCAAAGTCGCCCCTCAGAGGTGCGACTTCATTTGAAAACTTCGTAGGCTACGTGGCAGGTGATGTGGCAGTTATCAAAATTTTCGTTGTAAATTCTGCGTTACGTGTTAAAAACTTAAAATATCCTATCATC
This sequence comes from Hakea prostrata, assembly GCF_041222555.1. Lineage (NCBI taxonomy): Eukaryota > Viridiplantae > Streptophyta > Magnoliopsida > Proteales > Proteaceae > Hakea > Hakea prostrata. Next base: position 69,938,609 of record NC_142601.1, on the reverse strand, counting down.
ATCTCGGTATTACAAAATGGGATAGCTATAAACATCTTTACTTTTGCATGTTCGCTTATTTAACGAGACGGTTGCTGCAACATTTAAAAGGGATATCTTAAAATTAATAATTTCGACGGCAGTTCCGTCTGTAAAAACTCTACAACTTTTATTTGGAGATTAAAGTTCGAATCCTCGGTACTCGGAGTAAAGCTCCGCCTTATAATATATAATGTTCACTTATGAAGTTATTGAAAGATTTAGAATTTTCGATTCAAGTTTAGGGTGAGATTTTTTGTAAAACTGATAATTAATTGTGAATTCTCTATTTTGATATTCTTCTTTTCCCATAGATGTAACATGTTACATGGATGCATAAACCACATTAAATCCCCGTGTTTTTGTTTTTGGTTATGTTCTTCGTTGTTAGTGTTCGTTTCAACACAGATCTGATACGATACTAAAATGTCGAAGGGCATGATTATCCATCGAGTCGCCCGCTTAGCTTGGTTCCTGTCTATGCACAAGCCAATGCATAATGTTTTTTCAAAAGAAAATAATTCTCATGTCAGAGTGAAATGAAAGAAAACGGTAACTCATCTCAAAGTAAAATTTTAACCAATAAAATTATATAGGATGAGTAGAAAGAAACATGGGGTGGTGGCGCAGTTGGCTAGCGCGTAGGTCTCATAGCTTAAGAGAAATCCTGAGGTCGAGAGTTCGAGCCTCTCTCACCCCAAACATATTTTTGGCTCGGTGCGCAGGCGTCCTGCGGGCTGCGGCTAAGCTCCTTTTGTGAGAGAAGGAAACTGATTCAAGGCAATCGGGTCCTGGCGTATTATATTTCATCGAGTTGAACCCAGTTAGACCTCTATGTTCCAATTATATTTGTGCCTACAACTGCAACTAATCACTCTAGGAAATGCAAATAAATCAACTCAATACCAATTGGATCAAGTTAAAACAATACAATTGGGACCAGAAGATACGAAATTGACACAAAAATACCTCTCACATCACTCCAACCACTAAATGCAGGTCTGTTTCCTTCTGATGGATGTTCCAAGTAAAATAATCTATAATTACTGCAGAATGATCCCTTTATAAAGCTAAGGTATGGAGTGAAAATGTTACACCAAACAAAAAAAAAAGGTATGGAGTGAAAATGCAGTTTGGCATTTAACTGCTGCCCCAGGAACTCCTAGCAGAGAATGCAAGGATTTGAAGAATGGGGAAGACCAGTCGATGCTTGCACAGTAACGAGCAACAGTAAGTACCACGTCTACCTCTGTATTTGTATCCTCTTGTCACGTATGGGCAGCTCAATGGGTTGTTGGGCCTCATGTGGATGGTCTGGACCCTTGTACACCTTGAGATGATTGAAGATAGCCCTACCCAACTGCACACCCCAATGCAAACAACAGATTAGAAAGGAAAGCTTTCACAATCAACTTTCAGGATTAAATAACATTGTAATAGTTCCAGTAGCTTTCACAATGAATCCTGAAGGTGGGGATTAAGTCAAGAACACCAACTTGCTTTGAATTTATTATGGCCCCTGTTCTCAATCTTTCCTATTTGTAAAAAGATGGAAAAGAGAATTTACTAGCATGACAGACGATCAAATACTTACCCGGCCTTTAGGGAGCATCCCACGAACAGCATGTTCAATTATCCTTTCTGGAATCCTTTGTTGAAGCTGATCAAATGTCTCTACCTTCATACCACCTGGCCTACCTGAATGCCTCCTATAGAGTTTCTGTGTCCTCTTCTTACCAGATACAGCCACTTTTTCTGCATTCACCTGTTTCATGTACAAAAACAACCCTTAAATTCTTTCTCTTCCACCTCACCCTCCTCAAGTTGAATTTCATTAATAAAATATACACATTGATAACTTTTAAGCAACAATACAAATACTCGGAAAGAAATACAATCACTGGGCGAAACTGAATTTACAGCCCAAATTGAAGATAGAGTCATGATATTCGAAATGTTTAAACTGCAGAGATATACAACCAAAAAGATAAAATGAAAATAAAAAACCAAATCACTAAATAGAAACCAACAACAATTTTCTGTAAGTCAAAACTCAAAATAGGTGTATCAATTATTGGAAGAGTTCCTCTCATCCAATGAGATCCAAGACCATGAACGAAATAAGTGAACATAGAATGTAAAGCTTTATTAAACCAAAAAAGGGGATTAAATCCAGTAGTGTACAGTAATTGTCCAAACAGAATGAAGATGGAAGGACCAACACATGATATTCCAGAGATGCAGCGCACAAAACAGCAGGTCCCCCTGGATGCTTTATCCATACATAAAACTTATGTTTGGTATGAGGCACTTTTCTGGACATCAAATAACCACCTCCTTTTTTATAGGGTTTGCAGGGAAACAAACAGAAAGGGTGGAGACAAGGAAAGTACATACCAGAAAGGGACTATCAATCTGTATGGATCTCAGCTTAAAGATGGAACCAAAATTTGAAGTTTATAACCACTTTAAACATGAAGCAGCAAACAAATTGGTAAATTATAATAAAGAAATAAATATTAAAATTAAAAACAGAAAACCTACAAAGCCAGATCCAATTATACCAAACCAGGAAATACCAGAGTCTGAAAACAAACCACAAATCACAAATATAATTTTGGAAGCTCAAAAATATTTACAGGGGTGGGCCCAAAAAGAAAAAAAAATAGATGATTGGCATTTCCACTGCAAACATACCACAATAACAAATGCTCCCATGTCCACACTGGGCGTATAAGTTGCCAAATTCTTTCCACGGATAAAAATAGCGATTGTCGATGCTAGTCTCCCCAAAATTTTATCGGTAGCATCAACAATATACCAAGGCTTTTCCGTGTTTACATGATCTGCAGCTTTTGGGTACCATGTGGTATTAAAAACATCCTGAGAAAACAAACTCAGAGATTGTAAAAGAAAAGAATAATACTGAAAAAGACCAGTGTGAACAATGAAGAATTTGTAACACAGCTTAATTGAAAAATAAATAATAAATCTTGTGTAATGTTAGAATATTAGGACAATATTAGAGGTAAAGCATTGCTGAAAAAAGTTTCATCAGGAAAGCAAATTTGTAAGAACATTAAAAAGTTTTGAATCAAATAGAGCTAAAACTTTAACTGACAGTCCTGAATTTGAAAGTTTCAAACTTGATAGTGGCATGCATTGGCTTGTGCAAGCATTACGTACCATATAAATTTGTACCTAAACACACACTTTCTGAATCTTAAACATATGTTACAAATAGAGTTTGGTCCCACAATTTATCAATGACAGGCTTATCTCATCTTGATCTTGTTGAGATTCTAGGGGTAGTTTCATCCTTCTTGTTTAGTCTAGTTCATTCTTCTACTGGTAAGCTGTGTTTAGTACAGGGGTATTTCTATCCCACTAATCACTATGCACTTTATTACTTTAAAATATATAAGGGAGAGGGGCCTGTGCACAATGGTTGGTGGGCCACACTTGTAGCCTGAAGTCAATGCATTGAAATAGCCTCTCAGGAAAAACTTTTGGGGTAAGGCTGCATAGAAAACTGCCCCCCCCCCCCCCCCCGCGGGGGGACTCAGCTTATCCTAAAGCCTTCGGCACCGGGTTTGCCCTTTTAGGGGGCCGTGGTTATTCTAATCATTTCTAGCTGCAGGAAATCTCAGTGACTTTTGCTGTTCTCTTCGCCTTTAATTGCAGGCATCTCATTTCATAACATGGTATCAGAGTTTATACATTCTCTATTCTACTGGTATTTCCTGCTCCTTTGCAATCTGTGTGCAGTCACCTAGAGCTGGCTTTGCTGCCTCTACTATGACTTAAGCCTCTCATCAATAGAGGACTCTCTGAATCGCACAAGATTTTTCAAGTCGTGGAAATGCTGATTGTGGAATATTCAACTATTTCAGCCCCTTCATGCTAAAATAGATTTTTATAAAGGCTCTTACATGAATTCCATTCTTTATCACAGGAATCTCAAGCTGCAGATTTTTTTTTTGCTGTTGTATGAGTGTGTGTTTTTTTAGGGGATAGCTGATTATTTGGATGCAATAGATGTCGCAGGCCTCATTGCTACTACTAGAGTCTAGTTTATGCTTTATACTTCTAAAAGAGGCACTCATACCTGGCTACCGCTGCTCAATTTTTCTTCCATGGTGATTGGTTGATTTGGTTCTCCTAGGAAGAATATTCTAAAAGCTGGTTCTCTTATAGCAGCCCTGCATTGACTATTTATTGAGTCTTCTCATCACTGTTTAAATTGTTTTATGGTTTTCAAATCACTCACAAGGTGGTTGATTTTTTTGCACGTACTAGCTTCATTTTTGTGGTGCTTCATTAATTGCCTGCACATACTTGCCTCTTCTCATTATGGCTGAGATGAAGACCACTACCCCACTTATGGACAATGTCAATGTAACCATCATCTCTATCAATCTCAGACATCGTACCATTTATTATGGACTCAAGCAGCAAAGATTTATATTATGATCAAAGACAAACTAAAGAACATTATATCTGATCTTCTTGCCTCTGATAACAAAATGTTACGGTGAGTAGATGAAGGAAAAATGCAATTCACCTTATTTAATTGTGAAACAGTATGTAACCCGACACTGCTGATAATGTTATGGTCCACACCACAGCCAAGGGTGTTGGCCAGTGCGTCTGGTTATATTAATTTATTCTAACCACAGACAAACTCCACAACTTTGGCTGTTCTCTCTTCTCTTTTCCCCTTTTTTTTCTTGGGTTTGATTGCAGGAACCTGGTTTCATAACAGAACTGACAAAGAATCTGGTTGTGAACTGTTTGCTTGGAGAGGTTTGAAAAAGAATAACAAGATATGCACAATTGGCTCAACAAACATCTGAGATGAAAAATCGGTCAGAGTTAATTCCATCAGTTTGGGTAATTAGATAAATGTATCAAGACCATTTGCAATATTTCAAGTTCTCCCTTATTCATCTTCCTTGGTTCCCATCTCCTGTCCTTGAAAGCATAACATATACTTAAACACAAGTACACAAATGTTTGAGTAAGGTTCCAGAGCCACAGGTATTTGGACAAGTTCTTCAGACACAATAAGGGTACCCTTGGTACTATTACAATCTTTAATTGTTGTAATTCAGTTTATTCTTTGCAATATTCATTAAAATCCACCCAACTAAAAACATATCGTTCTAGGACAGCTAACAATAGTAGTGACATGTTTAGGGCACAGACTACTTAGAAACTAAGAACAGCATTATTTCCTTTAACCCTCAACCTCCTTTAATGAACAGCAGTTCAGTTTTAGTCAATGACCTTATTCATTTCCATACTGATCTTAGTGAAGCCCTATACTGAACACACAAGAAAAGGTCAAGACATGGATGATTTAAGGCTACACATTTTTTTTTCCTTGTGGAGATTTAGATTCCATACGATTCATTGTTCCATTTAGTAAAAAGCTTGCCATTTAGATGGAAGAAATTCTGTCTTGCCTCCAGTTTTACAGTTCACCATGCCCTACTCCCCACCCCCCACCTCCCCCTCCCAAAATATATATTATTTTCAAAACCAAGTTACTGACAAAACTATGATTTTTTTCTCAAGTTAACCTACTTTTAGCACAATTCACGAAGTAGGAAATTATCATTTTTGGCCTTTTACCTAATAGCAGCACCTTAAAAGTCTTATCCAAGGGAAACTTCAAAGATCCCATACTGCTTATTAGGTGAAAATCAAATCCACGGTATGCGTGTGAAGAAGTACAGACTCGTCTAAGACAATTGATTCACCTTTTTCTTTTACAGCCCAGTTGGGACTTGTGGAGACTGGAGAGTGAGACATTTAAGAACTTACCTTCTCTGGTACAAAAGAAGAGTTTCAGAGAGTATGTTTTCCAGTTAATACTTCCAGCCCCACATTCAAAAAGGAAAATGTGAAGGAGATTACCATTAGTGCATCCCTTCCCTCGCCTCTACTCCCCCGATAAGGTTTATTTGATATAAACCATACGAAGCAGAAATTTATACTGGATTCGACTGATTCTAAAGCTAAATTGCACAAGGCGGCCAGGAAAAAGAATGACAATCACAGCAGCTAAACGAAGAACTGAAAGCTAGCTTGAATAGGGGAGAGAACAATACCGGTCCCTCGAGAAGAGCTTCATCGAACATCCATTCCTGACCTTTTGGAATTACTGGGGTACTCTGACACCGGATATGAAGGGTTCGCCCAGTAGAAGGAAGTGGTTGAGCACGAAAAGAAGGATTCAAAGCCGCAAGTGGAAACCCAAGAAACGAAGTCTTCAAAAGAGCAACAGAGGAAGGGTTGACCGACGGGGATGAGAGAAGAGCAGAGGAGTAAGCGACAGCCATTTTCTCGCCCTCTGGTTCCCCACTGTCACAAATCTACGCTGCAATGCTGCCTTTTTCGCATTTGGAGAAAGAACAGGAGCAGACCCTCCAACTAGAATAAACTGGATAAGGTACCAGACTGGCCTGCCCGTGATAAGAGACTGAGCCCAGGCAAAGGCCCATCATTCTGGATTTTATTCTTTAACAAAAACAAAAAACAAAAAAAAATCCCTTTATATATTTATATTTTTTTTAGGAAAACTTATCTTTTTATTTTTCTAAGGTTTTTTTTTTTTTTCACATAAAAGAGTCCCCATCTATTTTGGCTTTGCTCCTGAGGATGAATCTCTCAACGAGTCAAGGTGTTCCAAGGTGAAGATCCAAACTTGATTTCTTTGTAGAAATTTATCTTTTCCAATAGATACAAAGACCATCTAAATATAACAAAAATGGAGAAATCCATCTTTTTCAATAGATATAAAAATCATCTAAATATAATCCTTCTCAGAAATGGAGAGAAACATCACTTCTCAGTAGATAATCATGGATTCAACCCTATAGACGGCATATGTAATATTCTCATCCCCAATTTTCCAATATATAAAAAGTGCTCTATACAAAAAAAAAAAATCACCCAGGTATGATGTTAACAGTATTTTGAACTTCTATGGGTTGCCAGCCAAACCAATGACTACACAAATATACACAATCATGATAGACTAATTCTCAAAACCTTGTGGATGGCCTTGTTTAGCTACCGCGGGTGTAGGGCAATTCTGGCATCTACCTGCTAAACATAATCATGCAGCCCATTCCCTAAGTTTAAATAACCAACATGTTGGATTTTGTAATTTTGCGCTAAGATGAAATTATTGAATCATTTACCCAAAAATTAGATAACGAAATCTCTGGGAAATGCATGGGAGGAAATGAATCACACTAGCAACGAGTTTCTGTACTTTTCTACGATTTTTCTTCCTTTTCTTACTCACCAAACATACCCTTAGATAATCATCAGTTTGTGTTCTGCGAAAATGCCCATAACTAGTCTGAATTCCAAAATTTCTATGTTTTTTCAAACATAAGCATACAGGGAAAACCACAAAGAACGTGACAGAAAGATCATCAGCCATATTTTCCTTTCAATGCAATTTTAACGATGGCTTCAGATCATGATCCAAATTACATTATATTTTTATTACACAGGATCCACAAAGATTTGATGGCCCTTCTGTCTAACAAGTAATCTGGATGCAAATTGCTGCACGGACTACTGGAATTATTTTTCTTCTCATTATTTATTTATGTTGAAAATGTTCTGCAGATGTGATTGACTATGCTCCAGCTCCAGCCAGCCTCCGCTTTGTTGCATTTGAAACTGAAACTTGACCGAGTCTATCAGCATCTGGGGATACCAGGCGCTCTCTGACTGGCATATAATGTCGAAGCCATGCCCCAGTGTATACCTGAAGGTTCAATTATAGTTAAAATTAATGCCAAAAGAGGGAAGGACAATATGGATTTTCTGAAGTTGAATAAATAAAAACATTATGCTTCTATATGGAACTATGGAAGTAAATAAAACGAAAGCAAACATATAATCCAGTATAGGTTCAAGTGTTTATATTTCTTAAAGGATAATCTGTGGTAATTCTTTCAAGTTCTTGTGTATCCAATACATCATCTTTGAACCAACAGAACAAGGGGCCATACATGCAATCCATTTCAATGCTGATAACATCCAGAACAAATGACCAAACAAATTTTAATGAATGAAGAATTCAATGGACAAAAACAAATGCAAAATGCAGTGGAAGAGTTCAAAAATGATGTCCTGAACCTAGCAACCTCGTGGACTACTTTGGGCATTGAAATTAATTGGCAGACCCGGGATCAATCTCTTCCACCACTAGGTCAATTCGATACATTGTGATAAAGCCCCTTACAATACAAAAGTCATTTCTACCCAAAGATGGATCCATGAATAGTCTCATAAATTGGAAGCATCACAATGCAGTTCAAGACATGATGTCGAATCATTAAAATATAGGTGGATCTCAACCAAAGAAGGCCACATCAGTCTATAAATTTGCTAAAATCACAACACATTAGCCAGTTGCCAGAACCTTCAAGACAAAACTCTTCTCTAACTAAGCCTTCATTGGAAGATAAAACTTGATCAACAGATCAACCACCACCCACATTCTACCCTATATCTCCTCAATAGCAGTTCAAGTCACAGAAACAAATTTTGCTATCAAAACTGATCTCATGCATAAAAAATGTGATATATTTTCACATCAATCAAAGAGAAAAAGTGAAGGAGGACAGACATTTGCAGCTTAAACAAACATTATTATTCTCTTGGTGTAGTTCTGCAAAATTAGGCAAATCTAGGTAATCATAACCATCCCTGTTAAAGAGACAGAGAAAAGCCAAAGTACAAGAAATACCATTCTGAGCTAGGGACTAACCTGTTGGGGCCTCATGATTTTCGTATCAGGATCATCCAGAGATTCACGCCAATGAGATAAGTAGCCAGCCATGCGAGGGATTGCAAATAAAACAGGGAAGAATTCCGTTGGAAATCCCATAGCTCTGGTTAACAAAGATAAACAAATCACTAAATGACAACACTTGAAAAGCAAATGGCTGGGAGGCATGGATGGTTTCTCTTGCTTTATTTGGTTAGGATGTTAACCTATGTGTAAATTTAGTTTTCTCTTATATACTAATACTGCTGATTTTAAGCAAATTATTGGAAGAGAAAACAAATTTATGTTCAGAATCGTTACCTATAAATTAATCCAGAATAGAAATCAACATTTGGATAAAGCTTTCTCTTAACAAAGTACTCATCAGACAGAGCAGCCTTCTCCAATGCAACAGCTACCTGAAAATTGTAAAAAGAAGAAACAATATAAGAGATTTTAAACTATTTATATATGACAAGATCCAGTCCATAAGGCACAGGACAGGAACTTCTACAATGGGCAATTCGGCATTCTTACACAGTACTTCCATAAAATGTCTAGATCTTTGTTTTAAAAAGATCAATGCCATGTTCAGGTTGGATAGTGAGCTGAAACATTTGAAAACCAAATTTAAACCTTGAAGTGAACTGAAGTAAATAAACTACCAGAAGCAGGTGAAGGCAGTTTTTGAAGCATTATAGAGGACTCCAGCTGTTTTCTATTAATCATGACCTAGCTACTGCTGAGAGAGAACCTCATAAGAATTATCCAAGCTGATGAGGTATGAGGAGCCCCTGAATTTCAACTGAACCCATCCTAATCAAACTGAAAAAATGAGAAGCCATTTCTTAATAACAATATTAGGTGGACTGGTTCAGTTGAGGATTACTAAGAGTACTAACTTTTCCCACCATTTCCCATGAAACCAAAGCCTATAAATAGAATATGGTCATTTTTAACAATCAACAGGGAGAATAACTTAAACGGGAAATCATTAGGCACATATAAGCTAAATCAAAAGGGAGAGTAACTTAAGGGGGAAATTATTAGACATATACAAGCTAATTAGAGACACTCCCCCAAAAGTGAAGCACACGAAGCAGGAAGATGTGCACATTTCAATTGATAACCAGTAAGGGTATTTCCATGATAATTTGAGACAGTTTCCTAGACCTGGGAGAACCAGATGAAAGTGAGAGTAAAGAAGTTTGTTTTGGTGTGGAAGAGTTTAAGGTCATGTGGCAAGATGTGCCCTTAATGTTCCTTTTCAAATGGTTGAGGGAAATTTCGAAGGAGGTGGAACCTGCAGCAAACAGTTCCTTCAGATGGAATACGATTTAGAAAAACAAATTCAACCCTTCTAAATTTGCTACAAAAAAGAGTACCCTGACACCTTATCCTTCAGAAGACTATAGACATTGCCTATTATAATGTCAAATGTAAAGAACCTTTGCAAATATATTGAAGATGTTCCTAGTTAGCCCAATCAGACTGCCCTCGTACCAGGAAAGAATATAGGACACAAAAGATTGCTTGCTCATGAGTTTGACTGAGGCTCTCCTTCATGGATAGAGACTCCCGATAACATAGTGAAATATAACCAAATCCCATAATATCAATCAGGTTTGTAGAGACTTCAAGTGCTCTTCAGATTTATATGTACCATATTTGTTGGCTCTGGAATCTAGTGCCCCATGGATGGACATTCCATTACTGGATATTGGATGATTCTGCTTCTTTGAACTTTTAAAGTTAAGGATATAACGTATTTTGCAGCATGGCTGAATAGGACAGTACAAATAGATGTTGGGCATAGAAACGCATTGGCCAGCATAGTGGCACCTTTTTCCCTCCATGGTGTGGAATTTGAGGAAAAAAAAGTTTCATAACAGATAAAGATAAAGACCTCAATAAGAGGATCCCGCCCAACAATGGAAAAGACTTCATCTGCCAACTTCCGTATGACCTTTGCACGTGGATCATAGTTTTTGTATACGCGATGCCCAAAACCAGACATCTTTCGCTTCCTAAACACCAAAAAGAGGTAAAGAAATTAAAAATTAAATAACTAACAAAAATTAACTCTGCCCCCACCATTTTGCCATTGCCGCACTCCTCAAAACTATCACAGGCAAAAACAAGCATAGCAAATTATCACCTGTTTTTTACACCTTCAATGAACTCTGGAATATTGTCAACGGTTCCAATCTCGCTCAGCATCTTTAGAACAGCCTATATTGATCAAGGTAAGAGTTGCACCAGCCTATTCAGCTCATCAATCAAGAACAGGGCACAGAACAAGATACTTTAATGCAAAAGACCTAGGTTTTGAGGATGGGAGACAAAAGACACATGATGAAAGACACAAAGGCTTAAAATAAATAACTGCCTGGTTTTAAAGCATGGTGAATCATACAAAACATAAAACTTCATAGATACCTCATTTGCACCACCATGAAGGGGACCATACAATGCCCCAACAGCTCCAGCAAGAGCTGTGTAGACATCAACACCACTGAAAGTGATTGTATTAGTTGCATTAGACAAGAGCAATAACATTTGGAGTCAATATTTGGAGGATAGCCTGTAATATGCATACCTAGATGCCAGATGCCTGGCAGCAGCCGTGGAGCAATTCATCTCATGCTCTGCATGCAGTATGAAGAGAACATCTATAACTCGAGCTAGCCGAGGGTTGGGTTTGTAAGACCGGTCTCCCCTGCAATTTGGGGGGGGGGGGGGGGAATCCAAAATATGAGATCATTCTTGAAAATTCCCATAGCGCTAGTAATTGCTCATGAGAACTTTGTGTGTGATGACAAAATGTTATATTCATGTGTGTGTAATATAATGAATTTAATCATCACAGGTTTCACAGCTATCAGCTATTATGGGAAAAGATCTATCAGACTTGAACTTTCTCTGTCTCCAGAATAGGATGCCTACTATCTCACTAGATAATGATATTATTACATTCATTTTTTTTTCTGTCCCAAAACATGAAAAGTCAAGCACAGTATTCTCAGAGGGGAAATGATTAGAAGGAGAATTAGCACTATACCAAAAGTCAACCAAGAGGTGCAATATTTTAAATTTCTGGAATATTTAAAATATGATAAAGAAGATTAGTAGTTAAACTTACAAGGAATCCAACATATATAAGAAGTTTTCCGAATAAGAAAGATTACTAGAAGGAAGAACAGGCGGTCTTCCAGCCAGCCTCAAATAAGCTGCAGCTGCAATTGTGGGTACCTGCAAATAAAATAGTTGTTTCATAAGTTAGTCAACAGAATCCAAACAAAGCAGCATTCAGATTTTGTATTCATACTGTGAAGAGACTATATGAGTTTACAAAAAGCCACTAATTGATCTTAATCTCTTGAAAACCATTGAAAGGAGGAAACTAGAGAATGACAGAAAGTATAAAAAGAAGAAAAAAACAAATGTATAAAAAGCAAACCTTTCCAAGTACTCGTGCTATTTGTTTATCTCTCACTTGTTTTGACCGATAAAGGTCTTGACCCTGATTCAACAAATAAATTAAATATTAGAAAATGTTTCAGGACCTCAAAGGTGCAGAATGCTATTTATTCTTGCTAATATATGAATACAAATTTAGAACTATCAAATTACTCTGAGAGCTGGATTGGCGTCTGGATGGAAGACAGAAAGAGCACTCATAGCACTGACAAGCACACCCATTGGGTGTGCATCATGAGGCATTGCCTGTATGATATCCTACAAAAGAAAATTATAAAGAAACCACCACTTAGTAAAAGAGAAATTTGTTAGTTTTGCATAAATTAATCATGAGAATTAGATGGTCTACTAAATCCTTCTCCTCATGAAATCTCAAACGTTTTCCTGCTACAAAAAGACTGCTTTCAAAAGTCATAGAGGATGCCTTAAACAGTCCTTTCTTTTTTTATAACCAAGCATTCTATTGGTAGCTCACCACTGTAACCAAGAGGAATGAAGTACCTCAGCTCATCAATTGTATAAAACCAATTAACATCATGGTTATTCTTGCAGGATGTCAACGGATCTTTTGATTTACTTGGCACATTCAATACTTTTTTTTTTTTTTTTTTTACAAAGGGGTTTTATTAAGCCGGGGATGGGGATATTAATATGCCTCAGCAAGAGTCGAACCCATGACCTCTTCACTAAGAAGTGTTGGTTTCACCACTAGAACAGCTCTACGTTGGCATAAATTCAATACTCTCTACAACAATGAAATCTAACCAAAATAAGCAGCCCCTACAGAAATAATCAAGCATAGTGAAATGAGAGGGGCATTTTGTATTGATAAATAGGTAGGAAATATTTTTGGCCTAGGTGCTGATCTTATGAATAATTTGAGTGTAACAGACCAAACTATGAGCCATGTGTGGAAAGTGGATATCCCTATTGCTAGGGCCAGGTTCAAATTAGAAGTTGCTTCACCAAGATGAAGGACAGGTAAAAAATACAAAAAGTTGCAACAGCAAATAACTCATAGAAGTAACAACACTGTGCTACTGAATTTCCCTATCGAAGATGAAAGGACAGATCCATCGTTAAGTTGATAATGGAAGTCAAAAATTCAGAAAGATAATTCAGGGTTGTGAACGCAAAAGAACAGAAACATACCAGGAGACCCTGAGGAACAGCTGAATGTTGAGACACTGCGAATTCCCAATCTGCTACTTGACTTTGGCTAGGCAAATTTCCATACACTGCAAGTAGGAAGAAAATTCCGGATGCAGCAGCCATCAACAAAGGAATCATAGGGTGGTGGTGGGGTTTGGAGAAATATGAATTCTTGACAAACTTATTACGTAGAGACTTACTTAACAAGTAGGACACTTCCATAAACGAGCTATGCTCAGCCAACTCTTCAATAGGATAGCCTCTGTATCTGAGAATCCCTTCATCCCCATCAATGTAACAAATTGTTGACCGGACTGGCGCAGTATTAAGATAGCCAGGATCATAAAGCTTAAGCCCCTTGTCGTACTTTCCGGTTGCTATCTATCATTTCCATAATCACAAGTGAATACACGGGCAAGAACATAACAAAAATAAACCAACAAAGATTGAAAACCAGCGAGAGAAAACCTGGCTATGCACTTCGAAAATTCGAAACTGATAATATGATTAAAAAAAAAAATAACGAACAATTGACAACAACTCGATCAGCTAACTCCAGAAGATCTATATCACGCAATCCGACCCTCCAAAAGTAAATTTTCAAGTCAAATACGTATGAATACCAAATCTTTACCTTCTTAAAATCTGAAGCTTTCGCAGTCCCTTCTTGAGAAACCGGAATTTGGTATTTCTTGCCGGTTCTCTCGTCGATGATGGTCAAAGTGCCTCTGAGATTCCCCGGCGGAGGCACGGCATCTTGAGCAGAAACACATGAAGCTTCCAAACTGGTTGAGAACTCAGCAGGTTCTACCGGGACTAGATGAGATGAGAGAAGAGCCAATCGTCCCCGAGCTGCAGTCGATGGATCCACACTTCCCATTGTAGCTGCTACGATTCACGAGAACAAAAGCGGTAAATAGCTTTCGTGATCAATTAAGCGTCCGATTACCCCCAAAAAAAAAAAAGATCAATTAAGCGTCCATAGATCTTCCTTTGGCTTTCCCCTGATTTCGACTTTAGTTCGAACAACCAAGCCAATTTTGTTCGTAAATAATGAAGGAAAATAACAGTTCCTTTCCGTTAAATGTTGCGTCTGAAACGTGGAAAATATTTGGATAGGGTTCATCTCAAGAATACTAACATACGACACGTCAAAATGTTCTCAGCCTGTGGTCTTAGAGATCGACGGGTTGAATGGTCGATGATGACAAATGGTTTGACATGTTGGCGAATCAACGGTGTTTAACGATTTGGTGGACATTGTGGCACTGCGGTCTTCTTCTCTTTCTTTTTCGTTTTTTGGGAAAATAAAGTTTCTTAAAATAAAGATGTGGGTGCCTGGGTGGTTGACGTTGATGAATGAGTACTCCAACACTTCTTCACGAAAGAGATGGCAAAAGTAAATAATCCTGACACGTGTATGGTTTGTAGAGCTTCTTGATCAATCTGATAAAACGTCATCCACCGACTGATTTCTGACAGATGGTGGTGGCAATATAAAAAAGAATGGACCGTCAAAATACCGAAAAGATGACTTGGATGAAATCCTCACATGGAGAAAATGGGGTCAGATCTAGACCCTCCATAAGTAGAGGCGGGTTTTATGGATTCCGTTCCGATGGTCAGTGATCAATATGGTAGGTAAGGAGTCATTACCAGCTAATTGGTATCAAGGGTGGATATAATGGAAGATTCCTACTTTAGTCACGTCGTATTAATCATTTCTTATAGAATTACCCCCAAAAAATCAATTCTTATGGAAAAGATGGGAATAATCACTTTGACAGCGTGATGTTGGAGAGCACAACATTAAAATATGTGCAAGCAGAGTTGGCGTATTATTGATAGAAAAAGGCTGTGGATTTATTTATTAAAAAAAATTTTGATTATTTTGCTTATGCTTTTTGTTGTCACAAGAGAGTTCAAAAAAAACAAGGGGTGGGGATAAATCCACCCCACCCTAGATAAATCGAACTTTCTTACTATTTTTAGGGAGTAGGAATTATTATATGAAGTGTTAAATCTATGATCTCTTAACTAATAAGACTATGTTATCACACACTGAGTTATCATTCATAATCATGTCTATTTTTCTTTCAAATAAAATATAAATATGTTGAAGACCGTATAAATAAGCATCAAGGAAATAAATCCTACGAGTTACAGGGTGTGGGCCAATCTATCTTATAATTGATGATAAAGCCCTTCAAGCAAGAAAGTTCACTAAAATGTTTGTGGCTTTGTATAATGAAAATAAATGTACAAGCGTCAAACTCTTAGAGAAAGTATTTAACGTCCAAATGGTAGCATATTCCACAGTCCACAGGGAAGAGGTTTCATGGTCGTCAATGGCACGAATGACCCCCGAGCCTGAAATTACTAACACCTTTAACAAGGCCCGTCTCAGATGTTGTAGTGAGGCCTTCTTGAACAGCTAAGGCCTCCCCCAATGGCGACCTAGTGTAACTGCATGGAATTTGCATTATGGCCTTCCTGTGTTGTAATCATGGTTTTTCTTTATAATAAAGTATTTTCTTCATAACAAAAAAAAATGTGTATGGCCAATGTTGCTAAATGGTCTCGTAGGCAAACTGCTTGTGTGTTATGTGGAGTTTCAGATGGAACTGAGTGGCATCTCTTCATTACTTTTCCGTGGACCAAACAAATATGGGCGGGTGGGCCTTTAGTTGGCGAAGTAAGTTCTTGACTGATTCTTCGTTCTCTACTCTTGTGTTTTTCTCTTTAAGGGCTTGAAAAAACACAAGTTACTGAACTGTTCCTTCTCTGTTTTTCTTATCATCTCATGATATTTTATATGGTATACCTGTAACCAGGTTTTTTTCAACCATTTCTAACTAAACCCCATTTCCAGCATTAACCTTATATGAAAATGGGCAATTTGACCTCTAGAGATTTCTTGAACTCGCTTCATCCAATGAAGTTACCCAATTTAATCATTCCATAAGCATTCAGGTTCTAACTTCACTTTCATCATTGCAGCAATCTTTAAATACTCGTGATGGGCAATTTCTGGCACAAGATAAGGGTGTAGTGAAAAATGCTGCTTGCCTTCTACCAAACAAAAAAAAAAAAAAAAAAAAAGCTAGAGTGATTAAATGGAGAAAAATTTTTTAAAGGGATAAAAGGATTTTGGGGGGGGGCTTTTTTTCCTAACTTGAACTCATTATGTATCCACTCTTGCATGGTTGATTGAGAAAGTAAAGATTTGAGACCTCCCAATTATTTTCAATGGCAATTAATTGAAGTCTCTGAGAGACTGAGAGTCTTTTTAGTAGCAGTTTGAGTCTTGGAACAAATGGAGTTGAAGAGATTAATACAGCTATAGGGGTGGGAATAAAGTTAGGCCCTTATGTTTAGTCGGTATTAGATTATTTACTTATTCAAACTTAATTTATATATAACTCAAAGAGGTTTCTTACACGTTGGTCTTCTTAATAGAACATAAATTAAACTTGGGTCTTCTTAGTGTAATAAATTGTGTATAGATCTCAAAGCAACTAACACCATTAGAGATGTGTTCAAGTTACGAAATATCGTCTAGTATCGGGGGAAACCTCAATATTTCGACAATACTTTGTTGACAAAATGGGATTTTTGCTTGGCCACCCCAATATTTCGGCAATACAATTGTTCTACAAAAGGGGATTTTTACTTGAAAGAAAGATGCACGGAGTAAGGAGATTAATCAAAAAAAATCCATACCTATTCTTGGATCTAGTGGGATCTCCACCATCAGCAAAAGGTGTGTCAACATAGTGTAGAAAATTTAGAAGAAGAAGAAGCGGAATCATCTGGTGGCGAAAAAAATGAATCCCATCCCCTAATGGTGGTAGAGGTGCTTTACCTGTGATAGTCCTTCTGATCTCCTATTTCTTGCTAGTGGTGGTTATATTTCTTTCTTCAACTTAACTTCCCTTGTCGATTTCTTTAATCTTCAATTTGATCGAAGAATAGGGAATTTACCTACCTTTTTAACTCTTTACATTTCATATTATGCTTTTGCTTTCAATTTTGTTGAGATGTTGACAATCAAAAGGGTTCCAAAAAAAATTTAAAAGAAGAGAGCAATCTGCAAGTCTGCAGCTCAGAAGAGGAGAAGGAAGTCATTGTTGTTTCTTGAAGGTTCTGTGAAATTTTGACAATTTTTCCAGCTATTTTCAGCAACTTTAAGAAAATGTCGTTTCAACCATATCATCGTGTCGCCATATAGTGAAACATGGATGTGTTAAATTTGTTACTTGCCGATATTTTGCCGATTTTTCATACCATGGATGTGTTAAATTTGTTCGTAAAAATACTAAAATACCCATCCACACCCATCCAGGCCCCAAAAACCCATTCACCCTACCAGAAATTACCCACCACAGGCCCCAACTTAATTACCGAAAATCGCCCGCCACAAATAAATATATAAAAATCTACCCACTCCCGAGTTCTAACCCTAAAATAAACAGTTTTCTGCGAATTGGAAGCTAAGCTTGCTGGCTTCTACAACACAAGCATAAGCTTTACAGCAGACCAAGTAAATGCTCTCTACATGCCCAAAGGCGATATCAGGAATGATCTTGTCAGTTGTCACTCTTGTGTTACCGCTGCAGCTACAGAAATCTTAGCTTTATGCCCCAACCAGAAGGAGACGATAATATGGTTTGATCTGGTTTACAAAAAAAAATAAAAATGGTTTGATCTGCATACACTACACCATTCGGGTCAGAATTTTTCTCCATTTCACAGACGAGCTCATCAGTTTATTGGGAAAGTATAAAGAAAATAATTTCCAATGTAGTTTAAATTTTGATCAATTTTGGTAATAACTCCAACTGGCTAATCCAATTTGAAAATAAATCTCTGAATTGTCACATATACTAAAGACAAATTGCCAACCCAAAAATCCTTGACACCCCATTTTATGTTTAAAAAACACATAAGTCCTATTCTGTTAGAATGGTTATTATTTGGTTAGTCATATTTTTGCAAAGACTATTATACCCTTGACTTATTTTTCAAAAAATGTATTCTGTTGAGACGAGAAGAGGAAGGAAGAGAAGGAAATCCCTCGCGTCCGTCGAGTCATCCTTGCCGTGTACGAGGAAGAGCACCGCAACCCCAAGTTCCCGCCGGCTGGTGGGTATCTTTTGAACCCAGATTGGGTCGTGAACGCGTCACTACGGGAACCGATGGTCACTCCTCTCCTTATCTCATTTACGTCGACCATGAACACCACGAGATCGCCCGGAATCCCTGTAAAAATTCAAGATTCAGAACCCTAAAAGCAAAGAAATCCGATGTTTATATTATGGAAAACTTGAACTGAGAAACAGCAAGAATAAACCTTGCAGGAACACCGATGTTGCTCTGATTTTCCAAATTCTGCGTTGGACACCCAAGGACTTTCACCATCTCTATACGGATGTTTCTTGGGAAAAAGAAGATAATTCAGGTGGATGAGGTAAGGTTGCATTCTATGGGAACAACCGATGCCAAAACATCGGAAATGGAATTTTCGGATCAACAAAAATGTCTAGAACTGAACCTAAACAAAACCTCCAACAAGCAAGGGCATATTCTCCAAAATTACAGAGGCAGCCCAGTCCACCTGTGCTTCTGAGCCGTTAATTCAAGAAATAATAGGGAACAGTTTGAGAAGACAGAGATGTGATCCACCTTTAAGGCTGCTACATTAGCATCTCTACAAGCTTCCGCCTCCATGGCAGTGGCAGAAAAGGATACGCCATACTTACTGCACCTAGAAGCTTCAAACCCACCTCCTGGTTCCCACACACTCACACACCCTCCCCAACCCCGCTTCTCTTTTGAATCCTCCTTCAACGCTCCATGGGTACGAATTATAAAGTGATCAAGAGGAATAGCATTTAAGCTTACCCGATTCTTCTTGAAAAAGATGTACATGTTCCACCAAAGTGTGGTTTACAGGTACCAACGTGGGGATTGGGTCTGGTATGACATGCTTGAAGGTGAAACAATTCCTTGATTTCCATACCTGCCATACAATTCATGATGTTCATACCCAAGTTATGTCGTCCATATCCGTGCCCTTGAACCTTCCTTGAAGGAAACAAACCAGTTCCTGAAGTCTGTGTCTCTGCGCTGCTACGTGCGTGTGGTGGTTGTGGTATATGCAGTGGTAGTGCAGTTGGTGGTGCTCGTTGAGCACTGCCGCTGCTACGCTCTTCTGTTTCTTCTCCTTCAACTAAACATCGGACAACTCAGAGATTTGAAGGAAAGGCAGAGATCCAACGAGATTTCAACCTTTTCGCTGATTCGCCGACGAGATCTAAAAGAAAATCGTTGTCGCCGGAAAAACCCACACCCACGAAGGTTATCCATGGATTTTTTTTCTCTCAGATGTAAGTAAGGGTATTTTTGGAATTAAAAAAAATTAACTATGGGTTAACAGTTTTACTAACAGAATGGACTAGTATGTTTATTGAATTGGGATGCCTGTGTTTATTAAACATAAAATGGGGTGTCAGTGCTTTAAGGCCTCCATTTTGGGGTGCCAGTGCAATTTGCTCTATACTAAATTATTGGTTGGGATTTAAAGCTTGATTTCAAATTTAAAAAGTTTAGAAAAGCCTTAATAAGGTTTGGTATAAAAGTGCACTGATGTGCATAGCAAATGATGTTTTCTGTGTTTGATCCTCTCACTCCAATGTTTATGACTAAGGAAGTCATCTCAAGCTCTTTGGATTTATACTTTCTTATACAATGCACCCAATATTTAACATCTAGTGGCTGCTACCGCCTCTGCCCACCCAATATTTTTCAATATCTAGAGAAATCTTTTTATTTAGGATTGAATCGGACAGCAGTGTGATTCCAACAAAGGTAGGATGAATGTGAGTGGAATAGGATATATAACACCTATTAAACAGTGTTAGTTGCTTTGAAATCTAAATGTAATTTATTGTATTAACGGACGCAACATTAATTTATCTTTTACGTCCATGCGTAAAAAACTCTTAACTTAGTTATAGTTCATTTGTAATACTCAAAATGGTTTTGGGCTATTTTGGATTGTTAGTATTTCATTGACACCCCTGCGTCAGTTACTTGGATCATATATGGGCAGTGAGAAAATAAATAATTTCATTGCATTTTCTAGCAGGTATGATTGAAGTCCAATCTCGTTGTTCATATTTTATTTTTAAAGTTTGCGTGTGATTTTTTTTTATATACATTGAATCTTTTGGGCCAAACATGATTAAGAAAAAACCAAAACCTTAGAAGTCATCCGGTCCAAGCAACAGATGGTTGTATAAATTATCAATGAATGTTTTTTATCAAATGCATCTATTTTGGGAAAAATTATATCTCTTCTTTGTATTTATTTTCCTCTTCAAATTTTGACTTTTAATTATCTTAATTAAAAAGATAAAAAAATAAAGTAAACTATTATCTCTTCTTCTTTCATAATATTTTAAAATAACCAAATTATCCATTGTTTTTACCTTTTTAATTAGTTATCGTTAAGTTTATTTATTTTTAGTTTTTCTTTTCTTTTCATTTTCTCACTCTTTTATAAGAATTCATATGTGATGTATTTTTTTTTCTTGATGCAAATAGGGGTCAAAGACCCAAATTTGAGGGTTTTGAAATTTCTTATATCGTCTTCTCCTTTTTTTTTTTTTTTTTTAATAGATTTTATTTTATTTTATAGTTTTATTTTCCCTCCTTTTGGGGAAATACATTGAATGTGTTGGATGTTTTTATATATGTTTTTTAATTCCCCCTTTTTTGTAGGAATCCATTAAAAAAAATAAAAAATTCATATAAAGTGGGGGAAAAATAAAATATAAAAATATAACTAATAACACATAGTGGTTTCTTATTTAAAAAAAAATTGAGAAAGGGAAAAAAATATAAAAATATAAATAATTACTTTAATTGATTAACATGACAAAAATAGAGATAACTTGATCGTTTTAAAATATCATAGGAGAAAAGAAAGAACAGAGCTTACTATTTTGAAGAATTAAATGTGAAACTTTTGAGAAGTAATAATAAATATAGACAGTCAAAACAACCAAAAGGTTGTTTGGGCGAAGGTGTTATAAGGAAACAAGCACCACTCGAGGTTTAGTTTGATAACTTGGTTTACAATTCGTGACATATTAGCTATGAAGATGCCGGAATGTAGACCCAACTTGTGCGTTGTTCGAATCAGGGAATAAAGACTGCAATCATCTTTTTTTTTAATTGCAAATTTTCTCATGAAGTATGGAGTTTAGTGCTGAACTGGAATGGGTATGGTAACCATATTAGCTCATCCTGGGGTGAAGAGATCCAGTGGGTGGCCACTTGCTTCCTTGGAGATTAAGTGGTCTGGTAGGTCAGGTGCCTCTCCTTTACAGTGGTAGTCTATTCCATATGGCAAGAGAGAAATGCGATGATTTTTAAGAATGAGTCTCACACTCCGGCTTAGGTCTGCACTCGGGTTTGCCATTTGATCCGTTATAGGTTTGTTGAAGAGGAGGTGAAGGTGGAGGATAATGATATCCCTAGAGCTTTCTTTTGACGGTGGAATATTAATGTAATTTTTCCCATAAGATGGCTTCGGTTCACTATTGGTTGAGGCCTCCGGAGGGGTGGCTTATAGTCAACACCAATGGCTCTGGCGGGGATGGCAGGGTTGGTTATGGTGCCATTGGGAGAGTGCATAGTGGGCAAGTCATGTTTGCTATTGGAGATGGTAATGCAAATACAAATGTCCTCTGATGCAAGTTAAAGGGTGCTCAATTTGGACTTACTGAAGTGAGAAAACTTGAGTTTTTTTTGGCGAATGTTCATCGTTACTCTTTGTCACGAAAGACTATTTCTTTACTGGGGAGGTTTGACTTGATTATTTCCACTACCAAGATTACTAGACTTTGTTGTTTTTTTTTTGGGTAAGAATTACGGGTATCTTTGATTGAATGAATTGTGGTTTATACCAAAAAAAAAAAAAAAAAAAAAAAACGACTTAAAGCAAGGTGCTTTTGCCATTTTACCCCCGAAGTAACAGTGGGCATTTGCGGGAATTCAATTTAGGGCATCGAATTCAAGAAACGGGTTTACCAAAAAGTTCTAGTAACGGAGGTATAGGATAGGACGGCCGCGATCCTTATAAGGCAAGTCAACTCAATGGTCAAAAAGTCAGACGCATCAATAAGACCACGCGTACGTATCTGGACGCGCGTTGAAGGCCACATTTCATTTTCAAAAATTAAAGCAGAAAATGCGTAGTGTCACGCGCGTTTGAGAAGTTGCAATATTCACGCGTTTTTAGTGCAGAAAAGTCAAAAAGCCTGGTTTCAAGAATAGTCGTAATAATCCGCAAACATCGTCAGCTACTCCTTCACCCAAACGAAATGGACTGGAGATGCAAAATCGACAGCTGCAAAAATCTCTCGGTTGCTTCTTCTCGTCTTCGTCTTCCACGGCAATGAAATATCTTCTCTCGGGTATTGTTGTCCCATGGAAGACCCAACGACTACATCAAGTTCAAGCTCAGCTGCTCTCGTCACCACTCTCTACAACTCAATCCAAGCTCTAGGCCGTGGCTTCGATGTTACCTCCGATATTCGACTTCTTTACTGCAAGGGAGCTCCTGGCTCTCGTCTTGTTCATATCGATGACCAGAACACTAGGGATCTTGTAATTTCAGATGGTGTTAGGCTTCCCAATGTCTCCGTTGATGTCGAGTGCTCCCGTGGGTGTAGCAGCAGAGTAACAACTGCAGTCTGTAGTTTCCACGAGGTACTGCGCTGGTTGATGTGGTTGCTGGGTTTTTAGTTTTGCTAACTTGTCTCTGCTTGCTACTTCAATTATTTTTTCCCTTGGATTCTGGTGCTAGATAGGAATTTCTTTGGAACTTCCTTAATGTCGTAGTTTCCTTGATCTAGGCATCTTTTGAGTCTTCTCCTGCTTTTGGTTCTAAATAAAACCAAATATTTCCCACCTGCTTCCTTTTCTGGCACTAACACTTTTTACTGGTTGATCGGTTGTTATTTAACCAATATATGTGATCAGAAAGGGCGATTATATTGGGGTTTCTTGTTCTCAAAAAATGAAGGATCACAATGTGAGGTCATCCTGTTTCTTTTCGTGCTAGGATTTGATCCCCTAGGAGATGTAATAAATAACGGGCGCATAACTTGTTCTGACTTATCAAAGGGTTGGACATTTCGATTTGCATTCTACTCAATCTAAAGTGAAAGTCAATAGTTTGTGCCCAGATAGCAATGAGCAGGAGATCGTATGCTGCTTGAAAAGTGATGGGTTGGGATGGCTGGCTTCATGTTAAACTGGCAAATACATCAATTCTCTGTTGAAGGTCTTACTTTGGATGTGAATTGTTAATGTAGATGTTAACAATCCTCATTTAGGGTTTGGGCATACCTGCTTGGTTGAAAGACCAATGATTCCCCACCTGTTGGATTCATATGGTCTGTGGGTCATGTTTTCAAGAATTATGATATTACTATCTGAATGTTCAAGGTCCTTTTTGACATTTGGTTGAAGTGGTTTATAATACCTAGTGGATTGAGCTCTTATAAACTTCATATTGGGAAGGATTGCTTGGTGTATAGTTTAACCCCTGTTAGAACATGTAGAATCTAAGGTAGCATTCTGGTGTTGAAACATTTTGAGTGTGGTTTCTGTCCTTGTGTGTTAAGTAGCTTTATCATTTAGTTTGAAGCAAGGTTTTAGGTTGAAACCGAAAAATATTTCCGAAATGGTCTAAATCACAATGGCGTATGATCCATCTTGGTGACAGCTCAAACATTGAAAACCTCTCAACAGCACGCAACTTCATTTTACTGTGTACTGGAGCTGAAGCATTTTGGTAAAAAAATTGAACTATGCTTTCAAGTATTCTACTTTACTTGACAACAACTAGGATTAAACTAGATTCAAAAACTACAGATTGCCGATTCTTATTATCAAAAGCCTTCTCCCTCCTATTTAACAGGGCTATTAGAGAGTCAGCTTTGTTTCTTGGCTTCTTTGCTCAGTCACGCTTCCCTGTTCCTTAGTATAGTCTTGAACCGTAATTTTGATTCTGTTCCTTGGCCTTGTCGAGTCATGTGGACTCATTAAACGCTTTGGAAAGGGAGCTGATATTATTGATAATGGACACAGTGGATGCATGCAGATTGGAAGCTCTTTATTTGTCAGTTTGTAGTGTCCTAATGCATCTGGATGCTGAACAATCTCCTCAACCGATGAATGAAGGGGCTGCACACATCCTTGCATCCCCCCACCCTGGTGGATAAAGGATCTTTTTTCATGAAAAGAATGCTGAAAAACTTTTGACACTTCAGGGTGACCAGTATCAATGACTCTACATTTGGGGGCTGGCTTAGATTTACTATACCAAAAGAGAGTGCTCAATCATATATCTGAACTTCATATCATTCCTAGAAACCTTTTCTGGTTTCTAAATAAAATAGAAAATGTAATTCAAATTCTTTCTCCAGGTTACTAACTTGAACTTATGTGCATGCTTTTGTATTCTGAATTCATGACAGAAGCAATGACTGTTTCTGAGCATTTTCTCTTGTTGTTGTTTTTGATAAATGGCGGAGTATTCTGTAAAAGGGAACAAGAGGTGGCACAAGAAATTGTAGACTCCATCCTATGGTAGCTCTTACTGCACTTCATATCTATAAACTTTGATATGCATTATCAAAAAAAAAAAAAAAAAACAATAAAAATTAAAAAGATAAAGACTTGCAGAATACGGCAAGGACTCCTGATGACTTTGATTACCACTTATCTTTGAATAAATACTGCAGTCATGTTCACCATAGTTCTTACTGCATTTCATATCTATAACCTTCGATATGCATTATTAAACAAAAAAAAACTGATAAAAATTAAAAAAGATAAAGACTTGCAGAATATGACAAGGACTCCTGATGACTTTGATTACCACTTATCTTTGAATAAATACTGCAGTTATGTTCACTTCCAGACTATAAGTTTATGCATCTGATCCCATTTTACAGTAACCACATGCATGGCTATGCAGTGGATGGTGGAGATGACTTGGATAGGTTTATTGTGGTTCAGATATAGCTTGTTTATTGCACAGCTGTACTATGTCTGTGTGCTTAATTAAAGTGCTACTTTCCTTCTGCCTGTTTAACATTGTACCATTTGCTTGTGTGTTTTATATTGTTTTATTTTCTAGTTTCACCCCCCAGGAGAAGGGGGCTAGCTGCATAACATAAGGGAATCATATGTATGGTAAAAAAAAAAGAGGCATGTGCATACTGGTGGGGTTGATGTCTCATCTTTCAGTTAGGATGTATTTTATTGTCCTTTCTTGTGTCCTGTTGATACTGCAAAGTGTACAGTTTTTATGATGATTTACAAGAGTAATACCTTTATTATGTATGTTTCAGATGGCCCAACATTTCAATGAGAATTCTGGTATATCAGGAAGAATGCCTCTTGGAAGCTTTAACTCCATGTTCAATTTCACTGGTTCTTGGCAAGTCGATGCTACAGCTACAAAATCCCTGGCCATGGTTGGGTATTTCATGCCTCTTTTTAAGGTTGAGTTGGCAAAATCACAGCTAGTTTTGCATCAGGAAATGAAGCGATCTGTTCCATACTCTTGGGATCCTGCATCCTTGGCAAGGTAAATGATTCAGTAAACTTCTTACCATCTTGATATGGTTACCTTATTTTCATGGAGAAATGGTAGCATGTTTCTTTCTCAGTGTTTCTACAGTGCTGGAGAGAACCAGTATTTTAACCTAATGTTGTTGGGATGCACACATGTAAGCATAAAAGTTACAACAGTTAAAACTGCAACTAAACAAATTGAATCCATATAGCAAGGAAGCTTCGTATTTCTAAATTCTACCATGTTGGGGACCTCTGTCTGTACTGGGGATGGAATTGCTTCCTTTTCTCCTGTTTAAAGCCTATATGATTTTCTGTAGACAGCCATAAAAATATCAAACACTGATAACTGTGTCAATGTCATTATTGTCTAGTGCACATACTATACTACTAGTTGATCTCCAGCATCAAAAGGCAACTTGAGTATTTGACGTTACTATCTCCCAAATACACATAGACCGAATTGCCTCATTCTAAGGGCATAATTTTTATGTAGGTACTCTCTGCATGTTTTCTATGGTTTCCAAGTCCTATTTATCAGTGTGTGTGTGTGTGTGTGTGTGTGTGTGTAAGTCAGAAGATATATGCACCTGGAAAATGTAAGTTATTTTCTGACTGATTCATGCCCTTTACAACCTTGCATTAAAACTTACACGGTCTATTAAGGGAAAGTTATGTAGAATCCCTAGTTAATGTTTCCAATGGTTCTTTCTTTCACCTTCATTGAAAATTTAATAGAAAGTTATGTAGAATCCCCTAGTTAATGTTTCCAATGGTTCTTTCTTTCAGCTTCATTGAAAATTTTGGTACCCATATCATTACATCTGTGACAGTTGGTGGTAGAGATGTAGTTTATGTCAAACAGCATCCATCATCTCCTTTATCAGCTACAGAAATTGAAAACTATTTGAGAGACATTGGGGATCAAAGATTTGTCGACTTGGAGAGCCAGTGGGATGCTGTTCCTGTCAATCATAAAGATAAAGTTAGTTTTCTGTTGCAGTTCAATTTTCTTATTTATAATTCAGTCATTATTAATATTAAATATGTTCCATTTGTAACATATGTAATTGTAGATATATGCTGGTACTGATCTTGACTTCTAAATTCCTGCAAATGTACAGGTTACAGATCTTTCTGCTTTTAACAACCAAGATATACAACCTCATCATACAAGTGTTCCATACCTAAGTGCAAAAGAGGTATTAGTTGTTTTTCTTGATATTTATTACATCTACTGGAAGATTGGTCAAATGATACATTTATCTCTGAAAGAAAATTTATAAAAGGCTTACTAGATTACATTAGTTTGCAGGAGCTTCTGTATTTCAGATAAAAGCATACCTAGTCTTTGAGGCTTCTGTTGCTACGGTGTGTGGGGAGGGTCATAATGTAGACAGCCTCATCCCCCGGCCTTGGAAAGGCTGTTTTTTTGACTCGATCCTTGACTATTAAGTCAAATTGGAAAAACTTCCATTGCACTGAGGCTGCCTCCAGAGTTATTTTAGATATAGTTGAAAATAAAAAGGGTTCTTAATACTGACAGAACTGTATTGTATTTTGTGTTGTGTTGTTTTACATGGTAGCTTTTTATACCAATGCTGTAGATGGATATGTTAGGGTATTATCACTTTGTTATCCTGAAGTCTCTGTCTGTCAGTTCATTTGGTGAGGATTTTTCCTGTTGCAGGATGTTACAGTCATTTTTAGAAGGAGAGGAGGTGATGATCTTGTACAGAGTCATGTCAAGTGGGAAGAAACTGTACCTTCAACACCTGATGTTATCAACATGACATTTTTGCCCATTGTTTCTCTTCTGGAAGGGTTGCCAGGGATAAAACATTTGGCTCGTGCCATTGATTTATACTTAGAATGTAAGAAATTATTAATGTCAACCTTCTTTATTGATTTGAAATTTCAATGCTGGTAGCCTGGTAGCAACTTATGATCTGATTTTGGATTCCTATGTGAGAAGAAATCAGTATTTCTTTTATAAGAAATCAATACTTCCTCCACCGACCCCCCCCCCTTTTCTCTGTAGGATTATGTGTTTACCAATGCAAAGTTGGTGGAGTAAAACTAAAGGATGAGAAATTTTCAATTCTGGATTTGTTTTCCATCGTGATAGAAAGGAGAGATGTAGGATTTATCAGTGGACTTCACCATTTTATATTACAAGGGAAACAACCCAATTTATTGTCTCAATGAACATCTTATTTAATAAACCAGTGAGGACAATATGAATAGTGACAAATGGAGATCAAAGTGAATAGCAATTTACTAATATCCAATTGTGGGCGTGGTTATGTTGCATGTGGCTTTGGAAATAGTCTAGGAGCAATGAACCAATAGAAACTATCACAAGGGGGAATTACACATGCATTCTAGGGAGCTGAGGTAGCCATGAACTGTCTTATGGGATCCATCCTGAGAATAACTCTTTCACTCTGCTGTATTACATATCTACCAGCATACATGTCACTGATGTCATAAAATTTTTAGCCAGCTGATTTATAGCCTCATCCTGTTATTAAGATGTTTTTGGTGGACCGGTACTAAAATGTGTTGTCATAATCATCTCAATTCATTTCTCTCATTATGTTGAAGATGCATTGGCTGTCCTTGTGGAAATTATTTAGGCATGTTAAATCTCTAAGCCTAGTGGTTCTCTTGCCTCCTTGCTTGTAACAAGATTGATTTTTAATAGCCTGTGCTTATGAAGGGACCGTGGAGCCTCATTATTTCTACCTTGTGTGTGTTATGAAATCGCTGAGGTAAGGCTGCATAGGAGAATTGCCCCCTGGGGGTCTCTACTTGTGCAGAAGTGTTTGACACCAGGTTCACCTTTTTATGTGTTATGAAATGATGAAGCCTTCTCAATAACCCCTTCAAGATCCTGTATCTTGGTGGGAGTTTTTTTTGACCGCTCACCAGTACTAAGCTAGTCAAGGGAGAAGAAAGAGGGCATCTCTATACATGTCAACCACATACTAAATTGAGCATATGTGATGTGGTGATTATCAATCATTACATTGGTGGTCAAAGCTAGCTCCTTTGGCAGGAATTTTGTTTTGTCCTTTTTTTTTGGGGGGGGGGTGCGAGTGGTATGAACTGGTATGTCCCAGATACAGGATCCTCCCAAGATCTCCAACCTCTAACACACTCATCTGCAATAGATTTGCATTAACTTATGTCCGAGAGAAGATACCTAGAGCTTTAGGTTTCCTGATAAAGAAAGAGGGCAACTTTATCAGGTGAAACATCCAAGTATGATTAGTTGAGCATACTGTTGCAACTTTGTCTAGTTCATATACATTTCCTCAAAGTACAACTCTTTTGGTTCACTGAATTAGCTAACAGAGAAAAGTATCTGTTCCATTTGCTTGCTGAACATTACTATATGATACTTAAAAGGCTCTGTGAGAAGGATTATTTGCTGGAGACGGTGCATGATACTTGGAAGAGGTAGAGAGGAGTGGTACACTAATTGGTTTTGTACCATCAATGATACTGAATATATGAATGCATTCTCCCTTCCTGGTAGCATATACATCTATTGCCTTGACTGTATTTTAGAATTTCTCTGATTATAAGTGAACCTCTGCTTTGATAAATATTCCAAAGAGCAAGTCACTGTAGATGCTGCTGGGAAAACAGCTTACTGTTGTCTCAGCTGATGCTACTATATTACATTAAATAGTTTCTATTCTCTTCCAGACAAGCCACCAATCGAGGAGCTACAATATTTCTTGGAGTTTCAAATAGCCAGAGTTTGGGCACCTGAGCAAAGTAATTTTCCAGGTCAGCGCAAGGAGCCTGTATGTCCTTCCCTTCAGTTCAGCCTGATGGGTCCCAAGCTTTACATTAGCACAGATCAGGTAATCTTTTTGCTCTTAGATCTTGGAATCAATTTTCTTTTGTTTAGAGAAACAAACCTGAAATTGGGGCTTCAAGAACGATAGGCAGAGATGACTACTTTTATGGTTGTCACTAATAGTGCTGCTGGTACTGGAAACAGATTTTACACCTTGGTCATTTTCACCTCAGTGTATCCAATCTCATCTTCATGTGGAGGTTCAGGGGGCCAATTTTTACCCTTGCCTTCTAAGTGTTAAAGTGGGATGACTTAGATGTGGCCTTGAAGGTCTGCATGCCTTGGAGTTTTTGCCGTGTTTAATCACTAATGGCATGCGGTGACAAATGCAGGTAACAGTTGGTCGTAAGCCTGTTACTGGGCTTAGGCTTTGCCTGGAAGGTAGCAAACAAAACCGACTTGCTATCCATTTACAACACCTCTCATTTCTCCCAAAAATTCTTCAACCCCACTGGGACACGCACATGTCCATAGGTGCACCCAAGTGGCAAGGGCCTGAGGAGCAAGACAGCCGGTGGTTTGAGCCAATCAAGTGGAAGAATTTCTCGCATGTAAGCACAGCACCCATAGAACACAATGAGACTTGCATAGGAGATCTTTCTGGTGTTTACATTGTCACAGGTGCTCAGCTAGGTGTTTGGGATTTTGGTGCCAAAAGTGTCCTACACCTCAAACTTCTCTTTTCCAAGGTACCTGGCTGTACAATAAGAAGGTCTGTGTGGGATCACAGCCCTTCAAATATCTCACAGAGACAGAGGCCTGATGGTCCATCTTCTTCAGCCACGATCAATGAAAGAGGTTCAGATGAAAAGAAGGCAGACAATTCAGTTCAATTTGGGAAACTGGTTAAGATTGTTGATTTGACGGAGATGTTGAAGGGGCCACAAGACATTCCTGGTCACTGGCTAGTTACAGGAGCCAAGCTTGGGGTGGAGAAAAGCAAGATTGTGCTACGTGTAAAGTATTCCCTACTGAACTACTGAGATCCGCTTCTATTGTGATTTTATCATCCCTGGATGGCATCTTGAGCATCTTTTTTTGCACAGGCCAGTCGTGTTAGCTTTTTTCTTGTGTACATTCCTTTTCTTTTAATAGTATTTTTTGTGCTTAGTTACACTTTTTGGGGCAGGTTTGTCTTTCTTTGAATGGTTTTAAGTCTTTTTCGTAGTAGGCCTTTTGAAGAGTTTCAACATTTTATAAGGCCTACTGCTTGGTTAGCTTGAGAGGAGCTGAGATAATTCAGTTGTGATTCTTTATTGCAGTTGAAAGGTATAACCCGTAAGTCTTGTGAATGTTCTCTCTCACGTTTTGGTGAGTAGAGTTGTATTGTTTTTATGATTATTCTTTTTATGAAATTGTTGTAAAGGATATCATTCTCGTTGAGAGTTTCTAGGAGAGAGAAGAGGTAAGAAGAAAACAGAGAGGATACAGGATCGAGAAGCTTCTAAAAAGGCGAAGAGGCTTGGCGGGGGGGGGTTTCAAACCACACGCAATTATGAAAAGCAGGGGGGGGGGGAAAACAAAAAACAAAGCCCCGCCGGGGGGGGGCCCCGGGGGGAAGGCCCCCCCCTCGGATTCGTCTGTTTCTGGGGTTAGGTTAGGGCTAAGAACAGAATATCCACTAGTAGACCATATCTTTCATTAAGATAGCCTGCTCCAATAGCATCCGAGAACCATGTCCTGTGTAAGTTGGTGACTTGAATTTGTAGCATGTGGTGAACGGTGTGTTGCAGATATCTCAGTATCCTTTCCACGCCTGTCCAGTGTTCTTTAGTAAGCCAATGCAAGTCCATTATCACTAATATAATTGCCCGGTATAGCAGGATGAATGAGTTGTGACAGTTCAAACTTTCATTGTGAGAACCGATGTGGTAATCTTAGTACAACTTGAAGACTCCGTGCATCAGATTTCATGAGATGATGAGTGATGAAGTGTCCTGTTGACATGACTTGTTAAGTTAGAAATTCCAATTATGGTCTGGATGTAAAATGGAAGAAAAGAAAGTTCAAATTTACATTTGTTGTATTGAATCGCTTGCGAATGCACCAAGGAATTGATTCTTCATGGAAAACGAGATGAAACAGGTCATAGAAAAAAGTAATCTCGGGAACCTGTAGAGATTTTGACAAATCCTACAATCTGATAATCGGCTATGATAGAAGTCGGTCATATTCCACCACTACACAAGCTTTAGAATCCATTCCTTTTCTGTCATCAATCAGCATACATGCTTCTACATTTCCCAGGTACACCGTTATTCATTGTCAAATTTGTCTCAGTTCTTAGCACCAGAAGATAATGCTCTCCACAGTAAAAGTTTAGCTGTGTTCTGGGTTTTTCTTGGACTACTTACTGGGGCAGAGACATTTTGTTCCTGGTTAGGGGTTTTCACCTGTAATGAATACATCTATTCTGTTTTGAGATGGGGTAGAGACACGTTTTTGAAGCAGTAACCTTGTTTTTTCTGCATCTTCATAGTGACACACCATCATAATGTCCAACGGTGAACTTAGCCATTGGGTGAATCATATCGTGTTGTGCATGTGTTTTTGTCCATTTTTGCGTTTTCGTTGTGTGGCTTTGCTGATAATCCTGACTAATCCTGTCTTTGTTGGAAAAAATAGAATCCGTTAAGCCATGTTGGCAATGGCAGAAGAACATTTTATTGTTGGAGTCTTATTGAATCTAAGCAATTACAATCTACAGAAATTGCATACCAAAATTATACATAAAAAGCACAACATTTTGCCTTAGTTTTACTTTTATGAGTTATTTTTTGTACCAAACGCAATAAAATTTACATTTATATCATCAGATACTGCCCACTTTCCAGTCAATGGGTTGTAAACGAAACCTGCAATCTCTTGAACCTGGACATTAACAGTGAAAACAATGTTACGAGCTGAGGCCACTTTAAGCATGAATTATACTTCAGGAAAGAGCACGTTAACGTAGAGAATATTACAGAGATAAACACTCGTTCCAGGATGAGGACTAGTTCTTCAGGAGTAAGGAAACTAGACCACTGATGTGTGCCTTTAGGGAGCTGCAAAAACAAAAAAAATAAAATACACGAAAGTAAGAAACCATGGAAAAAAGGCTTAACAAATCTCCTAAAAAAAACTCAGTAACAACAAAGAGGTGAAGGATCCACAATGTGCGGACCGTATTGTTTTGGAAGCTATGAAATGAAAATTGAAATTCGGTCTAAGATAATTCACATGTTTCTCAGTGGGGGAGCCTAGGTGCAAAATTTAAGTTGCGGTATTGCCACCATCAGGTTTTGGCGGTTTGAAACATGGAAACAGCCACCTACATGAAGTGAAGGCTGCATATATTTGTTCCTCCCAGATCCTGTGGTAACAAAAGCCTCGTACACTGGGACATTCTTTTATGTTGTCTTAATTTCTAAATGTAGCCTGTCAAACTGGACCATGACATCTCAGCTATAGCAGAATATGATTAGAAATGGGTCTCTCTCAGATATCTGAAAGATTTCTTGGAAGTTTCAACTCTCGAATGCATCTCCTGAAATTTGTGGAGTCTCCACATGCATTCACTATTTGACTTAAAATTTCTGGACCAATACACCACAAGATTGATAATTATTCCCATACCTCATCATTAAACCATCAGAAATGAGAAAGATAAGACATACCCAATGGAGAAGGTACTCAGCAGCAATTATGGCCATAGCATATGATCTCATAGAGCGATTTAGTGTAGAGATTACAGTAGCTCCACCAGAAACAGTTAATGCTGACAAAGATTTGCAAAATTCAGCAGGATCTGCTACATGCTCAATCACCTGCAGTTAATTTCAGTCTTCAAGGTGCTGATTAAGGAGAAAAAGTTTCCTCATCCCCACCCCTCCCCACACTACAAGAAAAGAGAAAAACGAAAGAAAAGAAAGATACGTTTAAAACAGTAAATTTCACAACCAATGGAATGAAAATTTGCACTAGTTCATGATTTAGGAAAAGAATACTTGATTTGCTAGGAAAGGAAAAAGAAATGAGCAAAATTAAGCACCATTTCAGACAGAAGGTTAACCACATTACTTGATTGTCTCTAATGATCAAGAAGAAGATTACTTAACATGATGAAGAGACAAAATTGATTTGAATATTAAGACAAGAATTTGCGAATATTTTTTACTCTTCTGTTCAGTACTCACACTAAGAAGCTATGCATTAAGTCTTTCATCTCTGCAAAGTATTGCAAGGACTTTTTGAGTCTGAGATTTGAGTACATACCTATGACAGTATATAAATGGACCATACAAGATTATAACCTAAAAAGAAGGTAACAGCATTGTAAAAGAAGTTGAAAAGAAGATGCTCATGATTACTCCATCAAGAAAACCAATAATATATATCCAGTGAACACTGAACTCATGTCTCCAACCCTTCACCAAATAATAACATACCTCTAGAGCAATTACAGCATCAAACTTCCTTTGTTCCTCAACCAACTTTTCTGTCCATAAATGTACATGTATTTTATATGAGCTACAGAACGAAAAAGTTTGACTTGGAAAGTTAAAAGAAAAAGAATCTTCTAGCAAAATTAGATTTGAGTATAGAAATGATCAACAACAAACTAAAAGTCCAAGACAATGAATATTTGGGCTATCAGTGCAGAATGAGTCTCAATATACAAATTAAAGAAATAGCTTCATGAACTGCACTAATCCAACATATAAATGTGGCAAACCCACCAAGTGAACATAACCAACTGATATCACATTCCTAATGAATCAACATTGAGCCATGAATCACGAGCAGGACAAATTGTTGTCAGATCAAATCAAAAGGTATATTAGACAAACTAATGTCAACTTGCTGAACAGCAAATCAAATGGTTGATTTGAAGGTTTCTAGTAATCCCATGCCTCAAAAGATTATTGCAGTGTAATCTTGAAGGCAAGCAGCAGTAAGCCAGTACAGGATGTTCTGAAGGGTAAAAACCAGACAGTAGTTTTCTCATGAGCCAGTAAGTTCTTCCCTGAATTGATTCCTTACTTTCCAGTTCAACAAGTGGCCTACCCAAATGGATACTATTACAGTTGCTAATTCCGAAAGCTCAAGCTATTAAGGGGCCACAACAATGTATATCAACACACACTACCTGCATGTGCAGGGCACCACACACACAGAGACACATACAAACCAGAGTTCTGTACATGACACCATCATGTGGAAGCAAGGAGACCATGGCAATATATAGCACAAACTCCAATGCTACCATGTTACAACCACTTATCCCAAAAGCTTGAGCTGTTAAGTGCGACAACAATATATGTCAACACACACTGACACGCTTATTCACAAAAAGGTTTTAGAATGTGTATTATGAATCTTAGCTGCCTGGAGCAGGACTTGTGCAAAGTTTCCACCTCTGAAGATTTATTTACAATTTCTTTATCAGTATCGTGGCTACAGTCAATTCTTCCCTCCCCCACTCTAAACTAGACAATTGGTTGATGTCAAGTTGGCTGCTCATTCTTATTTGCCAATCCACTACCTAACTAATACACTGCTTTATAAACATGTATACCAAGAAATCTGTCAGCAAAAGAGGGTTAAAAATAAATAAATTAAAAAAAAAATACAACAGAAGAATATTGGGGATGTACCGGCAGTTGTGCAACAATATTCTATTGATGTCATTGGATCCAGTTCCTGTGCAAGTTAACAAAACTATCAAAATCCAAATGAAGTTGAACTTTTCAATTTTGGAAATTAGAATATTTCTTATCATTACTGCCAATATTTAGTATCCATGTAACAAAGAGGAAAGAATTATAAAAACAAACCACACATCTTAGGTTAGGGAGAAAAGTGCCATGGTGAATCACAGAACGTAGGTCTTAGTCCCCCAACTCATTGCCTATTGTAAACTATACATGTTGGAAGATACAATCATCCACCCAATCACACAAAGTGGGTTCCATCATTGAACTCCAAAAGTCAAGGCCTGCTCCTGAGGTCTCTATAACCAGACTAACTTTTATAATTTATCTCACCCATCCCTGCTAACAAACTAACCAAAAGAGAAAGATCCCATAGATAAGAATGTTTAAGTAGAAAATGTAAATGAGGGGAACTAAATAATATATTACAAAGAGATTATACGAGGAAGTTAAATATTTCCAGACTGTAAACAAAACAGGAACCCACATTGTTGTTGCAAAATCCTGTTCGGCAGTGCAAGCGAACCTGCAAAAAATGTGCTTGATAGGGTTGGTCGAGGAACGTCTCTCACAATCGAGTAAGTAGAAGCTCATAGCTTTAGAAGAATAAAACAACTTGTAGAGCTCTCTATGCTAGAGAGAGTAACCCAAGAGTGCGTACTTGTTAATGAGGAAGGTGTGGGTATTTGTAGATCTTAGGAGAGGTTACCTTAACTGTGCAGTAATGGAGTTTGAATGGAACTCTGTAATTGTTGCTAACTTCCTGGAGAGATGAATCTTATCTGCCAAGAGAGTATTACTTGGATTGTAGTTGTGGAGTCCAACCTGAACTCTAAGAGCAATTCAAAATACCTGACTTGATCGGAATCCCTATCCCTATCTTTAAGGAGGTTGGATATGATTCAAATTGTGCACGTTGCTTAGTGCCTTCGTTTCATATGTTTATTTGTGGTCCGACCAAGGTTTGATCAATCCGGTTCTTCTTTGGTCAACCTAGGTAGGTCTATTATAAATCGTCCATAACATAAGCCCCCTAGTCACTTGGTCACTTTAATTCCATGTTTGGGGTTTGTTCCGTGTTAAGCCCCCCAGTTCAGTGATTCTGTTCAACCACAACCAGTTCGACCATGTCTATGGTTTGAGCACCACGAAAATTCATATACGTTTGACCAAAACACTGGCTTAAATAAAGATGATACAAAAGATCTAATCTCCATAAATGCACTGCTTGCAACATTGGTCGAGCAAAAGTCAGGCCAAACTCTGCCCGACCAAATCAAAGCTTGATTAAGAGGAAAACCTAGTCCCTTGGTCCTAGCATGGAGCCACCGTGACCAAGTGGCATATGGTTTGCCTCAAATAGACCGATCAGGATAGCGATTGACAAAACAAATACAACAACAATAACAACAACAACAATAAGCCTTGTCCCAACTAAATGGGGTCGGCTACATGGATTCTTGCCCTCCAATCATTTATGTTCAAGGCCATGCTAGATACAAGGCCTAAGCTATACATATCCTTTCGCACCACTTAGGTCTACCCCTAGCTCTTCTAGTTCCTTCAATATGGATTATATCACTTCTCCGTACAGGAGCATTTATAGGTCTCCGTTGTACGTGGCCGTGCCACCTCAAACGACTTTCTCTAAGCTTATCACTTATGGGAGCAACTCCCAGACCAACTCTAATATGATCGTTTCTTATCTTATCCATCCTAGTTTTGCCACTCATCCATCTTAGCATCCTCATTTCTGCTACATTGAGTTTATCTATATGATTCTTTTTAACAGCCCAACACTCAGCACCATACATCATAGCTGGTCGAACAACGGTCCTATAAAATTTTCCTTTAAGCTTTAATGAAATACGCGATCACATAAGACCCCGGACGCACCTCTCCACTTCATCCACCCTATTTTAATTCTTTGGGAAACCTCATCTTCTAAATCACCTCTTTTACTTATGATTGAACCTAGGTACCTAAAACAATCACTCTGAGGAATCTCTTTATCATTAAGTATCACCACCTCATCATCTGCCCGATCATGACTAAAGTTACAAACTAAATATTCAGTCTTCGATCTACTAAGTTTAAAGCCTTTTGATTCCAAAGCTAATCTCCATGATTCTAATTTGGTATTAATCCCCACTTGGGTCTCATCAATCAACACAATATCATCCGCAAAAAGCATACACCAGGGGACCTCATCTTGAATGTCTTTGGTTAATTCATCCATTACTAGTGCAAATAGATATGGTCTTAAAGTTGACCCTTGATTGACAAAACAAATATGACTAAAAAAACGCATCCGATAAAATTGCCAAAAAGGTGAAAATCATGCTCGACCAAGAACAAGGTCAATCAAGGAATTTTAATATTAAATAAAGTATGGTCGACCGAGTGCAAGATCAACCAACAAAAGCATTAATGCAAATATTTCGCTCACTGTGCAACTCTTCGCATCGCTATTTAGCATATGACTTCTCGGCCACAGAAACATGGTCAATTCTGGAACAAATATAGAACACTTTTTGACCATAGAAAATGGTAATTGATGAACCAAATCAAAATATTCAAGCACAACAAGTTGTGGACTCACAAAGGTATAAAGCAAAAGATGATCAAGCAATTTCGAGGTCATCATAAAAGCTAGGGTCAAAGGTCACTCCACAAATTAATAAGCTGCCTAGGCTATCTTCAAATTTGATCGAGCACAAGTCAAGCCAAAAATCGTTCGACTAGATCAAATTCTGGTCGGAAGAAACTTAGTCCCTTGGCCTCGAACATGGAATTAGCGTGACCAAGTGACTGGGGGGCTTATGTTATGGATGATTTATAATAGACCTACCTAGGTCGACCAAAGAAGAACCGGACCGATCAAACCTTGGTCGGACCATGAATAAACATATGAAATGAAGGCACTTAGCAACGTGCACAATTTGAATCGTACCCAACCTCCTTAAAGATAGGGATAAGGATTCTGATCAAGTCGGGTATTTTGAATTGTTCTTAGAGTCCAGGTCGGACTCCACAACTACAATCCAAGTAATACTCTCTTGGCAGATAAGATTCCTCTCTCTAGGAAGTTAGCAACAATTACAGAGTTCTCTTCAAACTCCATTACTACACAGTTAAGGTAACCTCTCCTAAGATCTATAAATACCCACACCTTCCTCATTAATAGGTACGCACTCTTGGGTTACTCTCTCTAGCATGGAGAGCTCTACAAGTTGTTTTCTTCTTCTAAAGCTATGAGCTTCCACTGACTCGATTGTCAGAGACGTTCCTCGACCAACCCGGTCGAGCATAGTTTTTGCAGGTTCGCTTGCACTGCCGAACAAGATTTTGCAACAACACACATTATGGTTCCAAGCTAACTATAAATGATCCAAATATTCTCACTATGAGGACTCTGGTACAAACACCCTGAGATTTTTAAAACGTTAAACTCAATGTGCTTATGTCGCACTATCATTTTGATGTCGGCTATGCCTGAAAGCTTGGAGGCTAGTGAGGTGCACACATGGTCAGGACAGATTACATATGATGTCTTTTGGCTTGGTAGTATCCAAGAAACTACATGCTCTGTCTTCATAAGTTGCAGTAATTAATGAAGGGTGTTCTTGTAATCTGCTGATAGAGGGTTTTTTTGAGTTATTATGGCTTAAGCTTTTCCTAATATGGCTCTGTCTTGGGCATCTTACTTATCAGGAACAGGACCCACCACTGAAGGTCTAATATTGTGTTTTAAACTGAACTCAAGTTGGGGGGCAATAGCTTGGGACATGCAATCTCTTCCCTTTTTCAGTCAAGAATTGTTGGAAGACTGGTTTTCAGCAGTGACGAGACTTCCTCTCAAATGTTTTGCCTTCCTAACCCAGGAAAACTAAATCAATCTGGTGAACCTTCCAAACCTCAACATTAAAATTTTCTTATAGTTCACAGACAGAAAAACATCAGAAAACTTAATTTATCATAAGTGGAAAATATTATGAACTTTCTCATAAAGCTCAACTCGACTAATGGAGAACTCAACTTTCATTTCTTCATTTGTATTCTTCTTGCCTCTTTCATTTCTGTTTTGTGTGGACATCAAGTCTTCCCTACTTTGTTTGAAAGGATCCATGTAGCCAAACCCCCTTAAGTTGGGAAAGGCTGGGTTGTGTTGTGTTGTAAACTAACATTAAACTGAACTTGAAATCAAAGTTATTTGTGACTATATGAAACCCTAATTTAAGAAACTACAAATATTTTCATTTTTTAAATCTCCTAGCTAAGTTCCTAGAAATCCAAGTACCCTACATTTCCCCAAGATTGTAAACTCTACTTTTTCCATCACCAAGCTGTTTTGAATAAGATTCTAAGTAATTGACTCATGTATGTAAAAATTAAGAAGAATCCGAGTCAGGAAAAAATTGCACACTAATGTCAGGATTGTAAGAAGTATGACTAGAAGCTGCATATCAACATCAGGAACTTAATGTGTCTACTTCTTATATTAACCACTACTTGTTTCTAAAATCTGAAAAGGATAATTCCAGATGAATTTGACCCATTAACGATCAAAGCTCCAAAGTTCAAAAATAGCCAAATTAGAAAACAGCTTCAGTTCAGAGGTGAATACATCATGGTTTTTCCCTTTTTGGGAGGAAAGCCCCACTCATGTCAATATTTAATGAGGTGTTAGGCAAATTGCAATGAAGAAAGAGAAAGTCAGAGCTCATGTCAGTGTCCTCTTAATGCTTTTGACCCTGTGGGAAGAACACTGGGTAAAATCCTAAAGTAAATTTAACTGTATGACCATTCTAAGGAATTCTACGGACAACATATTTAAACCACAGAGAAAGATTTACAAAGGAATGGGTAAAAGTATTGCCCAGAAAAATGAACAACAACTTGTTTGCATAATGGAAGAAATACAAAAGACTGTGTATAAGTGTAGTTGATGGCTATACATTTGCACATGGACATATATGGAAAGAAGTTAGATGATATTCCATGTTTTAGGATAGAGGACACATACCGCATGAAGCTTTGCAATTTTGATGTTTTTCTCCACTGCATCTATTCCTGTTACAGAAGCTCCCATTCGGGCCAGAGGCTGTAGCAGCAGTAGAAAAACATCATGAGCATACTCACTTGCGGCTGAAACTTTGAATGAAGTAATAAAATAATATATGCTGAATGAGTCCATATTACATGCATTCATCATTCATTTGCATCATCATTACCTCATGCATTTATGAGAATGACATTAAATTAATAAATTCATTTCTCATTCCAAAATAAAGATAATTACTATTATTCGATAGAATAGACTGCCAAAACAAGATTCATGGAGCAAATCCCGTTTAGCTGGGATGAGATCTAATTTGAGTTTAATTATTTCTATACACTTGCAGAGATATTCTAGCACAAAAGACATCAAGAAAATATTAAGAGCTATTTCATTAAGCTAGACACCAAGCAAATATAAACATTTAAAAAAGCTACAATGAAAAAGCTCCACAGCCTGAATAATAGCCTTTTCAAAAACCATTCAGAGGCTTGAACATCCTCCAAGCATTATCTACAACCTGGGCAAGCAGTAGGCACCTCACATAATCCAAGACAGCAAAAAAAATGTTTCTGGTCCAATGACAAGGTTATGCATGCAGGGCAGGGGTATCTTGAGGAACCATTGGACTGGAATCTATAACCCCATGCATAGGCCCTTCAATTTTTTTGGAGGGTCCAAGTCTATCTTATAGTTTTTGGAGGAAAAAATAAGGCTCCTAACCCAATGGTTTTGAATTTGCACCCTTTAGACTCATGCATGGACATGCCCCCTCTATGCCAAGCAGTATAATTAAATCATTGTGAGAAATTTATCAAGTTTTATATGTTGAATGGTTATGCACAATGCCAAGTATGACATAATAATATCACTGGATGAATACCAAAGATTAAATTAGGATAGTACCTCTGAAAGAATACCACCTCCACAACCAACATCCGCAATTTTCAGTCCTTCAAAAGGCCTAGCACAATAAGGATCCTTTCTGAACAAGCATAAACAATCAGCATTTAGAGAACAATGATGGCAATACAATACGTGGTTTAATGAGTTAACATATTCGGAAATAAGAACATAAAATAAGACAACGAAAACAAAACGTCACATACAGTCATAGCATCTCAGAATTCGGAACTCATAAAGATTTCATAGTTTAGAAGAAAATATCATAAAACATCAGACGAACGAAAATTCTTTATATATATGAATATTTTATAAAGAATTAGTGTCAACAAGTTAGCTTGAAAATTTTGACCTGGCATGGATTTTCAGTTTCCTTCTTTCGTTGTACAAGATTATACGAGAACTGGGGAACCATATAAGTTTTCCCAATATTTGAAAGTCAGTACAAAGTTCCAGACAATGCAAGCAAGCCAAAAGGCACATCAAGAAGTATTAGATTTTTCTTTATATTGGAATTAATAGTTCCTTAATTCAGACTGCAAAGCATGCAAAATGCAGACCATAAAGTACACAAGCTCTTATATTAAAGAAAGCAAGCAAATGTTGCTTCCTTTTTGGCTAAATCATGCACCAACAAAGTAGATATTGAATGCCTCAACCTTTGAACTTTGGTCCATTGTGTACTCTACTTGTGTGGGACCCATGCTAGAGATTTCCCAACAAATTATGATCCTCCATATGCAACAACTTCAGAATTTATTTAAAAATATTTCACTAGAGATTAGCTCATTGGAACTCTATTGTGTGATTTTTTCTATATTATACTCACTTGCTGTTTTAATAAGACAAAAAGTGAATTTTACAGAACTTCTAGTAGTGTTCTGTTATCGATTTCTTCAATAGATTGTCTCGTTGTCATGTGCACTAAAGACAGAGCCTCACTGGTGTTGGCTTGATTCTTCTCCCTGCTTCAACTTCTATGTTCACCTAGATACTGTGAGTCCATGAGAACTATGGTCATTTCTCTGAACCAGAGAGCTGCTGCATATGGTGATCTTTCTCTTGTGTTGACTGTCATCTCTTCTTCCTATGTTAACCCTTGTTGGAGATATTTCTTTCCAAATAGCTCAAACAAATTGCTATGAGAATCATCCTAACCAAATGGCAACTGGATACATCTAATGTCATAATGTTTGGTGTTCAATAATTACATGAATACGGGGAGATTCTTGATATCTCATTAGGAAAATGACTTATCTTGCAATGAACGATATCAATAAACAGCTCAAAACACTGAAACTTAATGGAAAGAAAGAGTTATATGTTTCTTATTTTTCTCCCACCTACAATAATCACTTTGTTAGCATGCAAAATCATTTTCCCCTACGCAGTTGCCTAATAAGGTGGTAATGTAATGGCCCCATAAGATGTTTGCAGAAGAAGGGGAGGACAATATAATCAACCTACCTGAAATGTCGGCAAAGAGTGGACCGGATGAAAGAAATTCTTGCTGGGTTCAAAGCATGTAATGGTTTAAATGGTCCTTCAGGGTCCCACCTGCCCATTGCATAAGAATAAGACCAAGTTAGATACCATGAAACCCATCATGTAAGATCTCAGTTTCTTCACAGATATATGATTGGAAGTATAAGTAATACAAACACTAATAAAAAGTAAAATAATTATGTAGTTATAACTCATAACTAATCTAAGAAGTATTCATAAGTAATCTTAGAAAGAGAAAAGACTTCTGTAAATCCACAAAGGAAGGTCTTCCTATACAACCCACCGAATTTTTAGTTGCACTGAAGGATGACATGGCATTTTGATTTACTTAATCATCTAATTTGCCATGTATTGGCATGCAACCACTTGGTTGCGGAAGCAACCTCTTGTTGGTCCTGGATTCAAAGATCATCTTGCCATTTGGATAGTTCCCTTCTAAACTTGACATATCAAACAGGGGCC
Source organism: Hakea prostrata (assembly GCF_041222555.1). NCBI lineage: Eukaryota > Viridiplantae > Streptophyta > Magnoliopsida > Proteales > Proteaceae > Hakea > Hakea prostrata. The sequence continues at coordinate 69,894,999 of NC_142601.1, read as the reverse complement.
TTAGTTTCTAGCTATCCACAAAATTGGACCAACCTAAACAGTCATGTGGCTGGTTTTTTGTCTGTATGAAACCCTCCCTATGTAAGCCATGTAGGAAACAGCTGCTCTATAAACATATAAAAATTGATAAACAAACTCATAGTGAAACAAAAAGCTGTGCTCAACTACTTCCAGATTTAATTCTTAATCGGTCATTTTCTTGAAACACAACCAAAGCCAATCAATAACAAGAAGGCAGCAGAGCAGGATTTTCGGTCCCAACCCCCTTTCATGTGATTTCACTAGGGCTAGGGTTGTGACGGATCTGTGGTGGCGGCTGGTTAATTATAATATACAGATAACCCCTCATGGCTCTCTGGCAGTATCAGATCCTAAATCTTCTATTTAAATATTCTATCAGAGAAGAAGCAATGATTGGAAAACCAAATTGCTAACAAGGTTCTAAACTTTGATTTACAAATAGATTTCACCCCAAAGGAGTGGATGATACCAACTCACCAAGCCTTATCACAACGTATACAGGAGTTGGCAATTGAATAATATTCTGCCAAGCTGCTCCGTTACACGCCCTTTCTGTCGTGCAAGGAATTCGACGGATACGGTAGAACTCAGATATGAATTTCTCAAACAAGAAAATTCAAACCTAGACATAAAAAGAATCGTCTAATAAGCTCAGTATTGATGACAAACGCTTCACAGATGTTAGAATTTCAATCCCAATTGTTTAGCTGTAGTTGTCGTGTCCTCAGTTCGTGGTTTTTCTTATTTAGTGATTTTAATACGATGTATCCAAAGCCAAGTCCATAAAAAACATATATTATGACAAGTTATGCCATAATTTATACCAGAAAAACGTAAAATTGTACAAAGATTAGACCAACTAAGATATTATATAATGTTTAGTTTTCCAGGCTCACCAGGTTTCAGCAATGGCGGAGAACTTGGCTAATTCCACCTGGTTCAGAGACGAAGAAACGGAAGTTCTCACCGCATTCCCATCATTCTTTTCAATAACCTTCGCCGGAGATGTTTCGGATGCTGGAACAGGAAATGGATCAGGCGAAGCAGGTTGAAGGACATCCGCATAAGACCTTATTTGGAGGAACTGAGAAGATCCCGAGATCGAGAACGGTGAAAAAGGAGAATTGCAGCAGAGAGCTCGACATAGCTTCAACGACTTCGTAGCCATTTGTACATTCAATCAATGGAATTTTAGGGTTCAGGAGGGTTTAGTAATCAAGTTTCGAATTCAGAATCGGAGAGCCAGAGCTGGCAAGGGAAGCAACCGTTAGCTTCGACGTGAGCTGACATTGGTATCGTAACTCGTACAAGAGGTTCAGTTCTCTGACCGCGAATAACTCTAGGACAAGGTTGGTCCGGTTGGTCCTGTCGGTTCGAACCTGATCGGAGTTGAACAAGGTTTGGGTTGAGAATGAGACACCTTGGTTCGAACGGTTGGTTAGGGCTGAAATTTCGTGCTTCGTCAGGTTGACCAAGCATTGAAGGGTATTGTACTCCGATTCAACTTCAGCAACATTGTGCTATTAACAATCGAGATTTCGATATTGACTGTTGGCAACTCAAGTCTGCCTCATTGTACCCAGCCCTGACTTAGCCGTAGGAAAGACTGTAAGTGTTGGTATTTCACACATGAAAAGAGGGTAAGAGGAATCTTTCAAGGGAGATTTCAAAAAATTGGAGGCAAAGTGAGGACCAAGTATTGGTATTTCAAAGTTCGGATCTTCTCCCCCGACAGAGACCACACTATGCTCCATTAACTATTGTTGACCAGGAATTACATGGGGATTGGGGAGCCACAGGGTTGAAGTGATGAATTTTTTTTTAAATGTTTTATTATATTTTATTTATGGACTCCACATAATTTGTGGTTGTAAGTTGTAATGCCATGGGAGGAGCACAGAGTGCTTCCTGTCAAAGAGATGATCCACACTCGGTATTTTATACATGAAAAGAGGGTGAGAGAAGTCTTTCCATGCAAATCTCCAAAAATCAAGGGGAAAGGTGAGGGGCATGACTCCCTTGGCCCTGTGGTAACTTTGCCAAGTTATGTTGGCCCTATGTATATCATACAATAAAAAATGAAAGAATGCCGTCTACGTTTTAAAATCCCTTCAAGATTTGATGAAGATTCTTTCAGGCAGACTTGGGTCTAGTTTTTTGTAATTTTTTTGTGTAGTTTTTTGTAATTTTTTTGTGTTGTTTTTTTGGCGAGTAACCCATATTTGTACCCAAAAAAAAAAAAGGTTGGGTGCTTACCGCGTTACATAGGGAACAAGTTCAGATATATAACCATTTAGAAATGACAATGGCTTATCTTATCCATAGCTTGTTTCTTGTTGCATTTAGCGTATATCATTCTTTCGAATTTTTTTCGAGTTATTGCTTCCTTAAACTACGTTCCAGTTTCAGTGGATTGGGTTTCTCAGTGAAGTTTTTCTCAGGAGAATTAGTTGAGGTACATGTTAGCTTGTCATAAACCATAGTACCTGAAAGAAAAAGAAAAAAATTTCTTACCAAAAAAAAATCTCTTTTTATTTCTGGATTTTGCCCTAACGATTTGGATAGTTCTTGGTTAATCTAAACAGAGTGATTTTGGTAAACAACAGCTGTAACTGTAAGTATTCATCTTCGGTCTCTTCCATGTTATTTGGGTAAAATTGAAGTAAACAACACTAATCAAGTAGACAACTCGTCCAGAAAGTGTAGCAGACAACAGTAGAAGTGTAAGACACCGACCCTCGTACGTATGGTTTACAATCCTCAGCTGTTAAATCATCAACCCTGTAACTGTAAGCTTGTTTTGATTAAAAATCGTCTTCCCAGTCCCACTGCTTTCAGTTTCAGGTTTGCCCACGTGAGGTTCTGCAACATTTCTGGGTTTTTCGTACTGTCCTCGCTGAAACATGAACAGAGAAAAAAAGAGAGAGAAAGAGAGATGCAAACTCAAGAACTGACTGCACAGCACGAGTGGGTGAGAGTGAAAGGGAGAGAGGGACTGTACAAAGCAAGCCAAGCCACTTTATACACGCAGCAACCAAGTCCCTAGAACTCTTTCTCTCTTTGATGTAAATCTAATCACGTTCTTGCCCATTTCATGAAGAAAAAAATAGAAATTGCAGAGGTTGGTTTCAGACAGAGGCTTGGTAACGTTCCTTTCCCGAATTTGTCATAAGCTACCTAAGATTTCATCGGTGACAAAACGTGGATATCCTCTTTACCTTTTCTGGGTTACAAGTTATGACAGTTAGTCAAAAACAAGGTCTTCTGTTCCTATGCGTCGGTGCTTTTAAAAGATGGACCATATATCTTTGTTGGTGTACAGAAATACACACTCATAATCTCTGCACTTGTGAACGTGTGTTTTTTGAAGAAACAGAGAGGGGTAGCTGTGCATTTGCTTAGTTATTCCTCTGCTTCTCAGTTCCTATGTTAGGCTTACTTAACTGGTGAATTAGAACCCAAATCCAGATCTGTAAAATGCCTGCTCTTTGCATTCATGTATCAGAGAAAGGGCCACCTGATCAGAGAAGAAGGGTACAGTAACAAATCTGCTTAAAAAGAAAAGGAAAAAAAGAGAGGGACTAATTCATAGTTAGAGAAGGGTCCCAGCTTTGGCCAAATCCTGCAAACGTAAATGAATTCTTTGAATTTTATTTTCTTTTGGTCAAATTCAAACGGTCTTATATTTTGAGATTGTTTCTCCGTGGCCATTGTTTAGTGAACTTTGACTGGGGAACTATTCTATGGAATAGTAAAATCCCTAGTCATTAATATTCTCAAGTCTCTACACCATATCGGCATTTAATGCTCATTCAATTTTCCTCCTATCTTACTCCACATAATTTTATCGCAATGAACTTTGGCATAAGGGTTGCTATGATCATTATGAACGAACCCAAAAAAATTTGGTAAAGATTTCTACATTTATTCTCAATAGATTTTCTCCTTTTCTTTTCAGATCCCCTTATAATATGTAATGGATATTTTTCGTATGGCTTTTTCAAATCTGATGGCTTGTCGTTGTGATCACAACAGTTAGATCGAAAAAAATCACATGATACTAGATTCCCATGCTATAGCAAACAAAGGAGACAATAGATGGGTGAAATGACCAAAATTCCCAATCCCTGGTTGGAAAAGCTTCCCCTCGTGCATCAAACCTTCTTTGTTTAGAAAATGAATAGGAAGACCATTTTGTTTTATAAATATTCAAATAGTAGTAGGGAACCAACAGACTAATTCAAAACATAAGAAATGATAGAATTGGAATCAGATATGAACGGTACACAATCAACAGTATCCCAAGTGGTCTTTAAGTGGGTTCCAGCTTTCCAATTCCAAATAACTGTCCTTGTGCATGGGGCCTTCTCTGTTCATGGACTGCTGTTCATGTCTCCTCTGTTCTCTCTTCTTGCATTACTTTCTCTACTTCCCCTGTTTTTTATTTTTTCAATCTCTTAGTAGCCATTTCAGTTAGAAGTAAATAATTTTCCCCCTGACCTTCACTGTGACTGGATTTCTTCTTTTCACAGAACAATAATGTTCAACCTTCCCCAAAACAGTTAAAAGAGTAATAAACCTAGAGAGGCTGACCAGAGGTTAACTTGACATGGGAAATACTTGAAAATGTAAGTAACTACCAGGAGAGGGGCCCCCAAACCTGGTAATGGTACACCTGTGTCTCTGGGTCAGCCATGAACCTTAAGACTGTGTGTGACCAGAAATGTTGGATTTCCACTCCTTTATTACTAGTTCTATACTTAAAAACATTTTCTAAAGATAATCAAAGTTTGGTTTCTGAAGATGATCAAAGCTTTGAACTGACAAATTTGGTAATTGGTAATGTTAGATATGAATAGTTGTTGCTCTGCATCTGACTGATGCCTAAGGTACTGCTTTGGCAGTAAGAAATTCACTTTTTTTCATATGGCCAAAATGCCGTCGTCATTGTTGACCAAATTTATTGGAAGGCTGTTAATGCAGTAATGTGATGTAACATCATCATAACACTACTGTAGCTGTTCTTGTTTCCTTTCTGTGGTAGATGAAAGGAAAATGAGCTGAAATGGCACGGAACTTGGCTATTATCTCACACCCTTACCTTATGTTCAAAACTTTAGACTGAAAAAGAAAAGTAGAAACCAGTAATGTTAAATCGTCTTAATCCACAGATAAGACACCCAAATAACAAATTTCTGGTAAATTCAGTAGTCAATTGCAGCTTCACCAACTCAAATGCTTACAACAAAGAGAGACCATTTTCCTGTAAGTCTCCAAGATTTCTTCAGTGGTTCAATTGCCAACCTCAAAGCTTCCTTTCTAGCTATTTTCGCAGTAACCGTACTACTATCAACTTCCCACAAAAAGAATAACAGGAGACTAGATTACAACTGAGAAATAAGATACAACTGAGAAATAAGACATATAAAGAATTCAAGTTCACAAATAGAATATCATTTGACACATTCCACAGACACCCAAGACAGCTAACACGTTAAGCAATCTGGAAAACCCAGGTGGAGCTTCAGATCTCTTCGGTGGATAGACAAGAGAACCTGCTCCGTTGCTTCCACAGACACCAACTCCAATCTTTACGCTTGCATATGCATTTGTTTTGTCCAAACAAAGCCCTGGATTCCCACTCAGATCCAAATTCCTTCCCAATCTCTGCAAAAAGATTTGATTGAACGGAACAACACCAAACAACAAATTCCTGCTCAGGTTCAAGTGATAGATGTGTGAGAGATTGCTTAAAGTAACAGGAATTTGACCGGTTAATCTGTTGTTCTGTAGAGATAGAGTGCTGAGGTTGGAAAGCCTAGAGAAGCTTGGAGGAATGGTTCCTGATAACCCAGAATTCGCAAGCCTGAGCTCTTGAAGCTTTGCTAATCTGCCAAGTTCAAATGGCAAAGGGACGAACATGGGATTGTCGTCCATGATAAGATACTGAAGGTTCTGCAACCTATCGATGCCTGTGGGAAGACTTCCTTTCAGTTTGTTGTTACTCAAAGCCATAAAAGCCAAGAAATAAAGGTTTTCAATGGTGTCAGGAATGCGTCCACTGAGAGAATTCGAACTCAAATCGAGCTTCTGAAGAAGACCCAGTTGCCCAATTGTGTTTGGAATTGGACCTGTAAGCAAATTATAGCTCAAATCAAGTCCTTCAAGCTTTCTGAGACTGCCCAACTGGTTTGGAATAGTGCCGCTGAGTTGGTTATAGCTCAAATCAAGGTGTACCAGAGAGGTTAAACTGAAGATCTCTGTTGGTATTTGTCCATGAAGGCGGTTTTGAGACAATGTAAGGACTTGAATAGACTTTAAAGAAGAGATTTGAGGTGGTATGGGACCTATAAATGCCTGATTTGATCGGAGACTGAGCTGTGTCAGTGAAGTAGAAATCCTACCTGGGGATATGGTGATGGTTGTTTTAGTGTGAGTGAAGCACTGAAAGAAGAACAATGATTCAAGGTAGGGAAGATCAAAGATTTGAGATGGAAATATAGCAGTTTTCCTGCATCTTGGGTTTGGAGATGTACCAAAATCAAGCCTGGAAACATGAACACGATTGTCATTACCTGCTTTGCACTCTAAGCCAACCCATGTAGAACCTGGTTTACAAGGACTTGGGTACGAGACTCTCCAGTTGCTATCAGACGACATTATCTCCATGACCTTAAACAAGGTTTCCACCTCAAAGTAGTCCATGTTACTGGAATGGACATTACTGTTGTTATTGTGCTGCTGTTTCTTCCCATTTCCGTGGCTAGGAGTAGGGAATGAAAGAACACAAGGTAATGAAAAAAGTAGGAAAAACAGAGTTACAGAGAGCAAGAAGGAGCAACAACACATTCTGGAAAGCATTTCCTATATGACTGTCTAAGGTGTTCTGAAAAAATGGAGCTTGCTCACTGCAAAAGTTCTCAGAAAATTAATAATGAATTCCATAGGTGAGGCAGATTATAGCTTGTGAGAGTGAAGTTAGAAAGATATGATTGCAGGCATGGTGGGGACCTAAGTCATGCCACTGAGTAAGAATTTGAACCCCAGGTAGGTATATAGACTGAATTTGAGAGAGGGAGAGAGGGAGAGAGGGAGAGAGAGAGAGAGAACCAGGGACCATACCTGAGGCCATGTACCCCAAGTCAAAGACAGTAAATTGGGAATCTTCTCTTCTTTAAAATGATAAAAGTAAAGCTATTTTATATTGTTAGACTTTTGTATTATAGATTATACTGTTTATATGAATCACCGGTCTCACTTGAAGAAGAAGCTGATGAAACTGACTACAGTTCCTGTTATTATAAGATCAAACAACCCTTGTTTCTCCTCTCCTCAACTGCAGTTCACTGATTAAATAAATGTAACAAGCTTCACGTGCAATGAGTAGGTCCTACCTACAATAACCTATCCGTATCTTCTTAGGTTATCATGGGAAAGCTAATTCATTAAAATATTAAATGATAGTAGTGATCAAATAATCCACCAGAGCCTTTATCACTCCTTGGTTGCAGTCCTGTGTCCTGTAACTTTGGCTTGCTGCCTCAATAAATTGTTCTATTACCCAAAAAAAAGAAAGATCAAATACTCCACCTCTCACCTGCATTAAACATGGCCAATTTAGGTTTTCAGGTCTCTGTTTATTATCAGAATTTAGAAACAAGGTGTGCGTAAAAGCCAAAAACATAAAAATGGTAGTCTGTTCTCAACCTGAAGACAGTCAGATTGGGAAGTAATTAAAAGTCAAGAACTGAAAACTCTACAGTAACTCAGAACAGAACAATTTCAGTTCTTAAACTCAACAAAGATGAAATTTCCATGAAGAGTACAGATCTTGAATCTTTATGTCCTCTATAATGAACACCCATCCAGGGGTTTCAGGGCTTCTCTTTCTCTCTGAGTCCCCTGCATCTACGGGAGATTATGGTTTCTGGGAATTACCCAATTACAGAAAACCAGAAAAGTGCTTCTGCAGAAGAGAAGAATCCACTTCATGACCAATGGAAAACCCAGTTGGCCAGTTCCACTTTGTAAAGCAGATGAATTGTAAGGTTAAATTTTATAATGAAATCATACTGACAGACTTGACAGGAGTCTTAAGTCTCACATGAAATACTCCCGTCAGGAAGAATGGTTGTTGTCCTCCTTTTCTGAGTCCAGATGATGGTCCCCTACCTTTCTTCATCTTCATGTGAAGAGAATGGCAAACCAAAATGGCCCAGATTTCATGAATTCAGTGTGGGAATCTCATTTCCATCACCATTCATGACTGGCAATCTCACTCAACCTGTTTTCTGAATTACTTTAATCAATTTCATGCCTTTATTTTGATAATCATGGTGTCCTCTCTTCTTTTTCCCTCTGGTTTTGACATATCACCATCTGTAAGATTGATTTGTTGTTTCTTTGGATTGATTGGATCGGGGGAAATCCATCATTAAGGTAAAGCAAATCTTCAAGCACAAATCCCAAGGTGCATTTGGGTGACATTTGAACATTGCTTCAATTCTGAGCATTTAATGCATCACGAAAAACAATTCAAACCCTCGGATCAAAATGTCAATCTCGACTGAAATTTCAGATCCGACGGTCCAAAATTCCGCTTGACGATCATGCGCATGACTGAAACAATTTTAATGACATTTAAGAGCCACAATACCAAAATGAAATGGAAACTAAAGCCCCACATATTTTCTAAAGGTTTTTGAAGTCAAATTTGTACATTTTATGAGCTGACAAGCTTTTGAAATATTTGTAAGCCATATTATTTTCGTATTTCATTTCAATCTCATTGTATTTGTTATTTTATATTTCTACATAAAAATTGGTTTGGACAAAATAAAGACATCGTAGAATTGGCTGAAGGGAGTAGTAGGGATTTTCTACAATGAAGAGAATGTAACTAAAGGAATCCTAGCAAGACTTATTCAGGGAGCTCAGAATAAAAGCATGAAGATTACAATCATCTGGAGTAACTACTCCCTCCTGGAATATTGGATCCCAATTACTCAAAAGGCTTGGGTAGTCTTTAAGTGCAACCAAATTAATCAAACTTGCTACACAAATTGACAATATCCAAATCACAAAGTTTAAGAGTCTCATCACTCAATCATGACTCAAAACATTTATATTTTTCAAAAACCATCTGACTGGGTCACTCTAACCCAGCAGGACCTCTGTAATTGTAAGCCTTATGTTTTCCAATCCCTGTTTCTATCAAAAAAAAAAAAAAAAAAAAAACGGGCTGAAGGAAAAACCAAAATGCAACCAAAACAAAATCCATTTGGCAAGTCGCTTTAAAAAAAATTTTTTTTTTTGGTAAACGAATATTCATTCATTCCTAATAGAGTTTTCCTCAATAAAGAACGTTCGCGACCTAAATATCCATTTTGTCTCCATTGGTCATCCCAAAGCAGAAATCCTCTAAATCTCTTCCGTAAATCAGTGGTGGCAGAAAACCTATAGATTTTATCCCTTCCGGCAACAGTTGCAGGCTTGCAACGGGGACTCCGCAAGGCCCCAGGCTCCATTTAAAGGTATTAAGCGCCGATCCTCTTCTCCTTTTTGAAGGATTGTGAAAATTGTCCGACTCTGTAAGTATCTCTCCGTTAGACATAATACGGATTTGATCTCCAGAATTCTGATAAGTTTTGATCGACAAATAGGAAAGAAAAGCCTGAAGAGAGGAAAAATCGGAGGAAAACCAGATATTTAGAATCTTTATCCAATTGGCCTGCTCTTGAAGATTTTCATGAATGGTGTTTTAATTTATTTTTTTCTGCGAGTATGTTTGTTTTATGATGTTACTGTACTGTAATTTTGGTTCATTATATTATAATCTTATGGGTTACAATCTAGATTAAGTATTCAGTTATTATATTGTGTATAGTTCTGTTGTTTACCTCTTATTTTGTTTGTTAAGTGGTGTAAATGTTTGTCATATTGTCTGATACATTGAATATTCATACACTTCTTTACCCGTGCTTTTGATTAAAATATATTTGCTCTTACATTGAATACTTGAAATGTAGTTCAAAATCAAGCTTAATTTTCAGATTAACCTAGATGTTTTTTGCACCATCTTCTGCGTCTGGATTGGGTGTTTGTGGATAAGATCATGCTGGTGTTGCAAGTTAGGTTCTCATAATCCACTAACCCCCTCAAGTATCCATAGTTTTGCGCTAGTCACTCACTGCTTGTCTTTGCTTCTGTGAAGATACACCTCTCTTGATGTTAAATCTCTTTACCCTGTTTTATCAAGTAAGCTGTTTCTGGCTTCTACAAGAGAAGGTGAGAAGTTTTACTGAACACAAAATCCAATTAGTCTCTGCAATATGGCAGAAGAAATAATTGGTTTGGACTCCTTAGGATCTCATTGCAGTTTGGATAAGTAATTGTAAAATGGGTTGATGCATATGAAATGCAAGATGAGAACTGATGCACGGGTACTGTTAGATCCTGTGCCTGAGTGAATCTTGGTGTTATACAATCTTATTATTTTTGTAACTTGATTCTGCAAAAGGGTATAGTGACACTGTAGTGGTTGTTTTAATTCATATTTGGGAGTTTTTAGATGCTATCTCCCATATGTTTTCCAGAATAAGACAGCTTTTGTTGAATTGGGATTTGACTTCTGTTATTTTCCTTCCACTAAACATTAGTTCCACTTCAATCTAGACACACTGTTGAAAATTTTCTTTTTCTTTCCTTACACTACTGCATTTCTTTTTCATGCATGTAATAAGAATAGTGAATTTTGTGATCTGTCCCAGGTTGGATTTCTTTGCTTGTTCTGAATAGTCATCTTGGTTAGGAGAATTGTAGGAATTCAATCTTTTCCGTTGGGTTTGTAATCTGTACCAGGTTGGATTTCTTTGCTTGTTGGTTAAGAATAGTGGATTTTGTAATCTGTCCCAGGTTGGATTTCTTTGTTTGTTCTGAATAGTCGTTTTGGTTAGGAGAATTGGAGGAAATTCAATCTTTTCTGTTGGGTTTGATTTGTCAGATCATGCTCAGGGTCCCAACTCATCAGGTTGCAGGCCACCGAGCTGGTGATGGAAAGCTTGGCCCAGTGATAGATGATTCAGGCCGCTTTTGCAAGCCCCTTCAAAGTGGTGAACGTGGGAACAATGAAGTGGCTTTCTACACTTCATTTTCATCCAACACCAGAATCCCGGACCACATTCGTAGATTCTTTCCCATCTTTTATGGAACTCAGCTTCTAGAGGCCTCAGATGGATCTGGTCTACTTGCTCACCTAGTTTTGCAAGATCTTGTCTCTAATTATGTTCATCCATCTGTAATGGATGTCAAGATTGGCTCTAGAACCTGGTATCCTGAAGCGACTGAGGACTATATTGCAAAATGTGTTCAGAAGGATAAAGAAACAACAAGCTTGACTTTAGGTTTCAGGATATCGGGCTTGCAGGTATATCAAAATGAGGAATCAGGGATCTGGAGGCCTGACAAGAAGCGTGTCCAGGGTTTTACTGTGGAGGATGTCAGGTCAGTTTTGCGGAAGTTTGTTTCTTCGAATGCATCTTCAGATATGAATCCAGATTGTTCATTGGCGTCTATTGTTTATGGTGGTTCTACTGGGCTTCTGGCACAACTGTTGGAGTTGAAAGCATGGTTTGAAGATCAAACAGATTATCATTTCCATTCCTGCTCAGTTATTATGTTTTATGACAGGCAGGCAACACTGGAAGGAAAGACATCTGGTGCTGAAATCAAGCTTGTCGATTTTGCTCATGTTTTGGAAGGTAAAGGTGTAATTGATCATAATTTCTTGGGAGGACTATGCTCTTTGATAAAGTTTATTTCGGAGATATTAACAAGCCCAGATGACTGCACCATCTAAGGCGGTTCACGGGAACCTGAGTAAAATTAACTCCCCTCCCCCCCTTTTATCTTTAGCCATTCAGTTCTGCCATGTTCTTATGTTTTTGTTCTGTTAATGGCATCGTTGTTGTAATCATCATTCAAGGCATTCTGCAGCTATCTCATTAGCTTGATACTTCAATGGCTGGACGTAAGATTTGAAGTTGGTAACCATTGCCTATTCAGTAATCTAGTTCTTTCTGTTGCACTTTTGTTCCATCCTCAAAATGGTCTAGTTGCAACTTGTCTCCCATTATTATTGCTAGCCGATGGAATTGATCATGAGCCAAAAAAGAATATCTGTGCTTAAATATTTAAGTTTTCCAAATTGTTATGCCCTTTATGCTCCATTTCTCCCCCTATGGTACGACCACCTTAATGGAAATTTGTAGTTGAAACCTTTTTCTACTAGAAAAGTTTACATTAAGAAAGGGCATTCAAAGAGAACTGAAATCTAAATGAATCTGCGGCTGGAAAATCAACGAGGGAATTACAAGATCTATTTACATGGAAGAAACTAATATAATAAAATCTTGAGACTAATGTGAGAATTTCAAGTTTTCAACAACTAATCTAATGGCAGCCCAGCCGCAATAGTTTTTATGTTCTTTTGCATGAAAACAAGAAGCCTTGCCAATAGGTTATCAAAGGGTACCTTGAAGAACTCATATCTAATGGAATGTATGAGAATCCCAATCGTTTTAACCTTTTCGAATCAGGGATGAAAAGACGCTCCATTTGCTCTGTTAATTGATCAAGCGAAACATTAAAAAGAACGTCTTGACTCTTGAGAACCAAAAGTAGTTCGAAATTCCAACTGAGGCATCAAAGACGTCTATTAAAGATCGTAAAAAGAATAAAAATAATGACAGCTGTGGGATTTGAACCCACGCCCTTTCGGACCAGAGCCTAAATCTGGCGCCTTAGACCACTCGGCCAAACTGTCACATGCTTTAAGATTAATTATCACTAAAAATTAGTACTAATCTGTCCCTAATAAGAATTAAAAAGATTATAAGCTTTATCTGGAGAGTTTATAAAACCAATTAACTAACCCTACCCAAAAAGGACTATAAAACCATTCTGCCCGGTTCTCCTAAACACTTCCTTCATTCGGTGGACCTCTTGTGGCACACTCTTTTATAGATATCCCAACCAAGTCCAACTGTCCAAGTGTCCACAAACTTCGCCACGTGCTTATGAAATGAGCCAGGTCAATGCTCTTGCATGCTTCTGGGATCATTTGCACCACACGTGGACCTTCATTATCATCTCCTCTTCCCTATATAAATTCACACACGCATGCCATCTTCTAAAGAACCTGAAACCTAAAAACAAAACAGAAAGGAGAGAGGTTATCTATCCATGGCGTCTAGTGATGAACACCCAGGCGCTATGCCAAGCCAAGGACCCACTGCAGGCAAACCATTAACGACCGGAACACACATGCTTGATAAAGGGGCTCAGTTGCTACAGTCACTGAAGCCCGTGAAGCAGTTTAAACAGCATGTCTGCACCTTCGCCATGTACAATCACGACATGACTCGGCAGGTCGAGACCCATCACTACGTGACTCGCCTCAACCAGGACTTTCTCCAATGTGCCGTTTACGATTCCGACTCTTCCACTGCTCGCCTCATTGGTAATTTATATACATAGATATTACTGCCACTGCCACTCTCTCTTATAGGCCGTAAGATCTCATTATTCCAATCGAACGATGAACAGGAGTTGAGTACATCGTATCGGACAGGATCTTCGAGAATCTTCCGCCCGAGGAGCAGAAGCTGTGGCATTCTCATGCTTACGAGGTGGGTTATCTTCCCCCGTGTCTGATCCGGTGATCCCCTCTCTTTATGTTAATAGACAACTTATACAGTATTTTGGACGGTTCAGATTAAATCTGGTGCTTGGATCAGTCCGCGGGTCCCAGAGATGCTACAGAAGACGGAGCTCCAGAACCTGGCTAAGACCTACGGGAAGTTTTGGTGTACGTGGCAGGTTGATAGAGGTAAGGTTGTGGTTATCTTTTTTGGTTATTTCGTGAACATATGGGAGGGTATTTTTGTAATTTTGGTTTTTGAGATTCATTGTGGTGGCGGTGTAGGTGACGTGCTACCGTTGGGAGCACCATCGTTGATGATGTCACCACAAGGGGTGAACCTGGGGCTGGTGAAGCCGGAGCTACTGCATAAACGGAACAGTAAGTACGGCGTTTCAAGTGAAGATCTGATTAGATCAAGGGTGGATGTTGAGGAGCCATTGGTGATTAATCCGGCTGCGGATTACTGGAAAAAAACTGGGAAGGGCTTCGCCGTCGATATTCAACAGACTGAGATGAAGCGCAATGCTCCATTTCCTTGAATGGTAGGCTTTTTGGTTGTTTTGGTGTAACGGGGACTAGGTAATTATGTGGGTCTGCTACTCGGGTAGAGTTCTGTTGTCCCTAGGATCGGCATATCTATAGATGTTCATGTTGTATGTAAGTGGGCTGTAAAGGCAAAGGTGGACATGTTTATTTTAAATTTCCTTGAAAAAGTTTTGTTGTTTGTCTCATCTCATCCCTCTCAAAAAAAGAAAGCATTTTGTTTTTTTTAAATCAGTTCGTAAGGCCGGTGGGCAAAGTTGTTCTCTTGTTTTCTTTCAAGCGATTGATTTCATCTAAGAGTACTCGTACACACACAAGGCGGTTTGTGCAGGCCTTTATCATGATCATTAGGATGGATCGAATCTGAATCCGACGAATAAGAAAGCTTAAATTTTTAATTAAGGCGATTATCATATTTTTTTAACTCTTTAATTATTGAGATTATTAAGGGTTTTTTTTTAAAATTTTTTTTATTAATTATCATTCTCAATTATAATAATTTTTTATTATTTTAAATTGTTTGATATCTGTTTTTTATTATTTAAATTGTTTGAAATTTATTTTACTCATGTTTCAGCTATATGGACAGTATTTAGAAAATATGGATTATCTAAAGGCACATTAACATAGCCCATTCCTCCTATTCAAAATGGAGACCAGTTTGAAACCATACTTCTCCTTGGGAGGAAATTTAGGTGAGATCTAATGTTGATATGATTTTTATTCATTTTCAAAATATTCATTTCCAAACTTATAATTTTGGCTTTAGAATATCGAGTACTTTTGTTTGATTTTTATGAATTTTGTTAAACATTTAATATTAATAAAATATTTTATAATTTGTATTACCCTAATCTTAAGGGGTTAGTTTAGTAGACGAAATAGTATGGGGTGGGAGTAGTGGTTGGTTTAAAGCCGAGAAATTTCGGACGACTTTTAGTTCTCCATGGTTTCGGTGATATTGTTGCTCCATCTTCTCAGTTCAGCTCTCACACCAAATAAACCGCCTTTCACATCATTGGACACTCCTGGATCTTCTCGGCCAAAATTAGGTAACGTCGGAGAAGCGAGCGCGTGTGGGTGTGGGTGTGCTAGGGTTTACAATTGAAAGCCAATTTAGAGATTTGATTGTGAAAATCAGAAGAAACAAGTTCCTTTTAGATTTTTTGGGTCTATAGGAGTCGGAGATCTGCATCGCTCGCCATTTGGAGTTCTGAATGAGTCGCCATCGCCAGCTTGGTAGCAAACGCTGCAAACCCCTTCTCACCCTTCAATTTTCCTTTTGAAACATTCAACTCTACCTTTACCTTTGAATAAAGACAAGAATACCTGAACAAACCGTAATGAGAATCTCTGCACACAGCCCAAACAAGCATGCAATACGATTTCAATTTCAATTGTTCCATTTTCATTTCTTGATCGATTTCATCTCTTAACAAGAGGAACTATTTGTCGTCGCCGGTGGTGGTGGTGGTTGCAGGTGTTTCATAAAACCCTAAAAAGTGTGGCGAGTCTCCGATTCGAAATGCTTGGAATCGATTAACTATCACGATGACACCGTCAACTCCATCGTTGTAGGTTTTTGACTGTTTGGTCTTCACAAGCTCCACAGACTTTCGATCATCGCCGGTGGTGGTGGACCTGGTGGTGGTTGCAGGTGTTTCCTCAACTTTTCGATCGGTGGCAATATATCGCCGATAAATTGTATATGTCGTGTCACCCCCCAGCGACAGGTCGAAATATAGCATGAGGGAAAGACTCGATCATGAGTAAAATTTTGATTACACATGGTTCCTCGTGTCGGGTACATTTAGAAAGTGAAATTTAGTCATTTGGTCATATTGTCTTGCTTGCTGAGAACAAGCTTTTTAGCTAAAGAGTTTATTATAACATTGATAGTTCTAATAATTTTGTTAAGGGAGATTAGTCAAAATATCTCAAGAGAAATTTTATGCCTTTGAATGCTAAACACTCAATAAAAAGAAAAGAAGAAAGTGAATGAAAATATGAGAATAGTTAGTACAATTTATTTCCACAATACATTAAAGCATATGTTGTTGGAAGTTGAACAGTACATAAGACCATTCCTTATCGGAATAATGAGTTTAATCTTTCGTGTCCTTGTAATTATAGTTATTGAATTTTTAAAATATTTTTTTAATAAAAAATAAAAAATATTTATTTTTTGAAAATTGAATTTGTCCAACTTAATTTATCAGTGAAATTTTATCAGAAATCATTCTTCTGTTTTTTTTTTAATCATTTATCAGAAATCATTCATTTCTCTCTAAAAGAACACATGTCCATCAAAATTTTCTGATAAAGTTTCATTGCCAAAAATGAACCTCATAAAGTTATTAAATTAAAATGTTATTGTGTGTAGCTAGCAAACATTTCTAATAGGTTTACACGTTGTAATTAATTTATCCTACCCAAGCCCACTCCCCCGGCCCAAAAATGAAAAAAAAACTATAAATTGACAGGATATACGCATATACCTTATAAATCGTTTTCCGCGAGAATCTTTCCGACGAGTCACTCACAAGCCACAACGATCATCTCTGCATCATCTGCCTTGTCTACAGCGAAGAACAAAGAACCGATTCCAAAAGATACAGAAATAAATAAAAACGAACAGATTCCTCGGCTATACTAGTCAATCTCAATCGCCACGCCCGCTATTGAACCTTTCTAGGGTTTTGAATTCTTAGGAGTTTAGGTGTTTCTCCTTGTTGAGTTTGATCAGGTACACTTCGATTTCCCATCAATGGAAGGAGCTGGAATTGCAGAAGAACAAAATGTCTATTCTGTATGGGCATTACCGCCTGAAGACTTGACTCAGAGGTTGAAAGCGGTAATGAAGGATCTGGCATCGGAATTTGAAGGTCCCGAGTTTGAGCCACACATCACCGTCGTCGGAGCTATTCGCCTCACCAAGACTGACGCCCTTCAGAAGTTCAATTCCGCCTGTGAAGGTCTGAAATCTTATACAGCTCAAGTAGATTCGGTGGCTACGGGTACTTTCTTCTATCAGTGCGTCTTCCTTCTCCTCCACACTACTCCTGAGGTGATCTGCAATCATTATTTTTCAACCAAGTTACAGAATATGAATTCTTAGATTTCAGAATCAATTGTTTCAAATGATTCATCTCTTATTTATGGATCGTAGTGATGATTATATTAAATTTTTGTACTTTTTTGTTATCTGATGTGGAGATCATTTCGATGTGTAGGTGATGTCAACCGGTGAGCACTGCACTGCCCACTTCGGATATAAGACTTCAACCCGTGAGTCACTTTAACACTCTTGTCTTTGATTCTGTTTCTTAGAAACTCAAAGAAATATTGATTATAAACTTGGAAGTCATATTCAATTTTATGATCCTCAGTTTGGTACGGGAATCCTCTGTTTCCTTGTAGTTGTTGCTGAGATTTTATCTTTGATCCTTAATAACCCACATTAACTATTGACCAATCAAAGATTTCAGAGGCTTGTTAAATTATGAGAAACTGAAAAAAAGAATATGAGAACTAATAGTCAATTGCTCTTCCATTCGAATTGGGTACGTAAGTGTTGTAATCAGAGTAAACTCAACTAACTCGTTATTTGAGACATGAAGGTAGTACAATTCTAGAGCTACCCAAACTTGACAACAGAGGAGTTGTCATGTGACAGAGTGGAGAAGAAATCAAATTTTCTGGACCCCCATCTGCAAAAGTGCATCACTGAGGCAGAAATTGCAGTCTTCCTCTCAAAAGTATTTTCTGAGAAATTCAATATTCATATAAACTGAAAAATTTTCCTGCATGATTTAGGATGTATAAAGTGAAGAGACGCATCTGAAATGTTTTATGATTTTAGTACTTAAAAGGAAAACGTATACATTAAGTGTGTGACAGACTATGATTTGTGGTGTCAGTTGCAAAACATCAAATAGATAAACTTGGACCAAAGATAAGGATGGAGAGATGAATGAATGTCAAATTTAGGAAAGATAAAGTAAGGAATGGTCACACTACAAGCTAATTTTAGTAGAAGCTCCTATACATAAGTTACAATGAATCATTTCAGATGGATGATGTGTTCGATCCTGTCCAAGAGAGCCTTTGTACAACCATATGGAGTGCTTTGCATCAAACTAAGAAAGCCTGGCGAGACTAAAAATGACCTTAAAAAATGTGGTGAGGGGAAGACATTCATATAATCAGCCATGTAGAAATTATGATCATGAATAGAGCTGATTGGAGGGCACGCATCCATGTAAGTAGACTTCGTGTGGATCAGGTTGAGCTGATTGTGCTGATTGAAAAATTTTCAGATTTATGTTTATAGGGCTTTGTAGTATTGCAGGATATATTGTTTTAACAGTTATAATCCATTAGTAGGGCATAACCTTTGCTTTTGCTGATCAGTGTGTTTTGGTTTTCACATGCTAGCATATATGCCACACTTGAGCCTCCTCTATGGGGATTTAACAGAGGAGGAGAAGAAGAAGGCCCAGGCAAAAGCTAAACTCCTTGATGAGAACATAAGCAGCCTGAAGTTCCAGATCTCCCGTCTTGCCTTGTACAAAACTGATACTGAAGACAAATCCCTCAAATCCTGGGAGAAGGTGGCTGAGTGCTGTCTTAATTAGCCGCTTCTTCTGTTTATGTGTGAAAAACAGTTAAGAGTTCATGGTTTCTTATGTCAAATCTTTTGTTGAAGTTCTTCTCATGCAAACCTGAACTGCAATATATGCATGTTTCTTATGGTGAATATTGATTGTTGTCTTCAGTTTTAAATGCTTACTGTGATTAATAGTTGTCTATACAATCGTATCAAGCAAACTTAAGTAATAGAATTCTGTACTCCCATCTCACCAGCAATGTTTCTGTCGATGGATCTCTTACAAATGATGAAGCTGTCCTGAGAGACCCCCAATACCAGGAGGCCATTAGACATTTTCAGAAATCTCTCAGAAGAAATATGTAGAATCACTATTACTCTTCAATTGTGAGTTGTGACCAGCAAAAGAGACCTAGACTATCTTCATGATACAAGACTACAAGAGTTCAGGATCAATCAGAGGGTAGATTTCTTGCCAGATTGGACCAGTTAGCACGGTTTAAACCAAGCAAGGAGAAAATGTGGTTATAAAAAGGAGAACCAAATCATAGGGAAGAGGTCAGGCTCAACTCTCTTTACGGTATCTAATAGTTGTCATCCCTTAATGCATATAAATTTGCTAGTTCAAATAAAAAATAAGAATAATACAAATTACACCGGCACCCCCAAAACATATTTTGATAGGGATATTTTTTGAATTAAAAGAAAATAAACAATGATTTAACGGTTTTCAGTGACAAATTTGGCTAATTTGTCTAAAAAAATTTAGCTTTGGGGTGTTTGTGTTTTTTAAATATAAATTGGGGATGTCAATTCTTTAAAATCTCTATTTTGAGATGTCAATGCAATTTGCTCATAAAAAAATGTCATGCATAAGTCTGGATGGTAGAAGACCTGTGCTCCCCCTCACACTTCTCTCTCACACAAGAGGGGTGGGCCACTTTGAATGCTAACAAAATGAATAAGAGATAAGACCTTTAGTGGATTCTTTATCGGTGTCACCTCTATTGTGTGGTGAATGAGTGGAAAGGGAGCACATACCTATATCTTGAGGACTAGAGAATCTGAACTCGTCCTGCACTTATATAGGATTTTTTTTTCTTCTTTCTTTTGGACAGGAGCTTTTTACACAGGGAGGGGAATATTAATGATATAGTGTGGCTGAATGGGTATGATGCGACCTCCCCGTTGTAAGAGGTTGGGCTTTTAATCACTCTACTAACCCACCATTGGCTGCACCTAATATAGAATTGAGATCCTTGTGTTGTGGCTTGTAAGAGGGCGTCCAGCCGTTGGATGCCCAGCCCGTGGTACCAGGGTTGGTTACCAATGCCCTACCCCACGCCTGCCCGGACGCACAGGATTTGGATCCCTAGCTTTGCATATCTACCAGCTGAGTTGCTCTCCTGTGTTCTTTTACATTTCAGTTCGTTCAATGCGAATACTTTATATGCAATGTTGACTTTGTTCCATACACGATCATGTATGGAAACCGAACCCTTCTCTTGAAAAAATTAAAAAAATGTTTTCAGAGACGTAAAGCCACGACCAAGTGATCGCCACGAGCATCTCTGCGATTTCTATATTCAAATATAAAGTCTCCTTCAACTCTCAGCTCTGGCAATGCGCTCTATTGAAATACTTCTTGTAAAAGTTGAGGCATCGTCTCTTTGTTGAGTGTTGAGTGTTGATCTTGTGGCCTTCGATCTCCAACCATGGAAGGAGCTGGAGTTGCAGAAGTAGAAAGTGATTATTCGGTTTTTGCAGTACCACCTGAAGACGTTAACCAGAGGATAAAGGATTTGATGAAAGGTCTGAGATCGGAATTCGGAGGTCCTGAGATCGAACCACACATCACCGTAGTCGGAATGACTCGTCTCACCAAGGCCGACGCTCTTCAAAAGTTCGAGTCCGCTTGCGAAGGTCTGAAACAGTATCCGGCACAAGTAGATTCCGTGGCCACGGGAACTTTCTTCTATCAGTGTGTCTTCCTTCGCTTCCGCACCACTGATGAGGTAATTATATGCAAGTATGAATCGCAAGCTTTTATCAAATTGAAATCATGGATATTCGTGATCAATAGGTTCAATTAATGATTTCTTCTATTTCATTCCAAACAAAAAGAATGAAAGAACTGGATGCCTTTGATGGTTCTCCGTAATTCTGATATGCTTTTGATCTGGAAAAATCTGTGGATGTAGGTGATGTCAACCACCGAGCATTGTACTGCCTGCTTCGGATACAAGACTTCCAGCCGTGAGTCTCTCGCTACGCTTTTGATCCAATTACTTGAAAATCTTTATAAGTATTGATTTGTGAACTGCGAAGTCGATTTCTGTTCTCTTTTACACGCTACTATGATAGTAGGTTTATACTCTATATTCCTTATGATAATATATAGTAGGAACATCATACTTCAATATTTCTTACTCGCAAAAATTATGCCATGCTGTTCTTGATCTTTGGTACAAAAGCCATAACTAATTAAAGATTAGATCTGTAGGAAATTTATAGGAATTAAGATCAAAGCAGAAAAACGATCGAGTAAAAGAAGAAACAGAAAAATAAGGAGAGACCACTTAAAAGTTAAAACAGAGATCTCTATGGTTCATCGTCAAGAGTCTACATTCACGGCTTCCACTATTTAGATATAGAGATTACAAAATCCTCACTAACACGTCTTGCAAGGAAACACCCTATGCATATTTTCTCGTGCGATCCAGTACAGAGAAAATCTAATCCTCAAAGAACAAATTGCCTCAGTATGGAAGACGCCCAAAAAAACTTGAGTCTGGGGTTCTATCCAGTTTCACTTAATGAGCAAGGAGGCAACCTTGTCTCCACTGAAGCTTCATGATCACAATATTTCTTGGATTAAACTTCACCATAACAAGGAAGTGAGAACTGAAAAAGAGAATATGAGAACTAAACGAGTCAAGTTGCTTAGAATTTTAGCATGATATGATAAATGACCTTATCGGCAATTATGAATGTAGTAATCAATGCAAGAGAAAATAGTTGGAAAAAACTCACAACTTAACAAATGTTTCACTCAGGAATTGTTACCTGCTTTCAAGAATCAAAAAGTTATTTGATATTTTATATATTGGAAAAAGAATTTAGATTATGTTTATATGGTTTTATCATATTGCAGGATCTATTATTTCAACAGTCATCATCCTCTAGGACACCATCTTTTCTTTTTCTTTTTTCTTTTGTTGAACCCAAAAAAAAAAAAAACTTTTCTTTTCTTTCCTTTTGCTGATCAATACATTTTGGTATCCTTTCTTGTAGCTTATATGCCACACTTGAGCCTCCTCTACGGGGATTTAACAGATGAGGAGAAGAAGAAAGCTCATGAGAAAGCTATACTTCTTGATGAATCAATAAGCAGCCTGAGCTTCCAGATCTCCCGTCTTGCGTTGTACAGAATCGATCCTGATACCTGGGAGAAGGTAGCTGAGTGCAATCTAGGTTAACCACGTCTTTTTTAAATCTTTCTATGTTTAGGACTGGGTTCTAATATTTTCTTTTAAAGTCCTTTTTTCCCCTTATTTCTTTGTTTTAAGTCCTCGTCAGTGTGTTACATAAAAAACAAAGAGAAATTTCATAATCATACCATAGATGGAAAAGTCCAAAATAGTCTTTTATTTGATATATATATATGCACGGCTATGCACAGCAGAGACTGGTGCACAGCAAAAGATGTTTACTCCATCATTTATCCCCACACCAGACTTGTGAAGAGATTCCCACTTGAGCGTTGGTGAAGGATATTTAAATGCCATGCCTATACTGCTGTTAACCTGCATCGGCAAAACCCAAATATCCCAATAACAGTACCCATATATACATATCCATTTCTTGAAAGGAACCCCAGGATAAACGCATCATATGTACACTAGAGGGTTAGTTCAAGGGAGCAAACAGTGCCAGAAATCAGAATGGATGATGGCAAGTCTTTTTCGTATCTCTGTTCTCGCCCTCTACATACATTGACTCCCCAAATAAATGTGCCATTGTTGTTTTTGCCTGGAAAACCTTCAAAGTAATTGTAATTCTCACTAGATAAGTCGCTAGAATAGTCTCGGGTAAATAATGGATTGGCTAAGCATTCTAATTTTTTACGGCTTGGGATCATTACATGCAACAGGCTTCATTCCAATTCCTACTATAAAAAGGAAAATTAGAGAAATGACATGACAGTTTTGGGCTTGAATTACAAAAAAATATAATTATTGTTAAGGAAGTTTTGAGTATACAAAATTGGACAAGCCTAAAGAGTACAATTTTTTTTTTTTGATAACACATATACAGAGTAAATGCACAATCCTGTAATTTTGAAAAGAGAGTATTCACTATTTCTTATTTTTGGGCCGCGCTGGGGCGGGGGGAGGAGTGAAAAGAGTCACTGTGTTTAGTAGATTAGTAAACCTAAGGAGTGAATGCACAATTCTTGTACAGGAACTGGAATGTGACTCATCACGTAGCTTCGGGCATCTGAAAGGAAGCAACAGATTGACAGCTTGTTTCAACCCACATTATATTAGGGATCCATTTATGAGCGACGGACAACGGAGCAGGAGATGATCAAGATCACAATATTTCACACAAAAACAGAAATACCATAATCATTATGGAAACCCCTCGTATCGCATCACACTCAAATCTGATCCTAAACCTAACCACCACCACACCCCCCCCCCAAAACAAAAAAAAATGACCTAGGCTTGGGAATTTAGTTTGGTCAAAAGCCCAAACACAGCGCCCAAGATGTTCACCGTGGATTGTAGCAACAATGGCTACCTAGGAAGCAATAGCTGGTGAAATGGCTATCATCCTTCTACCCTACCACCATTAGTGAATATAAAACCATTACCAATATGTTATGAAATGTTACAATGAAATTTTTGGTAATAAACATATCATAAAGAGCATGGAACAAACCAATTGCTTACCTTTTTACATGGTACCTTGATCACTAATAGCATATAATGCCTTGGAAGTAAGGAAGGCCCGACTCAAAATAATCACAATTCGCAGAGGTGGGATTACAGAGTTGAAGGGGGAAAAAATGAATTCTAATCGTATCAAGACCCAAAACTGCATCAGCTGTGGACGGCCACCTAATCAGGCAACTTTCTGCACTAAATAATATTCTATTCTCCACCGTCCACCAAAACATAAAAACTTGTAATAAAAACTTACAAAAAGCACTTGGTTTAGGCCAAGGATCAAGAGAACATTCGCAGAAAATTGTTTGCATACGCCATTGGCTTGACATCCGGATGTGGCTGCAAGTTAAGCAAGCACAAGGAGAGTTGGTATTTAGACAAGTTGTTGCTCTTAAGAGAAAATTTCTGACTCTAGGAGCCCATATAAAATCAGAGAGTAACAACAAGCAGATGTTACTAACCACTGCTGAAAATGTAACGATGTTCGGCTTCATGTCAGGGGCCTCAAACCTTATGAAAGCACCCTTGTTACCCATCTGCATCATCCAGCAAGACATGTTACAGTCGGCAACACTAAGTCTGAATATAAAACGGGATCACTGTACTACAAAGTGATCGACATCTAGGTGACTAACAGCAGCAAGCCAAAAATAGTTTACAACACTGGTATTACTTTGTATTTAAAGACCAACTATGCACAGGAAAAAAGAAGTATCATTTCATAGACACACATATACTGCCCCTTCTCTCGCCTTTTTAAGTATAGCACATTCTTTCAGTTGAAGAGTAAACTCCTATAATTTCAAATGTGTACCATAATGATAACCCTTGGGGTGGGCATATTAGAAAGTGTCTTTCAAATAATTTGTAAAATTAGATTTTACCAACTTTTGAGAATATCACAATCAAAATCAAAAAGGTCACAACTCCCTAGTTCCGTTCCTCGGTTTCAAGGTGCACCGTAGAGATAACCAGTAAAGTACACATTCCTGTTTATGCATATTGACACCTTAGGAGTTTTCGTAGTTTCTCTCACTTCATCAGTTTTCAATTGTCCAAATGTAAGGATATAATTCTCATTTTCACACAGGCTTCCTACATGTGGTGAAGAAGCATGTGCTAGACCACCCAGTACAAGCATACGTCATTCATTCTCACCTACTTCTTCAATGATAGGTTGACAGCAAAACAGTGACGTTAACGGAAAGTTCTAGATTTGACCAAGGCTAATCCAAAGGGGATCCAGCTCTGGTATTTCAAGTTTCCAACCATCAGTTTTCACCGAAGTAGAAGTTTAATAGGATGGCATTTATGGTCTAACCAGATTGAACAAACCAGTGAAATCCAGCTTTTAAATGCAGTAAACATTGGATCAAACCCACTCTCATGTGCAAGCTTAATCAATTTAGGGCCTTTAACATGTTATAGCAGCATTCAAAAATCAAAGATGTCAACCTTTAAATTGGTCAAGACTATCAAAATTTCCATAAAATTATCATAACCTGTCAGAACCAAGGGTTTCCTTTAAAGTGCCCAGCATAATTCACTTTCATAACGATTGATTGTTTTGTGAACCCTTAATATAGCTCCCAAATGTTGCTGTTTAGTCTCAATAAAACTGTTTTACGTTGAAGACAAACATTGTCCATAGTAGTAGGGTGCAAGTTCGATCTTGGTAGGCCCAAACCCACCCTAATCCCAAAGAAGGTCTAAAAAAGCAATGTCCTTGAAGGTGGCTCAAGGCTAGAAATTTCCAACCCTGAGTTCAAACAAGCTGGACCAGGCTTAGGGTATCAAGCCAAGTCCAATCCAGCTGAGCTATGTTAATACTAGAAAGTATATTCATCATAAAACGTAAAACACATTTCACTAGATACCACTTATGAAATGCAATAACAAATCATAAAGCATGGTGATGGATGGAGGTGGATGAACTAAAAAGTATCTTTGGAGATGTTTGTAAGAGAGGATCATATAATAGTTGAACAATGTGGAGAGATCTTGGGAAACTTGATGAGATCTTGGTAGCTCGACGAGATCTCAAAAAACTTGACACAGTCATGGAAACTCGAAAACATTGACAATCTAAAGACAAGAACAAACTAGATATAGCAAATGCATGGTTATTAAATAAGTCAATCAAAAATATTTTAAGAATATCAACCTCTGAAGTAGGAAGTAACATACTCAACAGTATTGTATTGGACTAGGCCAGCATGGTGTCTACAGCTTATGTATTATCCATTGTATTTGGATAGTGTAAGCTGACCCATTTAGTTGGGACAAGGCTTCTACTTGTTGTACTTAGATAGGATGCCTATGTAATATGCACTGTGCATACTTTGCTGTATCTACCGGTCTATAGTATAAACATTAGGACCTTCAAGTATTTATGTCCCACAACATTCAAATAAGTTAGAGAATAGGCAATTTCAGCATTTGATGTTTAATACTAACCTAGGATGCAAAACTAAACCATAAAGTATTGAAGCCACTATGGCCATTTGACCACTGAAACAGCAGTGCCAAGTGAAGAGGGGGGGGGGGGGGGGAAGGAAGCAGGAGCAGCACACGAGATCTTTGGAAACTCGACTTGGTTAAAATGGCTGTTCGAGACAATTTATTTGTACCTTGAGATAGAACTTGCCACATTCAAATTCCTACAAAGTTGAATGTCTGAAGTAGAGGCAATATCAATATTACCAAGAGATGTTGTTCACACTTAGTAGTGGATTCATGGAGACAGAATAATGTGATGTCCTCCACATGAAGGTGTATAATATTGTTAGCATATATCTAAACTTTCAAGTAACCCAAATGCAGTATTAAAGTTTCTTTCCTACTAAGTATATGCCCAACATTAAGCTCAAAAAGGCAGTCAGATCATTCCTCCTTTAATGTTGATTTTGGTGGTCTCCTTGTCCAACCCAGATGAAGTAAGCTCCTTCCAGAGGAGAGTTGATGCGGTTGCACTAGAGTGGTTGGACTCATAAGGTGGGCTTTAGAAACCCAAAACAAAATCAACTTGAATTTCAGGTGCAATATAGACTGGAAGTAGTTTAGTTTGTTGTTGTTCTTTTACTTTGCACTTTTTTATTTGAATAGTTTGCATAGAGAGACGTTTAAGTCAGAACCCGTTTGATAAGCTTTTTCTCACCTAAAACATTTTTCCGATTCTATGCTAAAAAGACGTTTTTGAACCATAAAATGGTGAACCTGTTCCATAACTCTTTTTTCAAAGGCAGAGGACAAGTTAGAAGATAGAGAGTTGCAGGTTGCTCTCCACTTTTTTGTTTAAGCCTCTGCCAAATTTTCAGGAAAGATGTTTTAATTAGAGTTGATTTTTTCATCTAAAAAAGAAAAAGTTTTGAAAATTGGTGAAACAAGGTTTTTTTCCCTAATATTTTAATGCGGGCACCAAACAGAAGCTAGTCAGTTTTGTCGGCACATAAAAACAGATCATTAATACCCAGATGGAAGGTTTCGTTTCTTTGTCCTGCTAGTGCAGAAAAACATCAGAAACAAGGAATACAAACATTACTTACTGACTTGCATTTCAATTAAGAGTCTTTGAATGCTTCTTCTCATCATATAGCAACAAACTCAAGGTCTATTCTTGCGTCAAGAAGTACCATATAGGCATCAAGAGGAGAGTCTTCCAGTGGCACTATACCAAAGCTTTTTAGCAACAGAAGTTTTGGGACTTCCAGTCCAGGTGGTGGTGGTTTCAGACACCTTTTTCTGGGATAAATTATTGCCTGTTCCTTAAGTACTGTGGAATGTTTACTTTGCCCCTATGTTACTGTATGTGGAGCAAACCATGATGTCCTTTAACTGTCCTGTTTGTTTTGTAAAGGAGGAAGACTCTATTAATGCCCTCCTTAAGTACATTTCTTGGTGATGTATTTTCTTTGATGTTAGAAAAAAATTTTAAAATAAAATAAAAATCAAGGCCTAGAATACAAAGAAATAAATATGACTATGTTGTGGCATGTGGGAAGGACTCTAGTCACATGGAGTTTAGAACTGTCCCCTGCAATTGAGTTTCAGTGTCACATATCTTGATCTCTGATTAGATCTACATTAGTACGTCAAAACAATAACAACAACAGCAAGCCTTGTCCCAACTAGATGGGGTCGGCTACATGGATTCTTACCTTCCAATCAGTTCTGTTTTACACCACACTAGATACAAGGCCTAAGCTATGTATATCTTTTCTCACCACTTCTCTTAAGGTTATCTGAGGTCTACCCCTAACTCTTCTAGTCCCTTCAAACTGGATTATATCACTTCTCCATACAAGGGCATTTATAGGTTTCCGTTGAATGTAATCATGCCACCTCAAACGACTTTCTCGAAGCTTATCACTTATGGGAGCAACTCCCAAACCAACAACTCTAATATGATCATTCCTTATCTAATCCTTCCTAATTTTGCCACTCATCCATCTTAACATCCTCATTTATGCTACATTGAGTTTATCCATATGATTCTTTTTAATAACCCAACACTCTGCACCGTACATCATAGTTGGTCAAACAACGGTCCTATAAAATTTTTCTTTTAAGTTCTAATGGAATACACCGATCACACAAGACCCCATACGCACCTCTCCACTTCAACCACCTTATTTTAATTCTTTGGAAAACATCATCCTCTATATTACCTCTTTTATTTATGATTGAACTTAAGTACACTTTGAGGAATCTCCTTGTCGTCAAATATCACCACAAGACCCCATACGCACCTCTCCACTTCAACCACCTTATTTTAATTCTTTGGAAAACATCATCCTCTATATTACCTCTTTTATTTATGATTGAACTTAAGTACACTTTGAGGAATCTCCTTATCGTCAAATATCACCACCTCATCGTCCGCCCGATCATGACCAAAGTTACAAAACTAGATATTATGTCCTCATTCTACTTAGTTTAAAGCCTCTTGATTCCAAAGCTGCCCTCCACGATTCTAATTTGGTATTAATCCCCACTTGAGTCTCATCAATCAAGACAGTATCATCAGCAAAAAACATACACCAAGGGACCTCATCATGAATGTCTTTGGCCAATTCATCCATTACAAGTGCAAATAGATACGGGCTTAAAGTTGATCCTTAATGTAGCCCAACTATAATTGGAAATTCATTACTTTGTCCCCCACTTGTTCTTACACTTGTCACCAAACCATCATACATATCTTTAATTATGTCTACATATTTACTTGCAACATTTATTTTCCCTAGTACGTGCCAAATTAAAACTCTAGGAACTCTATCATAAGCTTTTTCGAGGTCAATAAATACCATATGAAGGTCTACTCAGTATTGTCAATAATTAACAGAAATGCATGCTTACTTGCTTAGGCTGAAATAAGATGCCAACAGGCAAATAAATAGTTTGATCTGAGCATGGGCTAACAGCTACTTCTATGGCTAGGCATCCATGTCGATTCAGTTATGTTGGTCTCTCATGCATAAGATAAAATCAGATCCTCACCCCCCCCCCCCAACCCCAGAAAAGAAAAAGGTAAAAAAAACACAACAAAACAAAAACCTAAAACAGACACTAAAGAATTTTCCCTTAAAAAGAAAGGATCCGATGGAATTACCTGATCACAATAGTTTGGTGCTGAAAATACTGTAATAAGTTTCCCATCATGCTCAATCTCATATCCTTCATCCTTTACTTCATGAGATCGGACAACTAGATCTGCAAAATGAGAAGTAATTATTAATAAGGAGTTCTTGAGAAAAAAGAACATAGGAAAATTAACAAAAGCAAAGTCATGCAAGAACTCAAGACAAATTACCAAGACTGTTCTCCTGCAAAAATCTTTTTGTTAC
The DNA here is from genome assembly GCF_041222555.1 of Hakea prostrata. Taxonomy (NCBI): domain Eukaryota; kingdom Viridiplantae; phylum Streptophyta; class Magnoliopsida; order Proteales; family Proteaceae; genus Hakea; species Hakea prostrata. The sequence continues at coordinate 69,865,323 of NC_142601.1, read as the reverse complement.
ATCTGAACCAAAAGATAGACCTACACCCCTCTTGCTGGGGCCTCTGCCCGGATAAGGTTGGGGATCGCTCCACAAAAGTTCACACATTAACCCTGCAAGAGAACAAATTTCAATAAAAAATGACAAACATTTGTCCAATTGAAGTTGGGAAAAAAAAAGTTCAGATCTTCCATTTTAAAGACTTTGTAACTCAAGAAAATTTTCACCCACGAAAAAAAACTCAAGAAATTTGCTTTCTCTGGAGCAGAAAAGAAGAACAACTGTATCCATGAAAGTGCTAACATGCTTATGAACTGTTTAGTAATTTTTTCATACAGCTCCATTTTCTTTAAGTTTCTTATTACTCTTGCATTCAATTTAGTGTTATGGTGCCAAGATCCTCATCCCCTTGTTTCCCTATTGATTATTGTTTAGTTGTGCTTACCAGTAGGACTTATGTGTCTATTTCTCTACTTTAGCTGTCTTTACACGCATGATTAATCAGATTTCATGTGCTGCAAATTCCTTACTTTACTATCTGTCAAGAATAGGTGTTTAATTCTAAGAGTCTAGTAGCCCACTTTGTAGGTCCCCTAGTTTCTAGGGTTTCTCCTACATCACCCCTTTTCTCCAAAAGCCTTCCCACATAATTATGGATTGACCCAATCCAAAAAATTGTTTAGCTTCTTTCTATCAATCCTAGGCATTCTTTAATTTATTTTTTTACCTTTCTGCTGGAAGATTCTGAGGAAATCTTAAATTCTAGGCAATATTCCTAAGAAACCCTACTGGATTTACATCACCTAGCTTCTGCCTTTTAACACCCAAACCAAAATTTCAAGCACCCATATTTTCCCCCAAATTTGAATTGGCTCTTATCTGGATCTTGGCTATTGACCATCAATCTTATTAAGCCTACATCAGATAAACCCCCCCCTACATCAATCTAACCTAACCTTAACAGTAAAACCTAGGTCCTACCAACCCCCCCCCGGGGGCAACAACCCTACTTTGACCTAAAACCAGTTCCTGACACAGCCAAACTTACCAGATTACCAGTTCTTCCAGTCTAGACCAACATTAGACAACCGCCTTGTACACTGGGAACACCCTTCGTTTACATTATGGCAATGCACAAGGAAAATAACAGTTCAATAAAACAGCTCCAAATCAAAGTTACACAAAAGGAATAAATAATAGAAAAAACATATACATGTACCTTCCTCTGGAGGCTCACAAAATCGGTCAATCGCTTTAATGTCGGACAGTTTCACTTCATCAACGCTGAAAAGACCCCCATGAACTACAAAGATCTTTCCATTTAGTACATGGGCTAGAGGTAAACAACAGAATACTTCAGCAAAGAGTTCAACAAACGTATCACTCAACTTCGACTTGACCTCGCCTTCAAAGCCATATATCCTGTTCATGCTCTTACTCTCATGATTTCCTCTTGATAAATAAATAGCTGAAAATCAGAAAAGAAAAGCAAGGGAGGGGGGGGGGGGAACGATTAAATAATACTTAAGGGAAAAGATACCTCATAAAATCCAGGCAGAAAACCTAAAAGAAAGAATTGGCTAACAGGAAAAACAATCAGAAGCTACTGTTAAGCATTCAATAAACAAACAAAATTGACACAAATAAATACATAGATTCTTTTGATAATGAAAAACACAACAAAAACAGTTATGTCAAATTCCACAGATCTATCCAATGATAACCAACCACAGACCAAAATCAGTAATGTCATTTGAAGGAAAACTACCAGCATAATCGGTCTCATTACAACCTATCGTAGTCATCAAGGTGCCACTCTTTTTTTCCATTCCATACTAACATTTCTGTGTTTGTGTACATGGTTATCATACACCATGTTACATCTATTAAATTATTATGTAAACTGCAATTGTGTTACTAACTGATATTGTAATTTTGTGATTATGCAATTATGTATTTCAATTGGGCAATATAACTGTGAATAGTTACATCTATATTCAACAGTTCATTTACGCCCAGGGCCCTTTATTGCCTTGGCATGCAACCTCCCCCCACCCCCTGGAAAGGAATGAGGCCCCACCACGTTTGATATACCATCTATATCCATCAATGCAAGTTGCAAGAGAAGTCTAAAGCAACAATTATAAAATCCAGTATTTACATGGTACAAAAAGGAAGGCAAGGTAAAATATAAGAAGCAATTAACTACGGTTGAACTAAAAGCAGATGGAGAGATGGTACCTGCTGGACACATGCATTTAAATGCAAATAGAGTCAGAATAACCTCAAGGGAAAACGACCCTCTATCCACAAAGTCACCATTGAAGAGATAAGGATTGTCTTCAGAGGGAAGTCCATTGAGCTCAAATATATTCAACAGATCAAAGAACTGCAAGTTATCATAATAAAATACATAAATAATAGGTCCCACATCTTCTGAATCAATAATCACATACATATAAGAAAGCTGGTTATGCAGATAAGTCACATAAAGTGACTTATTTATTGGGAATAACCCTTGGGTTAGGATATATTAGTGTTGGGCCTCTGATGCCGTTGGATCTTCGAATTGGACCACTTTAATGGACCAGAACTATAGGTGGACAGTGAAAAAACAACATGACTTCAGCAATCTAGGTAGAGTCACATTTTAAGTTAGTTTTGAGTTGGTTTCTTCATTACTTCAGCTTTTTAGTCAGTTTGTGTAGATAGGGTTTTTTTTTATATCTTTACAAATTTGCCAGGACTGCACCCCCACACATATTTGATGAATGAAACACAGGGGAAAAGATATAGCTTGACTTGAATAACAAAGTTGTGCCAACATATAGCAGGAGCTAATGCAAGGATAAAGGGATCATAGAAGAGAGAGAGTAGCATCGCGCCATAGACAGTCTTAAAAGTCAAACATCTAAACATATTGCAGAAAACAAGAGTAATGGCGGACTGGATAGAGAAGAAGAAAACAATAAAGAAACCTGAGAAGAATCAGAGTTATAGCATGGGAAGAGGGAAAAGAACACTCATAAGAAGAAGAAAAGGGGAGCTGCAAAAGTACAAAGCTCAAACTTGAGTTCATTTTTTCTATCCCATCCTCAATAAGCCAATTAAAGGCATTTAAAATATAATGAAAGAGACATACTTCAATAAGAAATAAACAAAAATATTTATTCACATCCCTTCCCCCCCCCCCCAAAGAAAAAGGGGAAAAAAAAAAAAACCTACTACAATGAGACTAGGCGCAATTTAAGACCAACTAAATCTGATCCTACCAGAACTCTTGGCAATTTAGAACTAACTAAAACTGATCCTAGGTATCTTACCCAAATTAAAAATCTGATTACATAATTATCCCAATGAGTAAATAATAAAATCCTACATTATCTTTAAAACTCCCACACATAACAACACCTCCTATTTTATCTCCTACGTTATTGTTCATGTTACTATAGCATGAACAGTAACTAGTTGTGATGCATCAAAGAGGCATTGAGTATAGGTGCCAACGTTGAGCCCTACCTGACCATGCACATCACCACAAACAGTGAAATGGTTACCATTTGAGACAGTAACATCAACTAAAGAAGGCAGGGGACGAAGCATTTCTCTTGTTTGCAGTACAATCTGATATGCATATCTACATGGTAAAGTTCAGGTTAAATGTCAAATAAAGTCAAAATAATAAATATATAAATAACTTGATCACAGGAAAGCCTATCATGAATACAACAAATTAAGATTATGATCCAACAATGGCAATTGACAAATACCTTCTATGTAAGCACTTCTGATTCTTAAAGTCATCCATCATTTTCCTCACAAAATCCAAAGTTACATGATCTCCCTCAATCCTTGCACCAGAATATTGTGGCTCGACCTCTGCAATAAAAAAATTACACAGATATACAGTTTAATGACATAAATGAAGTGCACTAACAGCATATCAGAAGTGCCAAACAGTGGCTAAATATCCTAACAATGAAAGTTTTCATATCCATCAAAATGTATAGTTTCAATCAAGGAACTGAATTCCAAGCAATTGCTGTAACTATTTGTAGATGAAGTGTAGTCAAAATTTGACTATCTATGGTATGGTTACATGGATACCACGAGAAATCTTTCCAAAACTAGCTTGTTGACCCTATTCTGGTATCTTTTATAAACACTTCCATGAAATGTGTTCCTCGAATTCCAGTTTCAATTGAATCCTCTATGACTTGAGTACCATTTCAAAATCAAAATTAAGCTTAAGGGGAAAATGACATGGACAACATTCATGTAATTAAACACCTCCATGGGTTAAGACACTATTTCCATTTTCAGAACACTGAAAATTAAGTTAATGAATGGGATAACAACAACAATACTCACAGGCTTGATTCTGGCACAACAGAATAACATAAGATGACTCGAGGCATCATATAACAGATTATGCTCCTTGATATGGAAAAGCCAAATGATGCAAGCATTATATGTAATGATAGAAATTGCAATACGTACTAAGCCTTTATAACACCATGGTAATGACTAATTTGTCAGGGTTCCTGAATCCACAATATTCATGTTTCATCTTTTCACCTTTTTATTTATATAAATAAAGTATCTTTTAAAAAAAAATCAGCCTTTAATAAATACAGACACTACTGCAGCTTTTAGCAAGGGCATTCTTACCAAAGGTTTACTTGAGCCAAGTGATCATTAATCAACAAAATTATTAGCAAAAAGTACTAGAATCAACTTGCTAACAAATTACAAGACCACAGCAGGGGGAAAACGATGATTTTGGAACATCAAAGCAATTCACATACCTATGGTATGATAGTCTATTGAATCAGCAACTGAGTGTGTTTCAGTGTCATTTCTAGAAATGGCTTCATTAAATTTGAGCTTCATCACAGCTTTCTCACATTCCTTCAACTTCTTTGCAGCATCAGGATCATTTGGACAGATTTTTTTAAGCTAAGGCATTTGCAGGAGTGAGATAGAGTTAAAGACAATGTCAACCATAAAACAAAATAGAACAGACAATGACATATCAAATTAAATGCACAAATAGCTCAAAGTATAAATAGGTTTCTAAGAGTTCATGAATTCATATGCAAATTGTGGAATCTATGATGATCTATAACATGGTTGTCAACACGGTAAGGCGACCAAAGTGATTGGGGCTCTGCCTAGGTGATTAGGTGACAAAGTGGAGCCTAGGCGGCAATAAGGCGACCAAAGTGGTTGGGTCAAAATTTTTCAATACAAGTACTTTCTATAATAACCTAAACAAGCATTCAATAATCACATTCATCCAAAAAAAATAGATCTCATTATTCCAATTTCCAAGTCATTGTCTATTTAATGATTCATTGATCCTCAACGTTTAGTATGGCTAATGCTTCACATTTTGTTGCCGACGGACACGGGGTCCTATGTCACTTTGGGCCTCAGAGTTCCTTTGCAGTTTGGGCCTCAATTACAAAATGATTAACTATTAAATTTATATACAGCTATGTAGAATAAATTTTAGAAGAAAAAAAGTTGTTTTAGCATCTAGGCGGCAATAAGGCACACAAGGCGACAAAGCGATAGTGTCTACGCGAAAAAGCAGTAAGAAAACAACACATCAATTAAGCGGTTCAAAACAAGGCGGTTGAAAATGTGAAATCCCTCACAACCCTAACTCAGACGTCTATATTGTAGGTCCGAAAACCTGAAATGAAGGAAGAAGACAGCTGTGGGCCATCCCATTTTGACCCATTGGATCTGACTTGGAACCAATAGAAGTAGATGGTGATGATTTTGTGATAGAAACCTTGTCTGATTTTGGAAGAAGATGCAACTTAAATGATGACAGACTTGGTAGATGGACTATGAATGCGATGATGACACAATTGGAAGGGCCCATAAAACCAAGCAAGATCCTTTCATAACTTGGAAAAGGACCCAAGAGGAGTTTGTGGCTTTTGGAGACCAAAATTCGGTTTCTGGCCAAAAGGTACAGGTTGGCAACCTGCCTTGGTCGCTTGGGGCGACCAAGCCAAGCAACCAACCATCCCCGAGACAGTTTGATACTTCTTGGAAATTAGGTTTCCGAAGCCCTATATATTCGAACTTCGATCTAATTCAAATCACTTTGTCATTTAGCTATTGCAGAACGTCAAAAGAACCTAGAGCACTCTCTCCAAGGCCAAGGAAGATCCCCAAGCATCCGTGAGATTTTTCATTCAACGAATCTTCTTCTTCAAGGTTAGCAAATACTCTCATTCTTTTTAAAGTTATTCTCTCTATTGATTCTACCCATTATTGTGATTGTGAGGAAAGTCTTATGCTACTGTAATGACTTATTCTTCCATCCTCATAGTCATAGAGTGAATCCCTATTCACTTTATTCCTTCTGTGAACATCACGGTGTGATTTCGGTAAAAGCCTAGCATGACCTTCATGATTGTATTCTCTTTTGATTTAATTGATTTCTAATCCATCCTAAATCTATTTCTAAATTATTTTCAGACATTGATCTATTGTTTTCTAAATCCTAGAGTGAATCCCCATTCACTCTAGTCTATCCATGAAATAATGCGGATTGATTTCAGATGAAGCCTAATATGTGATTCATTAGGTTTTTATTCCGTTGACCATGTTTGATGCCTAGATTTTGTTAGATAGTCTCCTAATATAATTTTTTTCCTATTAATTTCAGAGTGTTTGTAACTCAAACAATGAGTTACCGATCAAATCTAGGTTTTACTGTCCGTACACAAAAGGTTTGGTCGATTGCCTTGGTCACCTCAAGCGACCAAAGGGTACAAGCACAGCAAGTTGCCCTGTTTCAACTCCGTTTCATCTTCATTCCTTTAGGGTTTGTTCCTAATGTTAAATCCATGTATGATTAGCGTTTCTTTGGCAACTTTGAACATATCCTTCAATCTATTCTTTGGAGATTTCAAATGGAACATAAGATGAATACGTTCACTTACAATTAACATAGATTACATTCTTAATTATATTAGAACTTGTATGCGTGATCTAATTATTATTTTAGGACTTAATCATTATTGAAATATCTCTGTAACTTCAGAATGTGATTCATTAAGTTGTTATGGATAATTGTAAGGATGTGATTGATTGTAATGTGAATGGATTATGACAAGATGTATTTTCGGAATCATATTGTAATGTGATTGGTTGTAATTGTGGAATGGGGAATACGACTTGGGCGTTTCTATCTGGGGACACCAGCGAAGGTGGCATGGGACGCATTCCTATGGTGCCCTTTGGCGCTTTCCATGATTACTAGATGACATTACTAAGGACTTGTCTAGAAGCGTTTGGTTAGGAAAACTCAAATCTCACCCTATCCGCGTGAATATTGATGTCCAGTGACCCGTGGCAGCGATGGGGATTGTGGGCACTTAAGATCGGTATCAAATCCGTGAGAGGACGCAATCACATTGTGGGGGTCATTCATTGGTAAGGTCGAACATAATAAGCCTGGGCTCATGAGTGCTCAAGACTGGTACACAACCATGAAAGGACATGAGAGCTTCCCGTTTATTATATGTGGATAACCAATAGGGTTAAAAGTCCAAAGTCCGAGTTGGTTGGAGCCATAAAATACGATGACTCTAAGGGAAAAATACCAGAAATGACTGACAGGGGCACGGAAGGGAAGTATCTGACTTCGAGATTGATATGACTCAGTAGATGACATGCATTGGGCTAAGTATAACCCTGATACATGCCAGTACTCATACCAATAGTGGAGTGAGAAAGTGATGACCTAAACCCCAGACATGGTGATTGTTTGAGATGGATGCTCTGACCCAACTACTGAGGAGAACCCAAAAGACGTGCTTAAGAACCACGAGGGAGAGTGACTGAGACCACCCAGAGGAGTATGGTGTTCAATCTTAATGCGTGTCTACCATTAGAGACTAGCATATGTTAGAGTTAGAAGCATACTTGCATACTGCCTCGTATTATATTGCATCATGCATTGTTCTAAATTGTTTGTAATTGAACTACTTGCTGAGTTCTTTTGAGTTCACCCTTCGGGGACAATGTTTGTTAAATGGTTATGCAGGTGAGGAAGAGATCCTGAGGAAGAGATCCTGAGCTCCTGTGATGAGGACTCTTCCCTATATGAATACAACTATAGAAACAGTGGGAGAAGATAGTGGGTCGTGGTACGACCCAATTACCAGTTTGGACTACTATGACGGCAACCATTAATAACGATAGACATTGTCTTGTTCGCCATTAGGAACGTGACCTGGATGTAGATCCTCAGATGCAAGTATACAAGCCCAAAGAGAAAAAGGCGAAAGTCAAAGAAGAACCGATGGAAGACTTAGATTAGTTCTTAGACTTCTTTAATTTATTTGGTTGCAATACTTCAGATTTTGATCTACCTTTCCGCATTTGATTTTAGAGTTTATTTCCGCTATACTCTATACTCTGAATATATTGGTATCATTTTTTCCACACTCTAATATTCTTTTGTGATTCTTCTGAGATCCATTTATTGATTGTTTCTTTTTAATTACAAGTAATACAATGATTTGTTCTTGCTTTTGATTATACTATTGTACTATGTGGGAGGATGATTGAGAATTGATCTTTGGGACTGAGGATCATACCTCCGAGTATTGCAGCTTAAGGTACCAGCTGGGGGGATGTGACAAAAAAAATCGCCTTGCCTAGGCGGACGCTTTGACAACTATGATCTATATCGTTGAGTCTCAATCACACAAAGTACCAAAATTGGTCAAAATGTGACATTTGCATCTAATTGATAAGAAATGCCGGATAAAAAGGGTTTTGAATCAACCCAAGCTAGAATTTTCACGAAGTCCCAAGTAAAACCACTACATATCAATATGTAAGTCTCAGTGTTTAAATTCTCATATCCCACTGTCACCTATTTTCATATTACATTAAGAATTTCATCAAGTCATGAAAAATATTTGATGGAACATTTATTAGTCAAAACAAGAGAATGGCAACGAGATACAAATATTATTCACTAGCTAAAGAGCACAATTTCTTAAAACTGGAAGAAGAGGGGGGAAAATTTGCAGTCCACAGAATATCAGAATCAATAAAATACTCACTGAAATTATGAACTTAAGCAGGCAGCATCAGGTGCCAATGCAAGGTGACAAACACAATTACTAAGGATTGGGAGGGGGAGGAATTATATATGCAAATAAATCCATGACCCTAGATGCGTCTAATAAAAAATACAAATTCCTTCTTTCAGAAGAAAAAATAACAAAATAGAGTGAAAGAAGTAGCGAAAAAGATATTGATGCCTCTAGTTCAACAAAATATATGGCTTTAAACATGACTGAAAGGGGAATAAGTTCATGTAGCCGAACCATTGCAAGAAAAGGCAAACCTCTGCATCTAATATTCATAAACTGCCACATCTTCCAATCTCTAGGATTTCACTTAGGCTTTGTTTGGTTGCAATGGGAAGATAAATTTTTAAATAAAAAAATTTACATTTTGTAATCATGACTCAAGTAATTGCAAAAGCTACATAATTTTATACCATAATTGGTAATGATATATTTTACACACAATTCATAATTACTTGTTAAAATCAAAGGGAAATGGATGCAAAGCAAAGTGAAATTTGACAACCAACTGTAGAATTATTTGGAGTTAGTCATGTAATTACATAAAGTAACAAATACAAATGATTCAAGAAGTTTCTATTTTAGGTAGAAAAATTCCCTTCTCTTCCTTTAAATTCCCCCGCAACCAAATGAAACCTTAGATAATAAAACATAAAAAAATAAAAGAAACCACAAGACAAAAGAGCTGATACCAAATCTCAAAACAATCCCAATTACTGAGGCATAAGTATGCACAATATCCCATGTCATTTGGCTACTCTTGAGGACAAATAGTTATCCAGAGAAGCACAGCAAGCCTTCAAACATCAATGAAATTTAACACACTGTTTTGTCTTCACTATTTTTTCCCCCTTCCCTACTAATTTTGTTACAAGTTGGTCAGAAAAGAGATTGACTTCCATTCCAGTCAAAGTGGGAGACAAGTTGCGATCCAGCACACAACTTATTACGAGTACAGATGTCTTCAAAGAATCAGCACACCATGAAACTTCTGTTGGTCAATCATTAAGAAGACTAGAAAATATCATGCATTACATGATGATGCGCCATGTGACTACAAGCTTAAATATCAAGCACACAAAAGAAGAGATATTAAGCAACACAATCATTGAGTGAGTTCATTCACTACGTGTGATTCATAGCCAAACCATCAACACACAAAATATGCACTAGTTTTTTTATAGTAAAAGGTAAAGATCAAGCTTCAGAAATTGTTAACAGGAACAAGATCATAACAAAGACAATTCAAAGGTCCTTTGAGATCAAAATACCTGCTGAAAATCCTTTAAAGCTTCCTTAAATTTCCCCATGGCAAGATATGCAGCGCCTCGCCTGTAATAACCCTGTAACAAATGCCAAACTTCAGAACAAGGCTAAAGGAGTTATTTGGTGCCAATGGCCTGATGGGCAACAATATTTCAATTGGAAGATCATGCCTTTGAATAGCTAGGATCAATTTCAATAGCCTTAGTTGCATCCTGCACAGCACTGCCGTATTCCTCCAATTTGGTGTGGGCAAATGCACGATTCGCCCAGTATACAGCATTCTGACCATCTAGTTCAATGGCTTGAGTGTAAAGATCAATAGCTTGAGAATACTTATGAGCTGAAACAAAAATTAGCACTGTTAATATGGTTTACTCAAAAAGTTACTTGTACAGTTGTACCAAGGAAAATAGAACATTCCTCAAACTTTCAACACTTACTTAAAAGCTACCATAGTACAAGGCAAACAGAAAATTTCTCAAATTTTCAACTGAGCAAAGAATGAATACTGACAGATACAGGATAATAGGTAGTTTATGATAATCAATTCAAGTTAAATTTGCAAGAGATGAGCCTATATCCAGTAATGCAGGCTACAAGGAGTGGTACACCAAATTTGTAAATATAGTTTCACCCACAGAGTGCAAAGATATAAGCATAGAACAAGATTTACCTTTAAATGCTTCATTGGCCTGAATTTTTTTTTCTTCTGCTCGTCCAATGTCTGAATTTGTTGAACCCATGCTCATCATCTCATAACGTGTTGTATATGTTGACTGTACTACGTCACCAGATAATAGATCTCATTACCATATCCTTAATCTGAAAACAGTGGTGTAGCAATTTACGTGAGAAGCATTAGAGGTGCCATAGTAACTAATATAATAATCATATAAATTTAACCCACATAAAACAGAGTGCATTTTTCCATTAAGATAAAATGCCCAAATACTTCATCATCAATGAGGAAAAGAACTGGGCACCATTACTACAGTTTATTCTGCTAATGATACCAAACAGAGGACAAGATTTAACAGCCAAGTGCAAATAGCTGGAAAAAGGTCTTGTTGATTTAGAAAAGTGTTTTCCAGTCAATTGTAATTAGGACTGCTTCACCATTACTAATCTTCAGTTGGGCATTTCAACGGTACAATATTAAACCACTAAATGCAGCTTTTGTGATTTTTCTAATTTTGAGAATCTAAAGGTTCAAACTTCAACATTTAAAGTAATTGTTGCTAAATAACATATTAAACCACAAAATCCAGCTTTTGTGATTTTTCTAATTTTGAGAATCTAAAGGTTCAAACTTCAACATTTAAAGTACTTGTTGCTAAATAATTTTGACATTGTAGGACACTTAACATAGCCCTAGAAGATCAAAAGCCACCTAATGAACAAACGCTACACCTACTTATGCAAACAGAGCAATTTACAAACAATTAAAGCATTCATGTAGTAAACAACGCACAAAGACCTCTAATGCAATTTTTGAGCGCATCTAGATCATTTATTAAGTAAAATTGAACATATATGATTGTTCAATCACTATAAAGCTTTGATGGAACTCGACATTGTGACAGTGAAAATGGTATATCTCCAGTGTATTGAAGATATACCTCTCCTGCATATCCCCAAATATCATCCAAATGCAGGATTAGATAGGGTGAAATGAGCTCTGAAACGCCTATGTGCCACAACTTCTCCAAATCAGATGATGCATAAGAACTGAAGAGTGTTCACGGAAGCAAGACTACGCAGCACTGAATTTAATTTAACAACTTCTTTTTAAGAATATGAATATGACATATATATAAAACGGGAAACTAAGTTCAGAGAGGTTTTCTAACGAATTCCACATGCCAAGACTGAGAGAAACAAAAATAATAAGAGGGGGGAAAACAACAACAACAACAACGAACAAACAAAAGGGTTTTTCCACCACACTAATTCAATTACACCTTTATAAATATCAATTGTATTTATGACACCATATAGTAAGGATTCCAGAATTTTCAGTAGTACTAAAACTTGTTAATCTTTGAGCCATAGTGGAGCCGTTTAAATGTTGCATCCGGGAGAGACAAAAGCATAGGTTAAATAAATTCCAAAGTTTAACAAACTCTTCCGCCACCTTCACTTTTTTCTTGTAATGGGAAAGAGAGATGGGAAGACCGAAGTTTACACTATCAGATTCGAAGGGGAAAAGAAACTAATTTAACCATCACAATCGCAAATATCCAGAAGCTCGGAAGAACTCCAATGAATCAGATAGAACTCAATAGCTCTCTTTTGAAACCGATAGACCATATAAAGCATTCCACATATTGTGTAGAATTCCATAACGCTAAACCATAGATTATAGTGTTTCGAAAATGAGAAGACCAATGAACAAGATCCGCACCTACGAATCTTCGTTATCCACTGTTAGTTCTTCTTCCCGGGTTGTGGATGGAGCGAAAGAGCTGAACGCTGGAAAAAGAGAAAACCCTAATTTAGGGCTTTCCCTCTTTTATAACGGTTCCACGAGGCAAGATACTCGTGAGACGAAGACTAGAAGTCTAGAAGAGACGTAAGAAGTTGCACAGTTGCACCCACATTTAAAAAGAAGAAGGAAAAAAAAGAAGTTACAATAGGAGAAATGGGGAATTAAGAAAGTGACAGAGAGAGAAAGAAAAGAACGGGTAAATTGTAAAAGACAAAGAATCGTGCGACAATCCAGGCAAATTCTCTCCGATTAGTTTTCGTTATAACTTACGGAAATTCCGATCTGACGGTTCGTATATAATATATATTCCAGGTGTAGTCTTCTTTGCTTCTTGATTAACCTCTCAATGTTTTTTTCTTTTTTTTTTTTCAAGGTTAGTGATTAACCTCTCAGTTGGTAAGCACCACACGGGATCAATGTTGGAATTACGCTGCATTTGTTTGCTAGAATAAAGATTCGGTGGAAAATTTATTGACAACGCTCCATTTTTTATACTTTTCTTGAAAATGTATATTGTTTGGTTTTTTGGGGTGAAAAAGTGATAAACAATTTTCCTTCAATCAAAGAAAATTGTCTGCTGAGGTGGCAACCTAACTTTCCTACTCCAATGCTTTTTAAAACCCCACAAATTTGATAGAATTTTGTGAAAAAATATTGAAAAGTAAAAAGTAAGATTTACCACTATCACTTTTCTACAAAACCCTTTCATTTATTTTCCTTCTCCTTCACCTCATTACATATGAGGCTCACATATATTTTTTTTCCCACCCTACCGTTGCAAACAAACGCAAAGTTTGTGTTAAAAAGACAAAATTCCGTATATTTAAAATTTATATAAAATAAATAAATAAATAAACTTGAAATATTGCATCAGATGTGCATGTGCATAAGTAGCTAAAATGAATCTTAGATCCAACATTTTGATTGAAGAAGTTAAAAACTAGTTCAACAACGTAGGGTCACTCGGTTGATAAGATCAACATCTCTTAGTGAAGATTTCGTAGGTTTAACTCTTGTTTGACGGTGTATATAATATCCTCATCCCTTGTAACAAAAAACAAATTTGTATGAATAAAAAGTATAAGTGTGTTTATTCGATTTCTTGTCATATTTGTGTTGATTTGTAGAGTCTACAACTGACCAGAAAGAGATGTGAATAACTAGATTGTGTAAGTTCTGTTTGCTTTAGTATATCAAGGACTTTGAGAGAAAGCAATTAACTCTTAAAACTAGCAATTAACTAAGGGTGTCATTGAGTACCGAAACCATTTAACCGTACCGAACTGTGCTGTCTAAACCGCATTGTACCGTACAGTTCAAAATTCGATACTATACTAAATTAAGGGATATAAATGTAATTTTATAATGAAAATACTTCACACTTACCCCATCTATAATTTCCTATTTCAACTTTTCATTTCATCCTTCACTCATCTTCTTAGATTTACTTGCTTTGTCTCTATTAATATCAAATTATATCAATTGTTCGGTTGCAATTTCATTATGATCTTAATGAACTAATAACAAAAGTGGCATGGGTTTGTTTGTACCAAAAGCGTACCGCACTAGATACCGTATTTAAACCGTTTTCTTGTACCGATTTAATACTGAAATCATATTGTACTGTTTAAATTCAGTACTATACTATTCTGATTTTCGGTATTCAAAGTTGGTACCTTACCGATTGACACCCTTACAATTAACTCTTAAAGTTACCTAAAACTACCGTTAGGATAATCTCCAATGAGAGAAATTAAATTCAAACATAAAGCTACTAATAACTACCATAACTACTTTCCTTTAAATGAGTTCCGCCATACACAAGAACCAATTTCGTCTTAAACTAGCATTGTCTTAACCCAACATTATTTAGTCCAATTCATAATGGTTATTAGTTTTTGAATGCTAATGGAGTGCTAATAAGGAAATGTGTTTTCATTCAAACACGCTTGTGAGAATGTTAATATATTATATATGAAGTGGTAGAAGAACTCTCATTAGGTTTCATTTTATTGATTCAAAAGATAACAAAATTTAGAAGTTTTATCTTTGGAATGGAATCTGTAGATTCAACTTGAAAAAACATTCATGAAATTATGGTTCAAATGTTTTGAGTTTTGATAATAGGGGCGAATACCCATAAATCTACAAATTTATATTTTTATTTTAGTGTAAAAATGTGAATTCCTAGATTTCATGAATCCTCAATTCACTCAATTAAATAGGAGATTTGAAATCTCTGAATTCATGTAATTAAATAAGCCCTTAAACGCCTCACCAAAAAAAAAAAAAAAAAATCCACAGGGGGGGGGGGGGGGCCCAAGAGCACGCGCTGAATGAACACTCAAGATGTATCCCGGGTTTTAAGTTTCTTTGCATCCGGCGTTCCGTTCATTAAATTTGCCACAACAAATTTGGTTGTATTCTTCTAACCATTGATGCATCAAAGTGGGGTAGGGTTTGGTCAATTTCAAATTTTTTTGTGGTTCGGATTCAATCTAATCTGGGTTTGGTCGAGTTTTGATTCGGTTAACCTTGAAGTTATAACAACTACCCATCTTAATCTTAACCTCCTGAACCGTTTTTTGAACGTTTCAGGTCTCTAACGACCTTAGCAACCTACCACTTCTCTCCCATCTTTCCTGCTTATTGTCCCAAAAGCCATCTTTCATTCCCACTCTCTTTACCTGTGTTTGTTGTTGGTGCGGAAATCCAGGTTTCTGGTGTGTTTTATCTGTAAGAGTTCTGATGGGACCAATGAGTGGCAGAAAGAGGAAGAAAGGCAAGCCAGTTTCTTCTATCTCCACTGCAGAAGAAGAGGATACCACAGCACAGCAGATTGGTGGGACAAGTTCTCCAAGAGAATTACTGGTACATCTTCTATCTATTAAAACTAGAAGCTCTGGAATAAGTTGTTTTTGGTATTATTTCAACAGCAAACCAGGGATCTCCCACTTTACATCTAATAATGCCAATTTGGGTTTTGATTTCACAGAATGATGTAACTTATCTTTCACATGTACATTGTCTTTGTCAGAGGGTTCAGATAAATTCAAATCTGTTTTCAAGATCTCAAGAGTTACATTTGGATACATCTCTTCACTTGTGAATGAAGACCTGCTGCCTAACTGTTCCAATGTTGGTAGAAATGGTAAGAACTTGTCAGTATATGACCAAGTTGCTGTAACTCTTAGAAGGCTAGGTTATGGCGATTCACTTGCGAGGATTGGTGAGTCATTGGGGTTGAGTCAATCAACCATTGGCCAAATAACCTGGCGATTCGTTGAGTCAATGGAAGTGAGAGGACTCAAGCACCTCAAATGGCCTTCCACAGAGGAAGAGATGAACCAAATAAAATCCAAGTTTAAGAGAATTAAGGCTTACCAAACTGCTGTGGTGCAATTGATAGCACTCACATCGTGTTGCGTCTGTCCAAATCTGACTCTAATGAGATATGGTTTGATTCTCAGAAGAATCATAGTAGAGTCTTGCAAGCAATTGTAGACCCAGATATGAGGATTAGAGATATTTCCACTGGATGGCCTGGAAGCATGAAAGAATCTACTGTTCTTCAAAATTCAGGTTTCTGTAACCTCTGTCAGAAAGGAAAAAGACTGAATGGAGAGAATATAGAGCTTTCTGATGGAACACAAATGAGGGAATACATAATAGGAGATATGGGTTTTCCCCTCCTTCCTTGGCTCATCACACCTTATCATGGGAATGAGCTTTCTGAGTCAGAATGTCAGATATTGTGGAGTTCAACAAACGTCCTTTAGCAACCAAGATGGTGGCAATAAGGGCATTGAAAATGTTCAAGGAAGGTGGAAGATTCTTCAAAGAGTGATGCACAAACCTGAAAAAAATAAATTGCCCAAGGATGATTTTAGTTTGTTGCATGCTTCATAACATCCTTATCGATCTAAAGGATAAAGTTCAAGGCAAAGTGCTATCTTGTCACTACCATGAAAGTGGTTATCAGCCAGTTTCTTCTTTCTCTCCATTTGGCTTGTAGATTATCACAATGAAACAGAAGTACTGATACTTCCTTTGTTTGTCTCTTAATTAATCAAGGTTTGTCTTTAATTTATTATTACAGAATGGGGAATTCCATAACTTAAGGGGGGGGGGGGGGGGGGGGGGGGGGGGGGGGGGGGGGGGGGGGGGGGGGGGGGGGGGGGGGGGGGGGGGGGCCCGCGGGGGGGCCCCCCCCTAGAAGAGAACCGAAACAGACTAGCTTAATTTATTCTTATTTCTTTATTTCCACCAAACAATTACAAGTAATTTTAGATCAACGTGGGCATTATTATTGTTTGCCAGCACTATATATTGAGAACAATGGATGTGTACAGGAGATGGTTCCAGGTATCAGGAACACCTGCAAGACACCAGTGGCTGCAATCATTTCCATTAATTCCGTCAATCCCATAAACAGATGGGTGGCCATCTTTCCTCAGCTGCGACAATGTCGTCACGTCCAGCAATTCGACCTTGCTCGACATCTTGCTCAATACATTTTTCACCACTGCTGCCGCTGGAGGCGACCCTCCTGGGTAACTCGTTCCACTGAGAGGCTGTGTTTGTCCTTTGCAGTTTTGGTTTGGCTGATTCCATTCCATGCCTCTGTTCATACAATGAAGCTCTCATCATTATTCGTTCCACAGTTCTATTAGTAACCGGCTAGTTGCAGAGAAAGAGAGAGAGTTCTGAAGCTTACATGTAATGGGTTGGTGAAATGCCCTGGAAGAAGACTTTGGTTTTAGCTGGATTGATGTTGGTTTGAACCCATTTGGCCCAGGTGGTGAGTCCTTTCTCAAAGGCAACCAAACGATCCATGTCTTTGACTATCTTTCCTCCATCTTCTATGTAATCCCATCTGTAACACCACAAGAAGAAGCCATTAAAATTGAAGCTCGAAATGAAGCTCAGAAAAGAATCGTTTTAACTTGAAATTCGGATTAGTCTCTTACGGTTGGCTTTTGCCTGTGTGAACCCACCAATGCCAAGTGTTAAAGATCAAGTAATCGGCATTTTTCCAAGAATCGCCGGTCGTGATTGAGTCAAGCTTTAACACACGACCGATCTTTTCTGTAACCACATCCACAAGGAACACGTTGTGATTGAACAACACCGACACGTTGTATTGCTGCATGACCCGTTTGTGATAAGTTAGATATTTACAGTCTTGAATTGCAAAATGTAGAAGTAAAAGATGATTGTAGCTGAAAAACAATTCTAAGAAATATAAAAGAATCAAATCTTATGTCCATGAACTGATTGGTTTTGTTGATTTACCAAAAAAAAAAAAATTGGTTTTGTACTTTCTTCGGTTATGGTTCCAAATTTCCCATGAAGATTAATATTGAATTTTTAAATTTAACGTTTAAGCTGCGTTTGTTAGCAAAGGTAGGGTGAGAAAAAAGATTCACACCCTAGGCGGCATATCTTAGGGCCTGTTTGGTTACTTGAATCCAGAGATTTGAAATCTTTGGATTCATGAATCTGAGAATTATACCCGTTTGGTTGTAAAAATCTCCAGATTCATGAAATCTAGAGATTCACATTTTTACACTAAAAACGTGAATCTGTAGATTTATGGGTAACAAGTAAAATCCAGAGATTTCAAAAAAGCTGTACATTTGCACATTCACAAAAATCACATCGATCAAATAGTTTTTTAGGATGAATCCACAAATTTCATTCCACAACCAAATATTTAATTTTATAAATTATAACTCCATAGATTTGAAATCTATAGATTTGAAATCTTTAGATATTTGAAATCTCCAGACTCATGTAACCAAACAGACCCTTAGTAATTTAATTTCCACCCCTAACAAACTACATTTTTAACAAAAAAAAAATTCAACTCCATTGTAAATATTTCTCTACAATTTCTTATAATTCCATCCTATGATTGTGTCATGTGGCATTAAGTAATCCAACGGTCACCCAATTCAAATAGAGTTTAAATCCACCCATAAATTTGAATTTTATTTAAACTCTAGTTTGAATTGGGTGACCGTTGAATTACTTTATGCCACATATATAATACAATCCTAGAGGAATTGTAAGAAAATGAATTACAGAGGATGTGAATTTGAGAAAAAAAAAAGGTGGAATAAAAAACATATGAGTCTCATATGTAGTGGGGTAACGAAGAAGAAAAGGAAATGAATGAATTTTGTGAAAAAGTATTAATCGTGAGTCTCACTTTTTACTTTTTTACACTTTTGTCCAAAATCTGGGGTTTGGGGTGGGAAAATTGGCATGCCACTTCATCGGACAAGTTTTCTTAAATATTAAGAAACTTGTCTCTTACTTTCCCATCCCAAGCAATTAAGCAAACTATAATTTTAAAATTTAAGAAAAAAAATTTTAGAAATTTTCCATCCTAATAAAGAAACGCAATCTTACAGAACTCACCGGAAATGTAACAGATTCTTTCCGCCCAAAGTTTTGTAACGCCTGGGGGCCGACGTAGTCAGAAATATGCGTGTTGCCCTTCTTGGTCGTGTCATACTTTGCCCCTGGCGCAGCAACGCGAAGCATACAAGCCAAAGATTGCCACTGATTATTACTAAGTGAGTCCCCCACAAACATGATAGTCTTCCCCTTCAATCTCCTCAAGAAATCTAGACCATTGAATCTGCATCACAACCATGAGATAAGAAGGACCCACAAAGAAAGGATGGACTAGATTGAAAATGTAGAGAGGGTTAGTACCTTGGCAATTCACAGGAAGTTGGTTTCCATCTGTAACTGAGATATTGCTTGTCTGGTCTTTTATTCTTCTGGCAATCGAATTCTTTGTCAATGAAGGGGCAGCTTGAAGTCGAATAGAAAGGAGACGAACCAGCTACCCAACTCCCTTGGTAGATATTGCAGCTTTTTCCTGCTAATGCTTCTATGTTTGCAAGAACCTCATTTTCTGATTCTGGTTTTGGTTTTGCAGTGGCAAGGTCAACGCTTGGTGATAAACAAAGTAAAACAGCCAAGTAAAAGAAACAGTTTTGAAACCCAGTTCTCATCTCGTGTGTTCCTCAGTAAATCAATGAGGATGGAAAGTGAAATGCAAAGGAAGGCTGTTTATGCCAAGAAGCAACGGAAATGGCTATTTAATAGAGAACTCTTCGAGGTTTTCTGTCTTATGAACACATTGCGTTAGCTATAATTGGATTATAGGAACTACAAGAATAGAAAATCGTTTACAAAGGAAGTTTAAAAACAACGAAACTGAACAATAGCAAGAACAATAATGTCTTCCCAACTAAATGGGATTAAATGTTGGAAACTGAAGCAAAAACTAAACCAAATCAATTTCATTATTCTTCTTCAATGTTACCTTCTTGGAATATGTAAGCATTGAAGCTCTTTTTATATGTTTTATTTTTCTTCTTTCTTTCTCATTACGATATGGATTATAGACATTGAGAGTAAATTTTTAACTTTTGAGAAGTAACTATGTTAGCTGTCATCTCGTGAGTTGTGTAACGGTATGGTAAATTTCTTACCAAAAAGAAAGAAAGAAAAAAAAACGGTATGGTAAAATTAGATTAGGTATGTTTGTATGAATTCAAGTTTAGTAAGTTTTTCAATGCTGTCTTTATAAATTTGGTAGACTTTTGTATCTTGTCTTCATACTATTGGTAGGTTTTTAAATATTGTCTTTATAGATCCGTTAGTTCTATATATTATTTGTGGAGGTGATCACTCCATTCTTTTGTCTTATACTATATCTTATTCATTAATGTAATTATTCAATTCAAGCCCAATTAATTCAATTCTAATATGGTCCTAAACCAAATTTACCATGATGCTTTTTTTTTTTTTTTTTTTGAATGAGTTCATCCGGGCCACACTTCCTCAAGGGGTTATATATATATTTGCCGCCCGTCCCGCCTCCCCGGGGGCCTCCGCTTTCGTCTTGGCCTTTGTTTTGTGTCCTATTTTTTTTTTGGGTGGCTTGGGGTGGTTTGCCCCGGTGGTGCCCGCCCCCCGTGGGTTGGCTTCCGCTTCTCCCCCTTCTTTCCATGATGTTATCATAAAGTTACAACATCCTCGGCAAAGAAGTAAGCCAAACATGTAACGGGTTCTTTGAGAGTGCCACAATGAAGCCAAGTTTGTTTTTTTGCTTTAACAACTATGCTTGTAGGTAAGTTCCACACGACTCCATGTAAAAAAAATAGTCTTGCTATTGATTAGTTGCGTACCAATTAATTCAATTCCGATAAACTCCTAAGCCACAATTAATGGTTTTCAACAATGTATCAAGATGGGTTACTTGACTACAAGTAAGGTCAGCTGAATTTTTGGCCTTTTATTAAATTTTCAAGATTTTGTTTCGACTATACCTACTGCTTTTCAAAGTAGTTAAAATCCAGGATATCAACAAGAAGCCTCCTTCAATAATGTTATACTTTTTTTTTTTTTTTTTGTGATCGCCAGCCCCGGTTTCCAAGGCTTTGCCTTGACTAATCCGGTGTTCGACCCGGGTCGCAACACCTGGCTGTGGTGGGTGAGTCTCCCAACGAGGACAGAGAGGATCAAAGAAGAAGGATGATGCAGACTTCTTTTTTCTCCAACTAAAAGGTCATTTTTTTAAATTAAATAAGCGAAAAAAACATACAAAATCAAGACACCATGAGGAAATTTCCTCAACTTCAAGAATACAAATATGAAAGAACACTCAACTATCCACATTAGCCAACGTGAGACCAGCACCTTCAGTCATGTCGACCAAATCTTCATCAACCCTTTCCCAATCAAAGCATTGAATCAGTAAGCCCAGTGTCAAGCCAACCACTCGCATGACCAAACCTTCCCCAGGGCAACTTCTCCTCCCAGACCCAAATGTCATCAACTTGTATTCTTCTCTTGCTCCTCCAATGCCCTCCATCCTCTCTGGCTTGAACTTTGTGGGTTCTTGCCATAACTTGGGATTTTTATGGATGGCCAACACATTCACCAACAACATCGTGCCATGTGGGATGGTAGAGCCTGCAACCATGCACTCTTTTGATGATTCATGGGGTACTAGCATTGGACTTACAGGGTACAACCGTAGTGTCTCATTTATGATGCAATGAAGATATGGTAGTTTGGCAACATATGTTTCATTGAGCAATTGATCTTGTCCTACAATGGCATCGATCTCAGCTTGAGCCTTCTTGAGGACTCCTAGATGGTTCAACAATAGTGAAATTGCCCATTCCATTGTTCCCGTTGTAGTATCTGTCCCAGTTGTTAGCATAACTTGCACAATGAAGAGAAATGATCATTAGTCTAATTAAGGGCATACAAGAATGGTTGTAGAACTGTTATGTGTCCAATGAGTCCAATTTGGTTATGAACACCATCATGTGATAGATTAAATGACTTGACTCAACTCGTTCCTTCAGGCTCTGAACTTTTAGAAGAGTACCTAATATTTGGTATGAAGCAAACATCAATAAACGACTTCTCATCCTTGGATTGAGTCCTAGCCTTCCAACGCTTTTCAATCAATTCCAGCAGAAATTAATCCCTGATTTTCTCTGCAACCTCACCATCTTCTTCTTTAAACTATTGAAGCTAAACCATTTCATCCAAGAAGGCAAGAAATCTTCAACATTTGAAGCTCCAGCAGCACCAACTATTTCCTCTACAAGCTCTTTGAATTGTCTTGCCTCATTCAAGTCCTTAACTTCTCACCATAGTGCCTCTTTCCAGCAATCATCATCATCATGTTGTTGAGGATTGATTCAAACAAGGTGGCTTTCATTTCTACTATCTAAGAAGAGTTTTCGGCGTTGACGAGCCGCCTGAGTAAAGAGTGAACTTCATTGATGCGTATCTTAGAGAACTTCTACAAACGAGCAAACGAGAAGATCTCAATCGTGCTAAGGCGCCTAAGCTAGCATACCAAAGCTGGCCGTAGGGTGCTAAAGAGAAGACTGTGTAATTGAAACCTTAATATATCCCAAGGAGGAATGAGGGCGGTTGGCGAAGACAATGCCATTAGTTGTGAAGCATTCCTCAGCTGCCGAAGAAGATGAGACATGAAGAACATGATGTGAACCAAAGTTGAGGAGTAAGATGGGGCCATATTAGGTTGCATAGCAGCTAAGGTTTGGTGAAATGGCTTCTTGAAGAGATAGAGATGGCCTATGACAGTAAGGAGAGAGGGCCACTTGGTGGGAGGTTCTTTCTCTTTGGTAAGAGTTGTTTGGAGAGTAGAAAGAAGGCTAGAAGAAAACCAAGGAAGTAGTAGAACACTAGCATCTCCATTACTGCTGAAAGACTATTAAAGAAGAGTAAGGACTTTAGATTGATATGTTGAGGTATTTGATTCATACCCTAGTATGTTGAGGTACTCAAGTTATACCCAACTTATGTTCTAATATAGGTCATTAAATTAGTTATGATCTTAAGGTGTAATGGGCCTCTGTGGGAAAATTTAATTACCAATAAAATCCAGATTAATTACGTAAAATAATATGTAAAATAATAAAGTATAGTTTTATTTATAAGAACAAAATATAAATGTAAATTCTAAAAATGATAGAAAGGAAAGTCTAAGGGTATAAACTATTTGGCTTGTACACCATGTTCTTTTAGCTTTGCATGCTGCAATCAACTTAGCAGATTCTTTTTTTTTTTGTAATAACTTAGCAGATTCAACTGCTATTACCAACTCAATAGCTTTCTATATTATTAACTTAGTTGTAGTCTAGAATATATTTAGGGGCATGTTTAGTTACTTGAGTCTATAGATTTGAAATCTATGGAGTCATGGTTTCATAAATTATCTGTTTGATTGAAATGGAATCTATATATTCATCTTGAAAAAATATCTATGGAGTCATGGTTCAAATGTATAGAATTTTTATAGTAGAGATGAATACCCATAAATCTACAGATTCACATTTTTAGTATAAAAATGTGAATCCCTAGATTTCATGAATCCAGTAATTCACACAACCAAACCAGTATAAATCTCCCATTTAGGAATTGAAATCTCTAGATTAATGTAACCAAACATGCCCTAAAAACACCTCACCCAAAACCAAAACCAAAACCAAAACAAAAACAAAAAAAGTACACACGTAATACCCTTCATTGCATTTGCCACGACAAATTTGATTGTATTTTTCTAACCATTTATGCATCAAAGTGGGGTTGGGTTTGGTCAATTTCATCTTTTTTGTGGTTCGGATTCAATCTAATCTGGGTTTGGTCGAGTTTTGATTCGGTTAACCTTGAAGTTATTACAACTACCCATCTTAATCTTAACCTCCTGAACCGTTTTTTCAGGTCTCTAACGACCTTAGCAACCCACCACTTTTTTTCCCATCTTTCCTGCTTGTTGCCCCAAAAGCCCTCTTTCATTCCCACTCTCTTTACCTGTGTTTGTTGTTGGTGTGAGAATCTAGGTTTCAGGTGTGTTTTATTTATCTGTAAGGGTTCTGATGGGATCAACGAGTGGAAAGAGGAAGAAAAGCAAGCCAGTTTCTTCTATCTCCACTGCAGAAGAAGAGGATACCACAGCAGATTGGTGGGACAAGTTATCTAAGAGAATTACTGGTACATCTTCTATCTATTAAAACTAAAAGTTCTGGAATAAGTTGTTTTTGGTGTTATTTCAACAGCAAACCAAGGATCTCCCACTTTACATCTAATAATAATGCCAATTTGGGTTTTGGTTTCACAGAATGATGTAACTTATCCATCTTTCACAGGTACATTTTCTTTGTCAGAGGGTTCAGATAAATTCAAATCTGTTTTCAAGATCTCAAGAGGTACATTTGCATACATCTGTTCACTTGTGAATGAAGACCTGCTGCCTAACTGTTCCAATGTTGGCAGACATGGTAAGAACTTGTCTGTATATGACCAAGTTGCTGTAGCTCTTAGAAGGCTAGGCTCTGGCGATTCACTTGCGAGGATTGGTGAGTCATTGGGGTTGAGTCAATCAACCATTGGCCAAATAACCTGGCGATTCGTTGAGTCAATGGAAGTGAGAGGACTCAAGCACCTCAAATGGCCTTCCACAGAGGAAGAGATGAACCAAATAAAATCCAAGTTTAAGAGAATTAAGGGTTTACCAAACTGCTGTGGTGCAATTGATAGCACTCACATCATGTTGCGTCTGTCCAAATCTGACTCTAATGAGATATGGTTTGATTCTGAGAAGAATCATAGTACAGTCTTGCAAGCAATTGTAGACCCAGATATGAGGATTAGAGATATTTCCACTGGATGGCCTGGAAGCATGAAAGAGTCTACTGTTCTTCAAAATTCAGGTTTCTGTAACCTCTGTCAAAAAGGAAAAAGACTTAATGGAGAGAATATAGAGCTTTCTGATGGAACACAAATGAGGGAATACATAACAGGAGATATGGGTTTTCCCCTCCTTCCTTGGCTCATCACACCTTATCATGGGAAGGAGCTTACTGAGTCAGATGTGGAGTTCAACAAACGTCATTTAGCAACCAAGACGGTGGCAATAAAGGCATTGACAATGTTAAAGGAAAGGTGGAAGATTCTTCAAAGAGTGATGCACAAACCTGAAAAAAATAAATTGCCAAGGATGATTTTAGTTTGTTGCATGCTTCATAACATCCTTATCGATCTAAAGGATAATGTTCAACGCAAAGTGCTATCTTCTCACTTCCATGATAGTGGTTATCAGCAGGAGTTCTGCAACTTGGTTGACCAAAATGCTTCTATCCTTAGAGACAAGCTTTCTCTCCATTTGGCTTGTAGATTATCACAATGAAACAGAAGTACTGATACTTCTTTTGTTTGTCTCTTAATTAATCAAGGTTTGTCTTGAATTTTTTATTACAGAGTGGGGAATTCCATAACTTAATAGAAGAGAACCGAAACAGAATAGCTTAATTTATTATTTCTTAATTTCCATCAAACAATTACAAGCAATTTTAGGTCAATGTGGGCATTATTTAACTATTGAGAACAATGGAGGTGTAAAGGAGATGGTTCCAGGTATCAGGAACACCTGCAAGACACCAGTGGCTGCAATCATTTCCATTAATTCCGTCAATCCCATAAACAGATGGGTGGCCATCTTTCCTCAGCTGCGACAATGTCGTCACGTCCAGTAAATGGACCTTGCTCGACATCTTGCTCAATACATTTTTCACCACTGCTGCCGCTGGAGGTGATCCTCCTGGGTAACTCGTTCCGCTGAGAGGCAGTGATTGTCCTTTGCAGTTTTGGTTTGGCTGATTCCATTCCATGCCTCTGTTCATACAATGAAACTCTCATTATTATTCGTTCCACAGTTCTATTAACAACCAGAGAGAGTTCTGAAGCTTACTGGTAATGGGTTGGTGAAATGCCCTGGAAGAAGACTTTGGTTTTAGCTGGATTGATGTTGGTGTCAACCCATTTGGCCCAGGTGGTGAGCCCTTTCTCAAAGGCAACCAAACGATCCATGTCTTTGACTATCTTTCCTCCATCTTCTATGAAATCCCATCTGCAACACCAAAAGAAGCCATTAAAATTGAAGCTCGAAATGAAGCTCAGAAAAGAATCGTTTTAAAACTTGAAATTCTGATTAGCCTCTTACGGTTGGCTGTTGCCCGTGTGAACCCACCAATGCCAAGTGTTAAAGATCAAGTAATCGGCATTTTTCCAAGAATCGCCGGTCGTGATTGAGTCAAGCTTTAACACACGACCGATCTTTTCTGTAACCACATCCACAAGGAACACGTTGTGATTGAACAACACCGACACGTTGTATTGCTGCAAAACCCGTTTGTTATAAGTTAGATATTTATAGTCTTTGAATTGCAAAATGTGGTAGTATAAGATGATTATAGCTGAAAATCAATTATGAAAAATAGAAAAGAATCAAATCTTATGTCCATGAACTGATTAGTTTTGTACTTAGTTGCAGATTTGGTTCCAAATTTCCAATGAAGATTAATATTGAATTTTTAAATCTAACGTTTATAGAACTCACCGAAACTGTAAAAGATTCTTTCCGCCCAAAGCTTTGTAACGCTTGTGGGCCCATGTAATGCGTGTTGGCTTTCTTGGTCGTGCTATATTTTGCCGCTGGCGCAGCAACGCGAAGCATACAAGCCAAAGATTGCCACTGATTATTACTCAGTGAGTCCCCCACAAACATGATTGTCTTCCCCTTCAATCTCCTCAAGAAATCTAGACCATCGAATCTGCATCACAACATAAGATAAGTAGGACCCACAAAGAAATGGATGGATCAGATTGAAAATGTAGAGAGGGTAATTACCTTGGCAAGTCACAGGAAGTTGGTTTCCATCTGTAACTGAGATATTGCTTGTCTGGTCTTCCATTCTTCTGGCAATCGAATTCTTTGTCAATGAAGGGGCAGCTTGAAGTCGAATAGAAAGGAGACGAACCAGCTACCCAACTCCCTTGGTAGACATTGCAGCTTTTTGCTGCTAATGCTTTTATGTTTTCAGGAACCTCATTTTCTGATTCTGGCTTTGCAGTGGCAAGGTCAACACTTGGTGATAAACAAAGTAAAACAGCCAAGTAAAAGAAACAGTTTGGAAACCCAGTTCTCATCTCGTTTGTTTCTCAGTAAATCAATGAGGATGGAAAGTGAAATGCAAAGGAAGGCTGTTTATGCCAAGAAACAATGTAAATGGCTATTTAATAGAGAAATCTTCTAGGTTGTCTGTCTTATGAAAACATTGCATTAGCTATAATTGGATTATAGGAACTACAAGAATAGAAAATCGTTTACAAAGGAAGTTTAAAAACAACAAAACTGAACAATAGCAAGAACAATAAGTTGCTAAATGGGATTGAATGTTGGAAACTGAAGCAAAAACTAAACCAAATCAATTTCATTATTCTTCTTCAATGTTACCTTCTTGGAATATGTAAGCATTGAAGCTCTTTTTACAAGTATTTTTTTATATTTCTTTTTCATTAGGATAATGATCATAGACATTGACTAAATTTTTAACTTTTCAGAAGCTACTATGTTAGCTGTCATTTCGTGAGTCGTGTAACGGTATGGTAACTTTAGATTAGGTATGTTTGTATGAATTCTAATTTAGTAAGTTTTTGAATTCTGTCTTTATAGATTTGGTAGACTTTTGTATCTTGTCTTCATACTATTTGTGGTAGGTTTTTAAATATTGTCTTTATAGATCAGTTAGTTCTATATATTATTTGTGGAGGTGATCACTCTATTCTTTTGTGTTATACTATATATTCTTCATTAATTTAATTATTCAATTCAAACTTAATTAATTCAATTCTAATATGTTATTAGACCAAATTTACCATGATGATATCATAAAGTTGCAACATTCTCGGCAAAGAAGTCCACCAAACATGTAGCAGGTTCTTTGAGAGTGCCACAATGAAGCCAAGTTTGTTTTTTGCTTTAACATCTATGCTTATGGGTAAGTTCCACACGACTCCATGTAAAAAAAAATTGTCGCTATTGATTAGTTGCGTATCAATTAATACAATTCCAATAAACTCCTAAGCCACAATTAATGGTTTTCAACAATGTATCAAGATGGGTTCCTTGACTGCAACTAAGGTCAGCTGAATTTTTGGCCTTTTATTAAATTTCCAAGATTTTGTTTCGACTCTACCTACTGCTTTTCAAAGTAGTTAAAATCCAGGATATCAACAAGAAGCCTCATTCAATAATGTTATACTTATAAAGTTCCTTTAACAAAACAATTGCATCGAATTGATGCAGACTTCTTTTTTCCCCAACTAAAAGGTCATTTTTTAAAGAAAATAAGCGAAAAAAACATACATAATCAAGACACCATGAGGAAATTTCCTCAACTTCAAGAATACAAATATGAAGAACACTCAACTATTCACATTAGCCAAGGTGAGACCAGCACCTTCAGTCATGTCGACCAAATCTTCATCAACCCTTTCCCAATCAAAGCATTGAATCAGTAAGCCCAGTGTCAAGCCAACCACTCTCAAGACAAAACCTTCCCTAGGGCAACTTCTCCTCCCAGACCCAAATGTCATCAACTTGTATTCTTCTCTTGCTCCTCCAATGCCCTCCATCCTCTCTGGCTTGAACGTTGTGGGTTCTTACCATAACTTGGGATCTTTATGGATGGCCCACACATTCACCAACAACATCGTGCCATGTGGGATGGTATGCCTGTAACAGTGCACTCTTTCGATGATTCATGGGGTACTAGACTTCCAGGGCACAACCGTGGTGTCTCATTTATGATGCAATGAAGATATGGTAGTTTGGCAACATATGTTTCATTGAGCAATTGATCTTGTCCTACAATGGCATCAATCTCAGCTTGAGCCTTCTTGAGGACTCCTGGATGGTTCAACAATAGTGAAATTGCCCATTCCATTGTTCCCGTTGTAGACTCTGTCCCAGTTGTTAGCATAACCTGCACAATGAAGAGAAATGATCATTAGTCTAATTAAGGGCATACAAGAATGGTTCCAGAACTGTGTCCAATAAGTCCAATTTGGTGTATGAACACCATCATGGGATAGGTTAAATGGCTTGACTCAACTCGTTCCTTCAGCCTCTGAACTTTTAGAAGAGTACCTAATATTTGGTATGAAGCAAACATCAATAAACGACTTCTCATCCTTGGATTGAGTCCTAGCCTTCCAACGCTTTTAAATCAATTCCAGCATAAATTAATCCCTGGTTTTCTCTGCAACCTCACCATCTTCTTCTTTAAACTATTGAAGCTAAACCATTTCATCCAAGAAGGCAAGAAATTTTCAACATTTGAAGCTCCTGCAGCACCAACTATTTCCTCTACAAGCTCTTTGAATTGTCATGCCTCGTCCAAGTCCTTAACTTCTCACCATAGTGCCTCTTTCCAGCAATCATCATCATCATGTTGTTGAGGGTTGATTCAAAGAAGGTGGCTTTCATTTCTACTATCTTAGAAGAGTTTCCGGCGTTGACGAGCCGCCTGAGTAAAGAGTGAACTTCATTGATGCGTATCGTAGAGAACATCTACAAACGAGCAGATGAGAAGATCTCAATCGTGCTAAGGCGCCTAAGCTAGCACCAAAGCTGGCCGTAGGGTGCTAAAGAGAAGACTGTGTAATTGAAACCTTAATATATCCCGAGGAGGAATGAGGGCGGTTGGCGAAGACAATGCCATTAGTTGTGAAGCATTCCTCAACTTGCCGAAGAAGATGAGACATGAAGAACATGACGTGAACCAAAGTTGAGGAGTAAAATGGGGCCATATTGGGTTGCATAGCAGCTAAGGTTTGGTGAAATGGCTTCTTGAAGAGATAGAGATGGCCTATGACAGTAAGGAGAGAGGGCCACTTGGTGGGAGGTTCTTTCTCTTTGGGAAGAGTTGTTTAGAGAGTAGAAAGAAGGCTAGAAGAAAACCAAGGAAGTAGTAGAACACTAGCATCTCCATTACTGCTGAAAGAATATTAAAGAAGAGTAAGGTCTTTAGATTGATATGTTGAGGTATTTGATTCATACCCAAGTATGTTGAGGTACTCAAGTTATATCCAACTTATGTTCTAATATAGGTCATCAAATTAGTTATGATCTTACGTGTAATGGGCCTCTGTGGGAGAATCTAATTACCAATAAAATCTAGATTAATTACCTAAAATAATATGTAAAATAATAAAGTATAGTTTTATTTATAATAACAAAATATAAATGTAAATTCTAAAAATGATAGAAAAGAAAGTCTAGGGTATAAACTATTTGGCTTGTACACCATGTTCTTTTAGCTTTGCATGCTGCAATCAACTTAGCAGATTCAACTGCTATTACCAACTCAATAGCTTTCTATATTATTAACTTAGTTTTAGTCTAGAATATATTTAGGGGCATGTTTAGTTAGTTGAGCCTAAAGATTTGTATGGAGTCATGGTTTCATAAATTAACTGTTTAGTTAGCTTGAATATTTGAAATGGAATCCATATATTCATCTTGAAAAAACATCTATCGAGTCACGGTTCAAATGTTTAGAATTTTTACAGCAGAGATGAATACCCATAAATCTGCAAATTCACATTTTTAGTATAAAATGGTGAATCCCTAGATTTCATGAATCCAGGAATTCACACAACCAAACCGGTATAAATCTCCCATTTGTGAATCTAGAGATTTCAAATCTCTTGAAATCTCTAGATTCATGTAACCAAACATGCCCTAAAAACACCTCACCCAAAACCAAAACCAAAACCAAAACCAAAACAAAACAAAAAAAAGTACACACGTAATACCCTTCGTTACATTACATTTGATTGTATTTTTCTAACCATTTATGCATCAAAGTGGGGTTGGGTTTGGTCAATTTCATCTTTTTTGTGGTTCGGATTCAATCTAATCTGGGTTTGGTCGAGATTTGATTCGGTTAACCTTGAAGTTATTACAACTACCCATCTTAATCTTAACCTCCTGAACCGTTTTTTGTGTTTCAGGTCTCTAACGACCTTAGCAACCCACCACTTTTTCTCCCATCTTTCCTGCTTATTGCCCCAAAAGCCCTCTTTCATTTCCACTCTCTTTACCTGTGTTTGTTGTTGGTGTGAGAATCTAGGTTTCAGGTTTTTTTTTTATCTGTAAGGGTTCTGATGGGATCAACGAGTGGCAGAAAGAGGAAGAAAAGCAAGCCAGTTTCTTCTATCTCCACTGCAGAAGAAGAGGATACCACAGCAGATTGGTGGGACAAGTTCTCCAAGAGAATTACTGGTACATCTTCTATCTATTAAAACTAGAAGTTCTGGAATAAGTTGTTTTTGGTGTTATTTCAACAGCAAACCAGGGATCTCCCACTTTACATCTAATAATAATGCCAATTTGGGTTTTGATTTCACAGAATGATGTAACTTATCTATCTTTCACAGATACATTTTCTTTGTCAGAGGGTTCAGATAAATTCAAATCTGTTTTCAAGATCTCAAGAGGTACATTTGCATACATCTGTTCACTTGTGAATGAAGACCTGCTGGCTAACTGTTCCAATGTTGGCAGACATGGTAAGAACTTGTCTGTATATGACCAAGTTGCTGTAGCTCTTAGAAGGCTAGGCTCTGGCGATTCACTTGCGAGGATTGGTGAGTCATTGGGGTTGAGTCAATCAACCATTGGCCAAATAACCAGGCGATTCGTTGAGTCAATGGAAGTGAGAGGACTCAAGCACCTCAAATGGCCTTCCACAGAGGAAGAGATGAACCAAATAAAATCCAAGTTGAAGAGAATTAAGGCTGCGTTTGTTTGCTTAAATAAAGGTGGGGTGGGAAATTTTTTAAAAAATGTGTAAATTTCTTACTTTTCCTTTAAATCCTAAAATGGTAAAGTGTTTGGTTGCTTGGGGGGAATGGGAGACAAGGTTCTTGAACAGGAACCTGCGTGGCGTCAACTTTCCCACCCCATTCATTTTAAAACCCCCTTTGATGGGATTTTGTGGAAGTTAGGAAATAAAAAGTGGGACCCCCTCACTTTTCCACAAACCCTTTCCTTCCTTTTCTTCTCCTCCCCCATGTGTAACCCCATGTTTTTTTTTCCCACCCATTTTTTCCCACCCCACCTTTGCAAACAAACACAGCTAAAGGGTTTACCAAACTGCTGTGGTGCAATTGATAGCACTCACATCATGTTGCGTCTGTCCAAATCTGACTCTAATGAGATATGGTTTGATTCTGAGAAAAATCATACTATAGTCTTGCAAGCAATTGTAGACCCAGATATGAGGATTAGAGATATTTCCACTGGATGGCCTGGAAGCATGAAAGAATCTATTGTTCTTCAAAATTCAGGTTTCTATAACCTCTGTCAGAAAGGAAAAAGACTGAATGGAGAGAATATAGAGCTTTCTGATGAAACACAAATGAAGGAATACATAATAGGAGATATGGGTTTTCCCCTCCTTCCTTGGCTCATCACACCTTATCATGGGAAGGAGCTTTCTGAGTCAGATGTGGAGTTCAACAAACGTCATTTAGCAACCAAGATGGTGGCAATAAAGGCATTGACAATGTTAAAGGAAAGGTGGAAGATTCTTCAAAGAGTGATGCACAAACCTGAAAAAAATAAATTGCCAAGGATGATTTTAGTTTGTTGCATGCTTCATAACATCCTTATCGATCTAAAGGATAATGTTCAACGCAAAGTGCTATCTTCACACTACCATGATAGTGGTTATCAGCAGGAGTTCTGCAACTTGGTTGACCAAAATGCTTCTATCCTTAGAGACAAGCTTTCTCTCCATTTGGCTTGTAGACTATCACAATGAAACAGAAGTACTGATACTTCTTTTGTTTGTCTCTTAATTAATCAAGGTTTGTCTTGAATTTTTTATTACAGAGTGGGGAATTCCATAACTTAATAGAAGAGAACCGAAACAGAATAGCTTAATTTATTATTTCTTAATTTCCATCAAACAATTACAAGCAATTTTAGGTCAATGTGGGCATTATTTAACTATTGAGAACAATGGAGGTGTAAAGGAGATGGTTCCAGGTATCAGGAACACCTGCAAGACACCAGTGGCTGCAATCATTTCCATTAATTCCGTCAATCCCATAAACAGATGGGTGGCCATCTTTCCTCAGCTGCGACAATGTCGTCACGTCCAGTAAATGGACCTTGCTCGACATCTTGCTCAATACATTTTTCACCACTGCTGCCGCTGGAGGCGACCCTCCTGGGTAACTCGTTCCACTGAGAGGCAGTGATTGTCCTTTGCAGTTTTGGTTTGGCTGATTCCATTCCATGCCTCTGTTCATACAATGAAACTCTCATTATTATTCGTTCCACAGTTCTATTAACAACCAGAGAGAGTTCTGAAGCTTACTGGTAATGGGTTGGTGAAATGCCCTGGAAGAAGACTTTGGTTTTAGCTGGATTGATGTTGGTTTGAACCCATTTGGCCCAGGTGGTGAGTCCTTTCTCAAAGGCAACCAAACGATCCATGTCTTTGACTATCTTTCCTCCATCTTCTATGAAATCCCATCTGCAACACCAAAAGAAGAAGCCATTAAAATTGAAGCTCGAAATGAAGCTCAGAAAAGAATCGTTTTAAAACTTCAAATTCTGATTAGCCTCTTACGGTTGGCTTTTGCCTGTGTGAATCCACCAATGCCAAGTGTTAAAGATCAAGTAATCGGCATTTTTCCAAGAATCGCCGGTCGTGATTGAGTCAAGCTTTAACACACGACCGATCTTTTCTGTAACCACATCCACAAGGAACACGTTGTGATTGAACAACACCGACACGTTGTATTGCTGCAAGACCCGTTTGTGATAAGTTAGATATTTACAGTCTTGAATTGCAAAATGTGGAAGTAAAAGATGATTATAGCCGAAAATCAATTCTAAGAAATAGAAAAGAATCAAATCTTATGTCCATGAACTGATTAGTTTTGTACTTAGTTGCAGATTTGGTTCCAAATTTTCAATGAAGATTAATATTGAATTTTTAAATCTAACGTTTATAGAACTCACCGAAACTGTAAAAGATTCTTTCCGCCCAAAGCTTTGTAACGCTTGTGGGCCCATGTAATGCGTGTTGGCTTTCTTGGTCGTGCTATATTTTGCCGCTGGCGCAGCAACGCGAAGCATACAAGCCAAAGATTGCCACTGATTATTACTCAGTGAGTCCCCCACAAACATGATTGTCTTCCCCTTCAATCTCCTCAAGAAATCTAGACCATTGAATCTGCATCACAACATAAGATAAGAAGGACCACAAAGAAATGGATGGATCAGATTGAAAATGTAGAGAGGGTAATTACCTTGGCAAGTCACAGGAAGTTGGTTTCCATCTGTAACTGAGATATTGCTTGTCTGGTCTTCCATTCTTCTGGCAATCGAATTCTTTGTCAATGAAGGGGCAGCTTGAAGTCGAATAGAAAGGAGACGAACCAGCTACCCAACTCCCTTGGTAGATATTGCAGCTTTTTGCTGCTACTGCTTCTATGTTTTCATGAACCTCATTTTCTGATTCTGGTTTTGCAGTGGCAAGGTCAACACTTGGTGATAAACAAAGTAAAACAGCCAAGTAAAAGAAACAGTTCTGAAACCCAGTTCTCATCTCGTTTGCTCCTCAGTAAATCAAAGAGGATGGAAAGTGAAATGCAAAGGAAGGCTGTTTATGCCAAGAAGCAAAGGAAATTGCTATTTAATAGAGAACTCATATGGGATGTTTGTTTTATGGACACATTGCGTTAGCTATATATAGATTATAATTCGATTATAGGCACTACAGGAATAGGAAATCGTTTAGAAACAAACGAAACTGAACAATAGCAAGAACAATAAGTCGCCAACGCAGAGCTCTTCTAGTGGTTGAAACCAACATCTTTTAGTGGAGAGGTCGTGGGTTTGACTCTTGCTGAGGCATATTAATATCCCCATCCTCCAGCTATTAAGCCCTTTTGTACCCAAAAATAAAAAAAAAAAAAGCAAGAACAATAAGTCTGCCCAACAAGATCGTGGGTTTTGACTCTTGCTGAGAGCATATTAATATCTCCATTCTCCAGCTATTAAGCTCTTTTCTACCAAAAAACAAAAACAAGAACAATAAGTCTCCCCAAAAGGTCGTGGGTTTGACTCTTGCTGAGGCATATTAATATCTCTATCCTCGGGCTATTAAGCCCCTCCGTACCAAAAAAAAAAAAACAAAAACAAAAACAATAAGTCTGCCCAACTAAATGGGATTTGACTTGTTGGAAAGTGAATCAAAAACCATTTTTATTCTTCTTTAGTTATTCAAAAATCAAATCAATTTCAATTACCTTCTCAATGTCACCTCATCCTGGAATATGCAAACATTGAAGCTCTTTTTATTATGGTTTTTTTCCTTTGGTTCATAGACATTGAGACTAAATTTTTAACTTTTGAGGAGTAACAATGTTAGCTGTCATCTCGTGAATCCTATAACGGTATGGTAAATTTAGATTAGGTAAGTTCTATTACAAAATTACCAAAAAAAAAAAAAAAAAAAAAAAAAAGAAGAAGAAAGAAAGAAAAGAAGAAGAAAAAAAGAGAAGAGAAAGAAAAGAACAGAATAAGAGGTAAGTTCTGTATGAATTCTAGTTTTAGTAAGTTTTTGAATACTGTCTTCATAGGTTTGGTAGATTTTTGTATCTTGTCTTCATGGTATTGGTAGGTTTCTAAATATGTCTTTATAGATCAGGTAGGTTCTATATATATACTATATGTGGACGTGATCACTCCATTCTTTTGTCTTATACTATATCTTCTTCATTAATGTAATCATTCATTCAAACCCAATTAATTCAATTCTAATATGGTACTAGAGCGTATTTACCATGATGTTATCATAAAGATGTAACATCCTCAAGCAAACAAGTCTGCCGAATCCATAGCGGGTTCTTTGAGAGTGCCACAATGAAGCCAAGTTTGTTTTTCGCTTTAACCGCCATGCTTAGGCAAGTTCTTATACGATTCCATGTTTAAAAATTGTCCTCTATTGATAAGTGTGTACCAATTAATTCAATTCTAATAAACTCTAGAAGCCACAATTAGTGGTTTTCAACAATGTATCAAGATGGGTTACTAACTGCAATTAAGGTCTGCTGAATTTTTGGCCTCTTATTAGATTTCCAAGTTTTTGTTTGGAGTCTACCTACTGCTTTTCAAAGTAGTTAAAATCCAGGACATCAACAACCAAACAAATCTAATCTACCAATTCTTAGGTGAGATTGATGAAAAAAGCCTCCTTCATTAATGTTATACTTTTAAGGGTAATTTTCATCTAAACCCTGAGTTTTGGTCAATGTCACTTTTAGTCCAGTTTAAGTTTTCTTTTACAAATAGCTTCATCTGGTTTCAAAAAATGATTAAATAAAGACAAGCTTAACAGAAACAGTTTGCTT
The DNA here is from genome assembly GCF_041222555.1 of Hakea prostrata. Lineage (NCBI taxonomy): Eukaryota > Viridiplantae > Streptophyta > Magnoliopsida > Proteales > Proteaceae > Hakea > Hakea prostrata. The sequence continues at coordinate 69,828,606 of NC_142601.1, read as the reverse complement.
AATAATTTTTGTGACAAAAATACCCTTTCTTTTTTTGATTTATTTGTTTTAATTTTTTTTTCGTTTTAATAAGTTTATTTCTTTTATTCAAAAAATAAATTTAAAAATATCATTTTTTATGATGAAAAGAATCTCTTAATACCACGAGGTGAGACCCTCTGGTATTTCATCGCCGTATTCTCCTCTATCGTTGGCCAAGAACTCGGCAGCTGCTCAGCAGGGAGAAAACTCACCAAGTTGGTGTAGGAACAGCCCCGCTTCAATACCATAAGGGCTCTCTCCTTTCTGGCCAAATCTCTATTAACCTCATTTGGTACGTGAAGTTCTCAGAGAAGATGAGCATGATGAATGTGAACTTGTGCCCTTATGTACCTTCTCAACAAAACTATTATTGCTTTTTCTTTGCGAGCAACAAGCATGTTTTGGCCCGTGATGGTCTTTCTTCTGGCTCTAGGTGTGCCTGGCATGTGAGCTCTTCCTGGCTCTTGGACTTTGTGTCCCAGGAGCTAGGCTTGTGTAGCCGTTCTTTTCCTAATTAAAGTGTGGTTTACCAAAAAAAAAAAAAGACCAGAAAATCCAAGAGAAGGAAACACGGACTGGGGAAATACAAAAACAGAAAAAATCCCATCAACCAGAGGGAAAACTGAATAGGAACCACACCTATTATGAGTAGCAGCAAACAATTAGTACGAAATGAATGAACAACCTATTTGGAAGTTCATATGAATAAATACTGAGCAGACATTTCGCTATCATTCGATCTTATGGGATTTCTCCTATCCACCTGTTTTGTCGGTCAGTGAAGCTGGATCTGGTTCCACTAAAAGTAAACGTCGTGTATGGGAGCGATTTCAATTATTCAATATTTATCATTAAAAAACCACTACCTGCCATCTCATTCTGCCTTCTTCTATCTGGCAAAAGCGACTTACCACCACCACCACTTACGAAGTTACGATCCAATCTTTAGTCGATCACGAACCTGGAATCCATTTCCAATCAGCTTCAAGAAACCAACAATCTCTCCATTAACTTTTATAAACCAAGTGAAACTCGAGTGAAGTCACTGAATTCAGAATTTGTTTAAAAACAAACGAATCAATTGAGTGCTCCAAATAAAGAATTCATAAGTTACCTATTTAATAGCTAAATCTAAAAAGCAAACATCGGCATATATGATTCAGTTTCTCATGGTCCTAGCAATGAAGGAAACCCTCAAGTTTTCAAGCTAACCACTCCAATACTCGACAATGATTTGACGACTATAAAGAGCTCAAGCAAAGCAGTATAACAAAAACAAAATTGAATGACAGAGACTGGACTAGAGGAACTTCACACCTGAAGCACTCTCAAGTATCGACGTTAATGGCGAAACTAGGGTTTCATTTTGGACAATTTTTAAGGGGGATCGAAAGGGCTCAGAGCCTCAACTTCATGAACAACATTTTTTCCCCTTTGAGACAGATTGAGAGCCGTCGGAAAGACAGCAAAGTGAATCGGTGTTGCCGGAGCCGAAGAGGAGGAAGGCGTAGGAATGGAGAGCCGAGAGAGGGGAGAGAAGATGTTGAAGGGATGATGTGATCAAGGGTTGGAATAATTTTTTACGATACAATTTGAATATGACATGTATCCACCATGTAACAGTCAACTGGAGGGAGCATTTGCCTTGAAACATTATAAGTTAATAGTCAATCAGCTAAAATGTAATAGTGGGAATTTGTACTTTCTGAAAAGGGTTAGGGAACATATAATTTTTACCATTTAAGTTGGTGGTCAAGAGTTAAGTTGGTGGTCAAGAGTTTTAGCACAACTTAAGTGGGCAGCATGTCTATTTCATAGCAAAATCAAATATCTCTAAATCATGCCAAATCAATCCAATTTCATAGAAAAAAGAAACAGATTTTAACAAGGGAGATGAAATGCCGGCGACACTGCCTGCTAAAAAGAGCAGATTAGTCAATATCTGCTGAAAGTTTGCTTGCACATCAATCTTCGCACTATTGCTTTGATGGAATTCCAATAGCCTTTGGGAGATCCTTTTAAGGCATTGCGACGACGACAGCTGACCTTCCATATTTGAAGCTTATCAGATTTAGACAAGAGAAAAACAGATTTCAATCTCGAAAAGGGTCTTCTAGATCTTGGATCAAAGCTTATCCAAAACGCTTAGGTTTTCTAGCAAGAGGCACTCTGCTTTTGGATCTCCAGTTAGAGCTTGTGAAACAGGGATTAAAGTTGGTAATACAGGATTTTCTATTAAATCCTTGAATGTAAAACTAAAATGTCACCATTTGATTTCACACCGTCCAATTACTTCCCATGCATGTGGCAAAATCTCTACAGTTCGCTACAAGCTGCAGCAAATAAAAAAACTGCAGCAAATAAAAATCTAAAGAACTATTTGCCAACAAAATGATAGTGGAATTGTTGAGAACCTCGCCTCTCAGTGGAGAAATTGTGGGTTCAATCCTTACCGGTTGCTTATTTTATATTCCATCCCCAATTTCCCTATATATAAAAAGCACCTATGTTACCCAAAAAAAAAATTCTAAAGAATTACTTCCATCTCTCCCATGCCATTGTAGATGTCTCCCCCCTTTCCTCAGCTCCCTTACATGTTATATTAACTCCGGCAATCTCGTAATTCACCTGTAATAAAAATAGAAGTCAATATTCAAAAAATCCCGTTGCCGTAAATCCTTTGCTTGACTGAGAAAGAGTGCAACAGTCGAAGAAATGTGTCTAACGATTATCTTGTTTACCCAAAAAAAAAAAAAAAAAAAGGTGTCTAACGATTATCTAATGCAGCGAGAAAGTTGGAAGAAATTATAAGAAATACTAAAATAATTACCTGATATGGGGTGTTATCAGATGCTAAATGGCAAGTAACAATCCTAACGGCTAATTGCAGATAATTGTAGAACCCGAATTGTAGAAGATCCGTCAAGAAACGGATGAAATATCTTCGCCGCACAGGAGTGGTGATCTTTCACTTCAGTGATCAGTTGAACAGCCTTTTGAGAATCAATCCAACATCCCGAAAGAAGTGCTTCTACTCCTTTGATGCCCCTGATGCCAATGAGCTTCGTTTATTGTGCACTTCCTGCCATCCCAAAATTTACTCGTGAGCTAGCAAACGACAGTGTTGGTACACAAATAGGAAGCCCTCCTCCATTGTTGGAACCAGGTTCGTAGCTTTCATCATTGAAGGGTGTTTTGAAGCGTGACTGGGATTGGTTATGGCTGAGGTCTTGTGCCTCAGAGAGATTGTTGCTGGTTCCAACTTGTTGCAAGACAATAGAGGGTTTGAATCCCGGTTGGGGAAACCATTGAGATTCTTGTTAATCCAGCTAAAAGTACGCAGCACCCCCCCCCAAACCACCCCCCCCCCCCCCCCCCCCCTCCCCCCCCCCCCCCCCCCCCCCCCCTTCCCCCCCCCCCCCCCCCCCCCCCCCCCCCCCCCCCCCCCCCCCGTTCCCAAACCCGGAGTTAACCCCCTTACCTCCCCCCCATTTTCCAACACATGACAGATGAAACTACACCTAAAACTTAGGCAGGATATTAGACGAGGCAAGCCTGTCATAAATATTCCAAACCAAAATCTAGTAGAGCTTTGTCCGCCTGTTTTGACTGCCCCGTCCCTTCCTTTCTCCGTCCCTCCCGCGGGTGCTTAGCTCGAGACCTTGAGCTTGTTTGCTCCTTGTTTGTGCTTTGTCTGAGTCCCTCCCCTATTTATGGTGGGTGGTCTTGTTGTGATTTGTCGTGTCTGTCTTGGTTGGAATATTCTAGTGGTCTAGATATTTCTGGATATTTCTGGCGATCTTTTGTGTGATTCCTCTGTCTCCCTCCCTTCTGTGTGGGCTGTGTGCCCTTGTGTTTTTCTGTTGGGCTGTCCTGTGTGGCCCTGTATTATCCATTGGGCCTATGATTTGGCTGTGTCTTCTCCCCCCTATTCCGTCGCGTCCTCGTCGTGTTTTCATCGTGGCCTCCTTATTGTTCTTGGCCGCCCTCGTTTCGGTCCCCTTGCTTCGCTCTCGGCAATCCCTTCCACTTCCCATCTCTCGCTCGGGGCCCCCCGTTTGCGCTTCTCGTCCGCCATTATTGTTCCGCCTCCTTGTCTGGTGTTGTTTGCTCGTGGTGCCCTTGTGAGTCTCACGACTAGGATCCTCCGCATCTCCTTGGTGGCTTCACTCTTGCATGGGCGGTGGATCTTGGCTTGGTGGAGGTCGTTGGTGAGAAACCTCTACCCACCTCTCATGATCTTGAAGCGGGCCTTCATCCGACAACAGTCCTTTGTGCACCTTCCGGCTTGTTGTTGGGGTGTACTTCCCTGCCTGTCCCCTTTGCGGTTTGGGTCGTCTATCTTGTCGGCCCCTTCTTCATCTTCTTGTGGCTTTGTCTGTGGCTTGCCACATCCAACCTTTCGCCCTGGTTGTGGCTTTGGGCCTCGGGGCATCCGTCCTGCTCCTTTGGTTCTCTTGCCTCCTTCGGTCCGGCTCCTTGGGGACATCCTCCTTGTCTTCCGGTCGCCTGTGTGCTTGCCCCTCTTCGCTCCCTTCTTCTTGCTGGCCGGGCTCGGCCCCTCCTTGTCCCTTGTTCGTTGGGCCATCGGTGCTCCTTCCTCCTTGCCCCTTGTTTGTGGCTGGGTCGCCTTGCCCGTGTCGTTCCTGCCGCCCGTCGGTCGTCCTTGTCCGCCGGCGTCCCGGTGCCTTCCGCCCCTTGTCTCTCGCTCCCTTGGCCTCCTCGTGGGCGTGCCTTCGGTTGACTCTTTGGCTCCCTCTTCCTTGCTCGTTTGAGCCCCAACGCTTGCCTCCTCCGTTGGCGTTGTGTTTGCCCCGTTCCCTGGCCCTCCCCTTGCCGTTGTCGCGCCTCCCGCTCCCCCTTTGGCGTGTGGGCTTTGTCCCCTTGGCCTTATGGCCCGCCGCCGATCCCCGTGCGCCTCTTCTTCACCATTTCTTCGGTGTGCCTTAGGGCCTTCCGTTTTGGGCATCCCTGCCCTGTGGTCCATCCAGGGCACTTGTCTTTGGGCTGTTTCTTCTTCTTTCTTGCTTGCCCCCTCCTTGTTCGGGCTTGTTTGTGCCTTCCCTTGTGTGGTCGGTCTTGCCCCTTCTCTCCCCACCTTTGCCATTTTGCTCTTCTGGCCTGCTCGTCCCTTCAACTCTTTGGACTCGCCGCGCTTGCCGTGCGTCTTGTACACCTCGCGTTGGCTCTTGCGGGCCCATTTGGGCCCATCCATGGTCGGGTTCCTCTTCGGTCTCTCGGACCTCCAACATGGTGTTGGCTCCTTCCGTGTCCGTCGCCCCGTGTGCTTGCCTCTTGTGTTCTTTCGGGCCAGATGCCATTCTCCGGTTTGTTTCTTGCTCTTCTGGTCTTCCCATGTGTCTGGTGCCCCTCTTGCTGTCGTTGTCCTTCGTCTCCCCTGGCTGCGGTCTCGTGGGTGGTTGCGGTCTTGTCTTGGTGCTCGTCCTCCTCGCGTTGCCTCGTCCGCTCCTGTGCCTGGTTGTCCCTCCGGCTCTCTTGTTCCCTCGGTGCCTTGGCTTGGCCCTCCCCCTTGGTGCTTCCGCCCCCTCCCCCGTCGTGGTTCTCCCGCCGTTGATCCTCTCTACTCCTCATGCCCGGCTTCCCCGCCGTCCTTCCCCCTTGGGTCCGAGGCATCAGCGTGTTGTTGTTTGTGCTCCTGGTGTTGAGAGCACCCAATGGACTCCTGGCTCGTCCATCCGCCATCGGCTCTCGGTCCTTTGCTCCCCCGTCGGCGTTCCCTTGCCTCGGCCTCGCCCTCCCCCGTGTTGCGTGGCTCCATGTTGCCTCTTCGGGCTTCTCCTTGCCCTTGCGCCTTCCTTGGTGGTGTGGGTCTCCCTCCCCGGTTTGCTCCTCTTGTGCACCTTGCGTCTCGGCTCGCTTGTCATCGTGTTTTCCCCCGCTGCCACCGACCGAGGCTCCGATACCACAATGTCACGGCCTTAGTTATGACTCAACCGTGCCGCCTTAGCACTTTCTTGCACTAAGTCGCCTAAAACCTGCTAGAGAGTGGAAAGCTTAGGCTCAGGACCTTGGAGACTTGTATTGCTCCTTGTTTGATGCTTTGTACATGGTCCCTCCCCTTTATGGTGGGTGGTCATGATGGTTGTGATTTGTCGTGTCTGAATCTTGGTTAGGAATATTCTAGTGGTCGTATTTCAGGATATTTCTAGAGACAAGATCTTTTAGATGTAGATTCCTCTAGAATCTCCTCCCTTCTAGATGTGGCTAGTGTAGCCCTTAGTGTTATTTCAGTCGGGCTAGTCCATGTGTGCCCATGAATATTCCATACCATTGCCTAGTAAATTGGCTGTGTCAATATGCTCATGAAAAAAAAGTTCAGCACCGTGTGCTTTTGCTGTGAATTTACACGTGGTACACATGGACAAGCCAATGAACCCAAATTCCACTTTGGTAATACTTCCCATAGGGAAATCTGTTCTTCCTTTGCATCATCTTGGTCGCTGCAAGCCTTGCTGTATAACATCCTCACGCCCAACCAGCACATTTCACAGATCCTCTCCTCCACCCGGATAAAACCTGTCCAAGAAAATTAAGGTTTTCCGGAAACCAAGGACAAAATTGTCCAACCTGGATTCATCCACATCGTTCCATATATCCAGGACAGCCGATACCCAGTTAGATTTCTTGATCTTAACCTTCATTCATTTCAGTCTAAAGAGCATACGCAGAATCACCAGTAACATTCACTACCTGGCTTGTCAGTAAATCCACAAACAGCAGCAAAAGACTACCCAGTAGAATCTGAAACCTAATAGCAACTTGATAGGAAGGAATCATGAGATATCACTTTTGCCAACACAAAGCAAAACTAGTAAAGGCCAGGCAGGCCCTTCCCCCGAACTCACCATAAAACCAGACACCCCCCCCCCCCCCCCCCCCACACACACAAAACAAAATAAGGCTAAAATTGTATGAGGAAGCAGAAATGTTCTAAGGCTAGCATTTACCATCGGCAAAGTAAACATTAACAAACCTCCCAAAAGCAGATGCCCACTAGACTGTAAAGTTACAACCTCACAAACACCCCAACAGTGACTACTACATTGCACCAAGGTCAACCCTCTCAAAATAGTAAACAACCACATACTACAGAATCTGTACAACCTCAACATATCATCGACTTCCTCTCTTTGGGAAGGATGAAAGGTAAAGCACGAAACATGAAGGACGATGGAGATTTCAGAGTTAGTAATGCATACGGAATTCTGGAACTGTGGCATCCAGATGGTGCCGCCGGAGATTTTGCACAGGTGGGCATCCTATATCTGGAACAAACAATCCACTGTCAAGTTGGGCATTATTTAAGTTCTTAGGCCAGTAGAGGCCCGATGCTGTTGGTGGGGAAGGGATCTGCGGCACCATCAATGATACTTCAGGCACTTGGCTCATACACTCGTCAACACCAACATCTTCACCAGCAGCTCGTAGAATTGGAGACCATTCAGAATCTCCCTGTCTACCACTATCGGCCTGGCAATATAAGGTTAAAAAGATGAGACACAGTAAAGAGAATTAATTATATTGGACAGCTAGCTAAACAAGGATTGTTCTCAGTAATCTGACAGAACTATTTACTACTCAGTGTCCATTCCACTTTGCTGCCAGTCCCATGCCACAATAAAAGGGGAATGTAGGTGCAACAGGTCAGCAGCTGGCTCGGGAAAAACCTGGCTACTCAAGTATGATCTCAACTACTGATTTAGGCAGAATTCACGTAACTAATGCCATCTAGTTGCCATGATGCTGGGCAACTGAGCATTCATTGTACTTTCTCAGTACAGAAATACAGAGGGACACGGTAAGCTGCAGGTTCCCACATTCTGAGCATGTGGAATTTAGTGGTATAGAGTTCCCATGTAAAAACAAACCAAGAGCATGTAGAATCCCAAAATTCTCTATCTGCTTGAATGTAACCATCACCCGTAGAGGTCCAGATACATGTTCTGTTTTGACACTAGAACTGGCCAGTAGGCCCCTCATTTCACCATGATTGTAGAAGGAAGTCCAGAGGACCACAGGTACTTACCTGCCCCAAAAATGGCCCCTAAGATTCTTGAGGACCCCAGTCCAAGACCAGAAATACTTGAACTAAATAAAATCAAATAATAGGGAACAGAAAAAAGCGAAGATGCAACAAAAGGAGGAAAAAAAGGAAGCCGGAGAGGAACCAGAGATAAGGTTGGACAGCCCATTAAAAGGAGGGAGAGAAGAGAGGGGAGGGGGCAGGGGGGAGAGTAAAACACCTGCACACATCAATTCACTCTTTTCTATTCCATAGCTCAACACATAGTTACAAACATTTATATAGTCAAATAAAATACTTCCAAGGAAAAATTGCTCTTGGACTCTTTGAAAACTCATTAAAACTATTCATATGTATTCCAGCCAAATTATAGGAACCTGCCTACCAAATAATCCAAATAAAACAAATAACGAAAGCCCAAATATCTACTAAGAGTAAAATAAATATCAGGAGCCAGGTCTTTTACATTCCCACACATATTAGGGTTGGTTCAAGGCTGTCCTGCATCATCAAGTCACACTTGGAATAACCAGAAGGCATCCAAGCAAGGTTTCATCTTTAGTTTGACTAACCTTACGAGACATTATTAGTCTCTAGAAAAACAGAGACCAGGGCGAAGTGTAAAATCTATACAACTAAAGACATTTATGTAAAATAAATCAAGTTAACATCATTAATACTTTCAATGATTATGGGATACATTAATAGTACAGCATACCTTAGAAGATCCATGCTCCATGAATCCAAAATTGTGATTGAAATCTGTTAGTCCAAGAAAATCATCTAACGGCCAATCCGGGATAGATCCAGTTGTTGTACCTCCAGAAAATGACATTTTTGCCATTGTCGGAACCTTGGTTCCACTGGACTGCCCTGATAAGGCCCCATTAGTTTCACTGGTCATGCTTGCAGCAGAGCCTCTTCTAGACACTGTTCGAGATACTGTTTCTGGGCCTTTTCCCACAGTATTTGACTTCTCATTCATAGAAGGCACATCAGATCTTTTAGGCTCAAGTCCCACTCTCACCCCTGTAAGCAGAAACCTCTGATGTTTGGATACGTAAGGGTTTGCTGTATGTATGGCAACATCACACTTCCTACAAAGCAAAGCTCGGTCTTCTAGGCAGAAGAAAAAACCAACAGTCTCCTGCAAATTGTGGATTGAATATCAGAAAGCATGACTGAAAGAAGGAAGAAAAAAAAATGCAAAGATGCATTATAGGCAGTTCACTTCAAGGTGCATATTCCCCCCCCCCCCCCCCAACAAAAAAAAAAACCGGGGAACATATATAGTTGGCTTATATATTTTTCTTTACCATTTACTCAATAAATGCATTGACAAGTGTGACAGAAAAAATACAACCTACCTGACTGTCCTCAATAAATGCATTAACAGTGTAAGTGGTCACACAACAGTAGCCAAAATGAGCATTGTTCTGGTAAGTAGTTGGAAATTTTTTCCTATCATAGCGCTTTTGTGTTTGTGATATCCTTGTTTCTCTTGATGCCACGTTGGGTCCTTCAGGAAGCCCTGATTTGAGCCATAACTGCTCCCTTCTTTTTTTGATTATCAGGGATAGATGAATATGTTACATTATTACCCCATTTTCCTACTATGTGCAAATCTTCTGTTCTTGCATCAAAGTTTGAATATAACCTACAGCACTCTAGGTTTTTTGCCAGAAATACGAAGAATGCTCAGCAATATAAATTTTTTTATGAAAGGTCCTTTCCCTAATAAGTCCAAGGCATTCATCCACATTTGCATTAATCAGGTGAATACAAAGTGTAGTTAATACTTTACTGCAGACTTGCAGTATAACAATAATAGGTCACACTACAACAAAAGGGTTGCTGCTGTACTTCAGGACGGATCCATGTTAGAATTTCCCTCACCAGTCAAATGCCAAGTTTTAACTACTAGAACAATCTTTGAAAAAAATATTGTAGCACAATTTACCATGCTCCCTCTTAGCATTTACAACAAATAGTGGTCAGTTGTGCACAACAACTATCTAACAAAATGAAAAAACACCCACATCTACCATTGACAATGCACTACACCACAACCAACAAACTAGCTGCTGTCATAATCACACATACCGATATCTAGATCCCTTACCTTATTTTTACCTTATTTTAAGACGACAACGAAACAAAAAATGTATTCCAAGGCTGGTACCAATCCATCTTTGGTAAAGGGGATTGCTCTCCTGCTTTGTTGTATGCAATCTACTTCCCGAACATGCTAATGACTGAAAATAGCAATAGAAACAAAGAGAAGTACTTGAATTTGGACTGGATTCTGAGGTCAAACCTCTTCAAAATTCATTGATAGTGCAAGTGCAACTCAGCCTGCCTGAGCTGCATCTTCACTTGAGATGTTGACTGTCTACTGTAGTCAATATCAACAACAATATCCATGCAATGTTTCTGACTGCAACTGTCCAAACAATACTCTTGAATCATAATCTACAGGGTACCCATGAAACCTTAGAAGGCTTTTCACCTGTCTTTCTATGGCTAGGCATGCCAGTTCAAACCTAAATTTGAATGTTAAATGAACGTCAACATCTTTGTAAGGACCAAGTTCCTGAACCAAATTGTACCAGTAAATACCGGTCAAGCTTCTACCTATCAGGACTCCTCGCTCCATTTAAAACGGCAACAAGTCATACAGACATTAACAAATGATAGATTATCTGTTGTTCTTTCAAGATTCAGGATAACTCAGCAGAGATATGGACTGGAAGCACACAGCCAATGATTACATTCGATTAGTTAAACAACAAAAATTCCAAACCGCAGCGGGCACAGCAAGCAACAAGCCATGAACTATTTTTTCAAAGCAAGGGGAGCCAGAGTTCCCACCAGCAACTCCCAAAACTGGATTTGATCACTTAGAGCCCGCAATCATCCTGAGTGGAAGAAAGCTATGACAGAAGAAATGGAGATTAAACAGGGATTGATAAGAATTACATCACAAACCGCACGCAATCACAAGAAAAACATATGAAGGAAACCCATTATCGACTAAAATGTACCCTTGCCATTACACGAACCAAACCTCAAATCTCCAATTAAGCAACGACCATAGTAATAACAACATACCATAAGTAGCATGCCAGGTATGGTGGATTCACAAACATAATAAAACGAGGTAAAAACACTATATAACAAATAATAAAAAATAAAACACCTGCTAGAAACCCAGGACTTAATTTGCCTCTAACAAAAGAAAATGATTAAAGGAATAATACAAAGATTCACAGCAAACTATTTCATCAATCCCTCAGAGCATTCTTTTAAAGACAAATTTTAAGATGAATTAGAATTCTGAAGTTAAAAGATGCCAAAATCGAATATTTCACAATCCACTCGGAAGAACTACTTAAACCGAAATGAAGAAGAGATTAAGTGCTCCACCCAGCAACTAAAGAAGAAACCTACACAGAGCAGCAAAAATCGTAGAACAGAAGAACTATAGCATACACAGTGGAAGAAGAAAACGCATAATTTAATGGAGGAAATATTTCATCAGTCAAAAAAGCATATATGGTGTTCTGAGCTAACCTGGCAGATATCACATTTGGGGATCTGCGTAGACGAAGAAGTCGTCAAGGGAACCCTCTGGTGCTTACTAGCGAGCTTATTCGCCGCATGAACTTTCTCATCACAATCCCAACAAAGAGCGGCTTCGTCTGCACAGCACAGAACGCTCGCCTCAGCAACCTCACACGCATTACACTGGATCTTCATATCTTTTCCCCTTACTTCCGTACTCCTAATCTCCCAATACCACCAAAACGGACTCGAAACACAGACAATTGCAGAAACTCCAAGAGGAAGAGAACCTCAATTTGAGATCTTCGCTAGGGTTTTATCTTTGAGGCGAAGATACCAGAAGCCAAGAAGAGAGCAAAAAAGCTCAATAGTCGAAGAGTTGTTGGCAGTGGCAGCGACTCTTGATGAGCATCAAGAGTTGAAAGGGGTAGTTTTGTAAATTCAAGACTTAACTCGTTAACCGACAGTAGTTGGCATACCGCATATGATCCTTGCGGTTGTAGAAAACGTGCCAGCTGTACACTAAAGAATCGTACAATTTGCAGTTCTTCGAGAAGGGCCACGCGCTATGAATTTACGCACCCGGGCCATGCATCAGAAAAACACGTACACACTTTCTAAGTTTCCGTCTAGTATAATATCAACGATATTTTGAGAACTCTAAATTCTAATATCTCATTCTCGAATCTCTCGCCTTCTATTTGAAAATGTTAGAATATCCTTTGCGGATAATAACGAACGTCGCCATCGAATCCGATGCGGCTCATATGGACTCATCCGTATTCAGAAATAGCCATTTGCAGGAATTTATCACATTACCCGCGAGACGAGGAAGATCCATTTACCAAATTACCCACCCAAAAGATCTGGTCACCATATAGTCCGAATCTAAAATCAACCAAAATATCTAAACGCAAGTGACAATGTGACATTGCCTTCATTAACAAATCCGAAACAAAATCCGAATAAGATTCCGATACTTGTGTCCTAAAGCAATGAGACCGGAACGGCAAGTAGAGGAATTTAGCCAATCGCAACATCGCGATCAATCCTCGTTAGATCTTTCTTCCTTCTGGTAGTTTCCTTAGAAAGGACAAATCCGTTTTCACATCAACAGTAGTCATCTGTCAAAGTCGGGTTGCTACTTGCTAGGCTATGTGGGAGATATTTTACGACTTTTATTTGCGGCAGCTGCTGCTGTCTTCTGCTAGTGGTCAAGATTATGCCACATATAAAAAAATTTATATTTTAAATAAAAATGCTGGATTATAGGCATAGAGACAAAAAAATTTAAATTACACTCAAAGACTTTTTATTTTTTTTTCTAAATTTGCAGTTTTTAAACCCCTCGATTATATTTTTAAGCCTTCACAGTCATGGCCACCACTCTTGACTTTGATCGGTAGATTATACAGTTTAGAATAGATAAAGAGAGGTTTTGAGTTCTTATACTAAAGGAATCCAAGGTTTTGTATATTGGAGTTCAAGATAGAAGAGAAAGGATGGATGAGTTTTGACAGGTGTAGACAATTCTAGAAGGCGATTCAGAAAGACAATTTGTAACACATTAGAGGAATTTCTCATAAATTGAGCTTGAGCTACCTGAAAAAACAAAAAACATGAGAACCAAGAAGATGCAAAGGATTACATAATTTTTGCAGCTTGGGTTTTTAGAGGATGGCTAGTTTACTGATCAAATCACTTCATTTATATGGAAAGATTCACTTGTGTTCTTCTATTTTTCGTTTCCGCTTTTCTTATTGGTCGGTGAGGTTGCAAAAAATAACAACAAAATCCTACATTTGGGAGGCAGTTGCCTACCATAATTTTCAACACTGCAATCCACTAGAGAGTCAAATACTGTAAGTGAAAAACATAGGTACAATGAGCGGTGTGGGTGCAACATGTTGAATCGAGCAAGATGTTTTGAGGGTTTGATACACGTGGAATACCACAAGGATGGAAATACTCAATCCCTCTTGATGCGTCTATAGGCTACTTTGATTATTGCAGGCCATCAATGCAAGAGAGAATTGTGAAAGTTGTGGAAGTGATCTTGGAGAGTTTCATTAACCAAGAGCATGACATTCGAAAAAATTAGGGAGCCAAAACCAAGATGCCTTTGCGTAACTCAACGATCTTCTACTCCTGCTATTCACCCCTCTAGGGGTTTAAGGCAAGGTGATTGTCATCTTATATATTTGTATTTTGTGCTGAGCTTTTGTCTTCACACTTCGATTTGGAAATTTAGAAAAATAAATTGAAGGGTATTCAATTAAGCAGAGGTGGCGAAAGACTCTCACATCTTGCTTTTGCAGATGACATCATTCTATTTTGACAGGTCACAAGAAAGGAAGCCAACACATTTTCTCAGGTAATCCAACAATACTATGATATTTATAGTCAATAATTGAATGTGAGAAAACAAGAGCTCATTATAGTATGAACACCACTGCTACTATGAAGAGAGAGTTGTCTTCACATTTCCAAATCTCTCTAACTACAATTGAAGACATTTATTTGTAGATTCCACTCTTTCTAGGTGAATTGAAACACAAACATTGTATTACTCTCATTGATTGAGTTAATAATCGATTGCATAGATGGAAATCCGGATACCTGGCATCTCCTAAAAAGGCAGTCTTAATATAGTCAACTTTGGTTGCTTTACCCTCTCATTACATGTCTTTTTTTCAACTGTCATTATCTATAATAGGGACTGGAAGAAAAAAAAAACATGAGAAGTTTCTTTTAGTCCAATGGAGAAAAGCAACAAGTATACACCATAGACTGCAGTACTATTTGTTCTTTGAAATTTGAAGGCGGCCTAAATTTTCGCAATCTCCATGCTTTTCCTAGCCCATTGTCTTGGAAGGCATGAGAATTATTTCAAAATCCACAATCGTTATAAGACAATTGATGATGAAGAAGTATTGTCAATACTGTTCGTTTCTATAAGTTTCCCCTACACCATCAGATTCATGGGGTTGGAGATCAATATTATTGGGCCGAGATTTAGTCAAAAAAGGAATCATGTGGCAAGTTGGCAATGGACAATTGATCAATCCTTGGACAGATAGCTAGATTCTAAATACTACAGACTTCGGATGTTATCCTTCTACTTCAATCGCCCCATCAAAAGTGGCTCAACTCATCGACCCCTGCACTCACTCTTAGAACATAAATACTTTGTAGCAGTGGTGGCCACCAGACATGGTAAAAAAGATACTTGCAATTCCCTTACCAATTTCAACACAGATAGACTAGTTGATTTGGCATTGGACAACATCCGAGACATTCTCAGCTAGATTAGCATACAGGTTGACCATAAATAACACAAATCGCCCTGCTACAGCATCTATCATTTGGAAAGTACCCCTACATCCAAGAGTCAGTCATTTTATATGGAAGGTACTTCAACACAAGTTGCCTATTGCCTTATTATTAATTCAGAGAGGACACTCATGGTCCAATAGTTGCCTACACTATGGAGAGGAGCAAACGACACCGAATCATATTTTCGTACAGTGCTCACTCGCAAATACCATTTGGGAAGCTTTGCACTTTCCCTTCGTGACTATACACGGGACCTTGGTGGAGTAAGTAATACAACTGGGAATCAATGGCATGACAAGGCTGCTACTCCCAACAATGTTGGTGTGCTGATGCGAAAGCAATAGATTTTCGTCAGGATCTTAAGGATGTTCTTCGCCAAGTTCTTACAAACTTACATATAAAAATCTCTCCCAGAGGGATAAAAGCTCGTGCAGCTACATCTTACAAACCTGCGGGTTTCAGACACCCAAGAGTGGGATAAAGACCTTCACGGAATGCTTGCAGCACTTGTGAAAACTCCACTCCCAAGTCACTAAGACGAATGAAGCAAGCAAGGAGTGTCACGCCGAGGGTTTCTTTCTTAAACGGCACCCTTCATTCAAGTAAGTTAGCTCCTTTCGTTGAAAAAGGGAGCTCAAGGATGTCAGTATCCTTTGCCGGGAAGCAATCATATCTATGGATCAGTTGGCTAAGTCATGGGGCAAGAAAAGTTATGGTTGGCACCGAATCATTAACGGACGTCACATCTCCGGATGCTTTGGTGGCACCAACTCCTTCCCACATAAATTTAATGTCAACGGATCTCTTTTCAAAAATCAAAAGGTAGCTGGCTATGGAGGAATTGCAAGGGATAACTGAGGACATATGCTCTTCTGCTTTGGAGGGGGGAATGATGCTCATGACATCTTCACTGTAGAAGCTTCAACAATAAGACAAGCTTAATTGTGGACTATTGGTTTTAAACTGCCTAAGATTGAAGTATTGTCTGACAACCAAGCTCCTAATTAGCATCCTGAAAAATTATTAAAATGAAGCATTTTGGAAGGTATTCCCAATTATAGCAGATACCTTACAAGTATTGGCTTCATTTGAATCTATCTCCTTCAAACATGTATTTTGCGAGGCCAACATGGTAGCGAATGCTCTAGCAAAGTATATTCCTCTTACCCAATATGCCTTCTTAACTATCAACTCCCCCCTCCCCTCTATTCATCTATTATGGTTTTCATTGTTTGATAGTCTAGAACTACGTTGTAATAGAGGATTCTCCCTATAAATAAATAAATCTCTTTTCTACTAAAAAATCTCAGCAACCCTCACACCTAAATTGAAGAAATTCAAAAGAGATTTATGCATAGAGTAGGAATGACTCCTTGAGAAGGAAATTCTGACTTTGGGGGGCGGAGGAGAGGAATGGCTTGTAATGATGAAATCTCTTATTCCCTTCAACAAATGGAATTGTAAATTTAAAAAAAAAAAAAAAGTTTTGAATGTAATTTAAATATTTTATATTTATACTTATATCCTCACGTTTTGATTTATAACAGGTACATATTTGTACACGTGGCATGACACTGGCCACTGGCAGCACCCGTGCCGCAAATAGAAATTCGATATTTATAAGGCGTTACTGCTTTTGTTTCCACTTTAATGTCCTCTAACGCTAACTCTGACGGCCCCAAAATTATTGGACCATTGTCCTCCATGTGCTGCGAGTGACTCAAGAACCACCCCCTCATGATTACTCTAAATCTCAGTAACATCAAAAGATAGCCGTTGGACATGACTGAATGGACCAGTAACTCAGCACAGGTCAGTGTGGTGGGGCTCATGCATGATAAAGATACCTTTACGGCTTTACCCAATTTCTTTTTTTGCCCTTTTCTTTGGTAGAAAGGACCTTTACCCAATTTCCACCACAAATATTTCTGGAAGGTTGGGAAAGCTTCTTGTGCATTTTTTTTTATCAAGACTTCTTGTGCATTTTGGTGAGTATAGTTTCTTCGGCCCTCATGGATGAGGCTCAGGCGATGCGTACGGCTGTTCTATATACTTTTGGTGAAGGAGTGGACTCGGCAATTTTTGAGTCTGACTGTTCTGAGCTTGTCCGACTACCTAACGAGGATCCTCCACCGGTGAATATTGTACCACTGATACACGATATTCTGGAGTTTGGACACTGCTTTCTGCAATGTTCCTTTGTTTATGTTTATAGGTGGAACAACTTAGTTGCTAACCACCTAGCCTGGAGGGCCAAGTCGTTGGATGGCACGACTATCTGACCCAATTCCGCTCCTTGGCTACAGTCTTTCTGTAATTCTGTTCCCTTGGCTTTGCCTTCCGATTAATAAATTTTCCCCTCGCCACTTTGGTGTGGGTAACCAAAAAAAAAAAAGACTTCTTGTGCATTTTGGACCTTAGGGAGTTGGGAAAGCTTCTTGTGCATTGCTCTTTTACGCACATTTCTTGGGCAGTATCGTGATAGTGTCAGTCTAGTAAAGGACCATTGTTTGGGTGTCGCATAATTAATATGCATTACTATCAAACCGAAGCTAAAGTTGAAATTTCAATTTTAACCACTCGTCTCGCACAAGCATAGAAAACAATTTTCGTGAAACGAATGACTGAGATCGACATTTCAACTTTCATTTGGTCTCGATCGTACACTATACGATACTACACATTTAATGCACAGCACCAAGCAATTACCTTAGCAAAGAAGAATCCGATGATGATGTTTGACAACTTGACCTTTAACCACTCCATATCGCCCATTGAATAAATTGACTTTGGTTAAAATTAATAAAAAAAAAAATTTAATTGGATTACACCTTCACCTTCAATTGGACTCTTAACATTCCTAAAAGCAAAAAGTGAAGTATTTACAATGAAGAATGGAGATTGCTCCAGACTCTATTAAGTTAGAACTTGAAATTAAGCTCTTTTAATAAATAAAAAATTTTGCAAATGTATTTTTAGGTCTAAGAATAAAGTGAAAAAATTTACTGAACACAAACTAGAAATAAAAGTAAAAATATCCATTAACACACTGTTAATTTCTTGCCAACCGGCTAGAAATAAAATTGAGGGACTCATATTCTTTTCTTTCCTTAATTTTTTTTTTTTGGGCGGGGGGGGGGGGGAGTTGGTCAAGAAAATGACTCATATTTAATGATGGTATGAGTTTGTTAAACTGTCGTTGGTATAGATTTTTATTTTATTTTTCTTCACATAACAAACAACGGACATGACATGACCTCCTTGTTGTAGTCTTTGCATAAGTGCGATCTAGCTGGAACTAGGATCCTATCATTAGAGAGGGTCCTTCCAATAAATGTCAAATGGATTATATAATTCAACTACGTGAGTATTATTAAACTATAATATTATACGTGACAGAATTCTATTCCATTGAAAAATTTTCTAGAAAGAGAAGAGCCAAATACATGTGATCATATCCCCAGAAATTCATAACGTCATAGAATGATAGAAAAGATAAAAAAATATATATTAACAAAGTAAAGCTCATCACCATTGAAAACCTTACAAATTTGGTGAGATTTTGTGGTAAAGTTTAAAAAAATAAAAAAGCGAAACCCATCACTATCACTTTTCAACAAAATCATTTTATTTCTTTTCCTTCTCCCTCACCCCACTACACATGAGGTTCACATTTTTTTTTTCTACCCCATATTTGCAAACAAACGTAGCTTTAGTGGATGGATGCTCTGCATTGTACATAAAGGCTCTTCTGATTCAATTTAGAAGGGACGTACAAACCATAAATAGTGGTTGGATGTTTTAATCGTAGCACTCAATCAAGGACTTCAAACAGGGTTGGAGCAGTTGTTTACAGTGAAGATGGAATGGATGATTAAGGGTGAAATCTCGACCAACTGAATTCTAATTTTTTTTTAAACCACAACTACTTGTAACAAAAAACATATATATATATATATATATATATTTCGGTTCACCTTAGTGAATGTAACTTTTTTCTACTATACACATATATCATTATTGTTTAAAATTTTCGAATTAACATTGCGATTATTCGGTAGCTTAAATCTAATATCTTAAGCTTTGGGTTCTTTCCATATTTTGATAGTGAGGTGTCTGAACATTTCCAACTTTACGATTTTTTTCGTATATTTAAAAGAATTAAGGTATCATGTATGGTATCATGTCATCAAATGGTTGGCCATAAAAAAGATTTGTGTTGTTATGTGAACCAAGAGCAAGAGAAGATCCAATCAAGACACAGTATTGTTATTGCTTTTGCCTTTTAGGAATACTTTTCTTATAAACATGACACACTGTTAGCTCATCTTATCAATCCAAATCTGTCTAGTCTGATCTTATCAATCCAAATCTGTCTAATCTAGAAGAAAAAAATTATATACCAATATACCACATGAGAAAAAATGTATAATGATGTAAAAATAGGTGAGAATCATATATCATTCATATAATAATGTCATCGCAATCACATATTATTATACATGAAACCACAATCTACAATAGTAAAGGTAATGGTCAAAAGGGGTGCCCCTAACCATCGGAGATAACCCTAAAACTAACTCCATGGGTCCATTTCTTCATTTTTTTTTGGGCCAAACATGTAGTCCATTTCTTCATTTCTTTTTTTTAGTTGATTCATGGTCATTAGGGTACTAATGGTGATGGGTCAAGAAATAATTTTTAGCGTTGTTCTTTTGTTGCCTAAAAGTACTAAAAGGTGTTTGCTAAAATGGGTTGTATTTTCGTTTTTAAGAAATGAACCGTCCAATTTTCATATATGATAAAAACGTTTTGGAAAACAACTTTGATTTGTTTCGTCATTTTCATGTTTTAAAATTACGCACAAAGAGAAACACTCTTAAATTCATATCCTAATTGAGTTTTAATTCTAAACCTTAAATAATTAACTACCACGATATCACAATCCTAAATAAGAATTACAAGAAATTATAGAGAATGAAATTGTAAAAGATGTAAATTCATGACCATCGATGTGGGACTAGAGAAGAGAAGATCCAAGTACCCTCTTAATTGTCAATTAAGGTTTTAAATAGTTTTAAATAGTTTGAAAACAATATATCAATTATTTTGTATAACCTCAAGTGTTCTTATGATGGATCACATGTTCCCAATACATTTAAAATTGACAATATTATATACATGTTAGACCTATTTCGGTAATTAATTAATATTAAAATGAATGCCCAAGAACCACACAAAAAAACAAAAATATATAAAAAAGAAAAAAAATTACAATAAAGATCTGTTAGCATAAAGAAAATTTACACATCATATCATATTCAACCACCATAAAACCTCATATTGAGTTTGCTTACTTATTAGCCATAGAAGTGAAGACAAATCATTTGCCCTCTTATTCATCTATTAATTTGTAGATATTAATGTACAACCTCATGCGAGAGGAAAGAGATTCCTTCAGAGTTCAGACTATGTGAGGGTTAATCTCCCTTGTGATGGCGTCTGGGAACAGTGATAGTGAGAACACCATCTGTGATATCAGTGTGTATGTTGTTTGAATCAGCATCATCTCCAATGGGGATTTGCTTCCAGAATTGCCCATATGACCAATGCACCTCACCATCTTGCTTCTCTGATTCCTTCTTCTCTCCTTTGATCCTTAGAAATCCATCCTTAACTTCAACCTTCAAGTCTTCTTTCTTCAAACCTGTTTGACAACAAAACAAAGAACATAATGATGTAAGGTAGCAATTATACAGAAAAGAAGTAACTAATTTCCCAATAACAGATTACAGGGACCTTTCAGTTTGCCTGCCCAGATAATTTTAGGATTACCCAATCAGCCATATTATTATTGATAATCTCTAATATTAAGATCGGTCAGAGCCACAGTTTTGGTTGATTACTTTAACATGTCACATACTCATCATGGTTCGTTGTAGCATTATACCATGCTTGAAAATAATGAAGAAAAAGGAAGAAGCAATACCAGAAATTTCCAGACTATAAACATAAGCTTCCGGTGTCTCCTTGTAGTTAGATGTGGGCTCAGATTGATGTGAGGTCTTAATCGCGTGCTGGTTCATATATATCCGATCCATACGACCATGTTCATGTTGAAACCCTAAAGACGCCCAAGATTTTCCTTCTGAAGGAAAAAATGAAGACACAGAAGAAATGTAACATCCCACTGTGATGATGAAAAATAGCCTTAAAGCCATCGCCTCCCTCATGATGAACTTCATCTCCAGTGTGGTAGAAGAGTTACAACTTGCAACTTTGATCAACGAAACTGTTCCAGAGAAACGAAGAAAACCAGAAGGATAGCCGCGTTGCACCCTCCAAAGGTGGAGAGTCACCGACTCACAGAATAGATAGACATGCGAGGTTTTTGAGTGGATTCCACCTCTGGAACCACTTTCGCTAGTCGTTAGTGCTATCCAGGTGGCGGCTTAGAAGTAAACCATTTGTCTGTAACCTACTCTTGTTACTTGATTTTTTTATTTTTTATTTTTATTTTATTTTTTTTGTGTAATCATGCTCTTGTTAGCTTATCGAAAAAGGAAAAAAGAAAAAAACACCTCCGAGAAGTCAAATGTACATGCTCATCCTTTTTTTTTTTAAGGCAAATAAACTTTAGATTAAAACAAAGTTAGTGCTGAAAAGCACTTACAAATACTACTTATTGTACTATTACAGTGGTTATTGTACTATTACAGCCATCCATTTGTAAGATTCTGTTTCTTTCTACATAATATTCAACATATAATTGAAGCATTAGGTTGTGGAAATCCAAAAAAAAACCACCTGTTTTGACATGCTCATCCATTTGATTTGGCAATGAGTTGCAAGAATATATATATATCAGTCTAGGCTTTCCTTATGTTGGTTTGTCAATAGAGCTAGTAATGGGCTAGCAAATTATTTGCCCATGGAGCTAGAGACCTTACTTTAAATGAGATGTTGCAGTTCATTTTTTCATTTTTTCAAATAGTTCATGGGCGAAAATTAAGTTATTTAGGTCCCGGAGGATTGACAGGGCGAATTGCTAGTTTTCGGATACGAGATATCCATCCTAGTCACTATGGATGTATTTGCCCAATTGACACGTCTGAAGGAATCAACGTTGGACTTATTGGATCCCTAGCAATTCATGCAAGGATTGGTCAAGACTTTACTTTAAATGAGATGTCGCAGTTCATTTTTCATATTTTTTTTGGTACACAAAGGGGCTTTATTAAGCCGGGGGATGGGGATATTAATATGCCTTAACAAGAGTCGAACCCACGACCTCTTCACCAAGAGGTGTTGGTTTCACCTCTAGAACAGCTCTGCGTTGGCTTATTCTGTCTATATAGTTATATACCCATATTTATATGAATATAGAATATAAATTATAAATTCACAAGTCTACCTATGTTAGAACTTAGAACCCACATCTGTCTTGATACGACAGACTTGTGAGTATGAGTCCCACAATCATGTAAGTGTAAATGTACAACTATATGATCAGACTAAGTGGAGAGGATCTGAACTCATCTTACCTTTAGAAATTTAGTATGACAAATTTAATATAAATTTATTTTTAGTAAAAAAAAATCTATTAAAAAAGTTACATTATATTTATTGAAATATAATTCCATTGCAATTTTGTTTGAAAAAAGAGGTAAATTAATCTCACACCTTAAAACAAGCTCTTTAAATACAAATATTCTACTTTCTCTTTTAAAATCATAAACATTTCGAAGTAGGACTCCAACTAGCGTTACTTCAATTCATTACGTTGTTAATTAATATGAAATACCTAAATATACCTTTGTGAAAAAACAAACGAAAGAAAAAAGATTGGAGTGAGAAGGAAACCATGAAGAATTTGTGGATTATAAATAAAGATAAATGAGGTATTTTCACTCCATAATAATCTATATTACTGATCATTCTAATGGAATTGGGATTGTGTATTTTTTAAAGATAAAATGGACTTACAAATTTACAATATTTGAACGTTTTTTTTTAAGGGCGTCAGAACAATTTTCTCCCCAAAAAAAAAATCGATTATAAAGGATGTTCTGGCCATTTCCTAGGTGGAGGTACGTGTTCAGTGTATTTGATTCAACAACTAGGACAGCTCGACACGTGGAAAGTTACAGTTGACCTCCGATGTGGCATACCACGTCGACTGACTGCGAGCCGACAAGATGGCGTAGTATATAAACTTCCCCGCTTTTCTCCATTTGATTTTATTTCTGATCGAAAGATAACGCCGAAGGGAGTGTCGGAGAGACGGAGGCGCAGAGTGAAAAGATTTCACTTTTCAGAGCGTTTGAAGATCGGGTTCTAGGGCTTCATTCGTTTTCCAGTCACTTCGGATGGTTTTCATCGGAGTCTTCTGACAGAGTACCTCGATATTCAAGTATTGTGGTGGATTTTCGTTCTCTGGAGGTAGGATGTGGATTCTCAGAGTTGCAAGCATTTTGCATCTGTTTTCTAAGTTTCAGAATTTTCTTGTGGATTATTTTAACCTTCCGAACCTTTTTCGAAATATTTGGTTGGTTCAGTTAGATCTATTTTTGTTGTGGTCTTTCTTTGAACTTCAATGGAAATCTAACAGAGTTCATACAAATTTTCTTCAAATATAAAGCATATTCCACTGTCTCTGTTTGTTGTATTTCCATTTGAAGCTTTTTGGTTGGAAGTTCGTTCTCTGAAGCTGATTTCGATATTGTTTATTGTGACTTATAACAGATAAACTCAGATTCTACTTCGCAGTCCACCTGTAGATTTCCAAATCACGATCTCTCTCTATCTCTATCTCACCTTTTATTTTTGTTGTTGTCGTTGTCCTAGTAAAATCTAAACCAAGAACTCTACCTTCAAACTGTAACACTGTTAATCCATGAAGTTTCTGTGCTTTTTTCGCTTCAAAAAATCTTTAACTTGTGTATAATTGTTTGGAGAAATAACAGCTCCATCGCTTCAGCATTTTATGTTTAGGTCATCGACCTTGATGTAGAGAGGCATGTAGTCTAATCTGCTGATTTCACGCTGCTTCTTTTTCTTTCTGTGTGTCAAGAGTGTTCAAATTTAAGAGGTTTTCTGCGCAGCAGGTCCTATATCTGTGTCTATCATCGGAAACCAAGCAGTGGAACAAGGAGGAAGATCAAAATTGGACTGATTTTTACTGTAGAGCGTGCATCCTACATATCATATCTTGTTGTGAAGATTGTTTCTGAATGTTGAAATGAGGTGCAACGCTTGCTGGCGAGAATTGGAAGGGCGTGCGATAACGACCACCTGTGGTCACCTCTTGTGTATCCACTCTGTTATGCAAATATTAGTCCTCCATTTGCAACGTTAAAGCATTTTTATTTGCGCAAAGAAAAACTATATTATCTATCTACTCTTTCAGAGGGATTCCTTGATTAAGGAAAATAAAGGTACTGAAGATGCAAGCAAGATCCTCAGCAATGACGCAGCATGCCCCATTTGTGATCAAGTGCTCTCTAAAAGGTACTCCGGTCCTAATTTTTGCATTAAGAAACTATGGAATAAGGCAATAAATTGGCTTTAGTTAAAATCTATTGAAAACATGATATATGTTTGATGCATTTGTTCGGAGCTATCTGCTATGAGTCAAACACTGATTGTAACTCGGTACCGTGCCACCGGTGGCTTAATTCGAGTTTCTTCCAACAGGCAGTTCATGAATTTTTATGATTTAACATAACAATTATACAGACGAATCTTCATATATAGCTAACATATGTTTTGTCTGTTTAATTACTGATAGAGGTGCATCGTCTGCTGCTATCTTTTTTCCATTCTTTTTTCTTTTATTGTATGAAGACATTAGATTGGCTGGTTATTTAACATGCTATGGTGTTTTAATAATCAGTCTCATGAAGCCTGTGGAAATCAATCCAAATGATGAATGGACAAATGTAAGAAGCCACACTTTCAATTCTATTGAGCTTATCATTTTCTTTCAAATTGTATCCTGACTTCATAAATTTCTGATCAGATGGCCATGGCTGGAGTATCACCACAGATCTGTATCCTTTGATTTTTCGCCTATATCGTTTCTAATATCTTTTTCCTGTCCTAAAATTTCAGTCAGGGAGCAATATATGTACTTGTATATACAAGAAGTTAATAATTTGGGGTAGTGATCATAAGTTCCTTTCCTCTAGCGTTAGTGACAATACTAAATGGGTTTGGGTGGAAAGAAGATTCTGCTGATAGACATACCATGTGTCTTCCTGAACCCAAAATCGAAGTGATGAAGAGTGCATACCGAAGTGTAATGTTCTTCATTGGGCAGAAGGAGCTAGAGATGCAGTACAAGATGAACAAGATAGTTGCACAGTGTCGACAGAAATGCGAGGTCATGCAAGAGAAGTTCACTGAAAAAATGGAGCAGGTGCATACAGCATACCAGAAAATGGCCAAAAGGTGCCAGATTATGGAGCAAGAGATTGAAAGTTTATCCAAAGATAAGCAAGAACTCCAAGAAAAGTTTTCTGAGAAATCCAGGTCATCTATTTATTTCCCTCCCGAATCCCCCTTCTGTCAGCCAGGGTTGCTGGGAGTTTCCTCTGACTTACAATTCTAATGCTCTTAAAATTATTCCAAAATACCAGGCAGAAGAGAAAACTTGATGAGATGTATGACCAACTGAGAAGTGAGTTTGAATCATTAAAACGATCTGCAATTCAACCTGCCGGCAACTTCTTTACTAGGGCTGAACCAGACCTATTCGCTAGTCCAGCTAATATGATGGATAACAGAGATCCACTCAGACAAGGTAATCTCCTTCCTTTTAATACTTGAAAATGATTCCAATATTACTGTCATGGAAAGTAGATATTTTGGTAATATTTTTGCTGTATTCACCATTTTTTCATGCTGCTTGGTGAAAATTTTAATTTCTTTGCCTCCCGGATCCCCCTGTGACACTGAATGTGATAACCCCTTGTGATACTGAGCGTAGTAACTCTTTGTATATGCTCCAAAAATACCAGTTGATTTATTTGTGGCAGATCGACCGGTTTTCACTCCTGAAACTCCAGGACCGAGAGAGGATATATGGCCTCAGGCAAGACAGAAGAACTCCAACTCTGGTAATTATGATGTTTGTGGCAGCTCCCCAGTAAAACAGCAATCGGTTTACCGTGAAGTTGGCAACAGACGGCCTGGTGGTCGCTCACTTTTTGGGGCTGGGGCTGGGGCTGGCGGAGGGGGAGTGCCTGGGGCAGGAGCAGCGGTGGGGGTAGGCAGCGGAGGTGGTAACCCTTCCATGACATTACGAAATCTCATTCTATCACCAATGAAGCGACCTCAGCTCTCTCGTAGCAACCGTCCTCAAATGTTCACGTAAGACGCGTTGATTATTTGCTAAGCATATTCTATTGTGTGTCTATAAATCTACACTAAGCAGACCTGATGATAGCATCACAATCACTACAAACCTTCGGCTTTTCAGTTTTTCTCAGACAACACCTGAATATGTACGAGTCTTTTTTTTTGGTGTCAGGTTCTAAGCTGGATGGCGGAGGAACACTGGTAGGTTGGATTTATGTTCCATTCTTTGTTACCATGCACAATCTCGAATTACGCCTCTGGAATTTTCCGAAAGATTGCTTCAGGGTAATGAACGTTTAGGTGATGTGCCGTAACTCTACTGCTTCAAACTAACCATATGTGAAGGAACATTATACGGCCATTATGGGGAACCCCATCTCAATGATTTAAATTTGGAATAGATGGGTTTAGATTTTGAAAAAAGGAAAGTGTACCCACAAAATGCAGAACTTGTGTACTGAATACGACCATTTGACACAAGATGTATACATTATTGGCAAGAATTATGTTGAGATATCGAACATGTACAGGAGCAGTATCTATTTCGTCTTGTACTGGTTAAGGTATAAATGACCAAGATAGCGACAAAGTCTTACAGTGGGGTGAAAGAGATCGTTCTAAGAGGAAGTAAAACCTTCCCTGTAGGCTACTTTCCGGACCGCAGCGCACCCGCCCGAGCTAAATATTATCCTTTACGACTGCTAGCATCGACATCGAACCGGTGTCATTTGAACATCGCATATAACCAAGGTGTCCGATTCACATGAAGAGAGGGATCTTCTAACTCAATTTGTGCCATCCAAAAGTGGCACTCGGGAATGTTCAAAGAGGTATCAGATTCTACGCATCTCATCTCAGAAGTAAACCTAAACCCTCAGTGTCGGTATTTTCTCAAATTCTTCCAAAACCAAAGGCACGAAGCTGGATGTTTCATTTAAGTGACCAGAAATACAAATCCTCCGTGGCTTCCCCCCCCCCACCCCCACCCCCCGCCCCCCCCCCCCCCCCCCCCCCCCCCCGGCCCCAAATTTTTTTTTTTTCCCCCCCCCCACCCCCCCCCCCACCTTCCCCCCGCCCGCCCCAGGCGGCAGCCCCCGCCCCGGGCCCCCCCGCCCCCGGGGCCGCCGCCCCCCCCCCCCCCCCCCCCCCCCCCCCCCCCCGAGGAAAAAAAGACCCCCCGGGCGGGGGGAAAAGTCAGAGCGAGATCACCAGACACTCGACAAACGTTGCAACCCCAAAGAACGAGATGGGAAACACCACTGCCAACATTCAAATGTCACGTTCCAATTGGATCATCAAACCGTAACCTATTGATTGGTCGGTGAAGCCATTCAAGGAAGCAGATCCCCGTCACTCTCTTGGATATCTAGGGTAAACAGTGTGCAGGGCAGTGTTGCACCCAACCTATGTCCTTGCCCCCACACCCTGCTATCACTTTCCATCCCACCCACTTCATTGGCTACGGAGGCTAGCTCTAGGATAGTTGGCAGTATGCCCAACCTTCCTCCATAAAGCTTTTACAGGACCACTGTCTGTGTTTTCGTTTTTCCTTATATAGCCAGAATTGACTTTACCATCACTAAGGAATTTTACAAGTCAAAAGTTAACCGGGGATAAGCTTCTGCAACCCCACTCTGCGTTTGCTAAGATCTTGATCAGACTTGGATGTGATTCTAATCATGATCGATAAAACAAGTCAATCCTTGCGTATATGCCAATAGATCAAAATATCAACTGTACATTAACGATTTTCTTCAAGGCTCAAAAACTCGACACAAACTTAATACTTTGACATCCGGTGGGAAGGCAAGAAAATATCTAAGGTTGGTGCCTTTGAAGATATTTCAACGATGTCCCCATGTTGAATAGAATGAGATAGATGAGAGCCATCAACGTAAATCATACCTTCTTTACTGTACCAGTTTGTGTCCATGGATTGATCAGGTTTAATAAATCCTCGCATCTTAGGCATAGCTGCTCCTGGTGAAATGGGTTCCCTTACCATAAACTGGAGTTCCTGACTTGAAATGGGCATTGCAGATCCTCCTGCTGAGAGCATTGCAGCTGTAGACCCAGTGGCTGTGCATAATCTGAGCCCACTTGATCGACAGTTCACAAAAGGGTAGCATAACTGGCCATCATCACCTTTGGTTCTGCAAACAGTAAAAAGTTCTGATTATAACAGATAATCACCAAATGTGACCTCCAT
Source organism: Hakea prostrata (assembly GCF_041222555.1). NCBI lineage: Eukaryota > Viridiplantae > Streptophyta > Magnoliopsida > Proteales > Proteaceae > Hakea > Hakea prostrata. The sequence goes on along the minus strand of NC_142601.1, from coordinate 69,800,071 downwards.
GTGAGTAATTCTGATTTTGGTAGCTTTCTACCTAAATGAGAACCAAGAAACTGCGGCGGGACTTGGATGTGCAATGAGAACATCATTAAGAGCATAGGTTGACAGCAGTTGATTGTTTACACGTATTGATATCCTTGTTAATTTACTCGGAACCCTGTGACCCTCAAGTATGTCATCCAACACCTGTAGGAAATCCCAAGTTAAAAACAATTAAATAAAAAATTTCCCAAACATGAAAAACCTGCAAAGCAAATGAATAATCTGTTTGTATTTACGTTCTTGGAAGCATATATCTAATGACCCCAACCAAAAAACTGCCCAAAATAGCACACTTTTGTCTGCCCTTCACCATAAATATAGTAGTTTTGCAGCCTTACTTGTTCAAAATTTTCAACTGTTGCTGCACAAAGATAGCCAGTGCTCCTTGAAGCGTCAAACTCATGACTAAACTCTTTCACCTACAACAAATATACGATATGTGAACAACAGCAAGATAAACCAACTTTATCTCGAATGAAGGGTAGATATTAAAAGCTTAGGCAGGGAAAACACTAACCTCATTGACTTGAGTGGGGTCAGAGTTCACTCCTAGAACAGGAATTGTGTCATCCATGAAGTGACTTGCCTGCAAAAGTGTGCCATCGCCACCAATAGTAACAACCAGATCCACATTGCGGATAGGTTGCACCAAGTCACTCCGCAAAATAGGCTCCCAGTCAACTGCCTTTCGCCGCAGAACATCTTGACAAAATTTCACTGCATCCATGTGAACCTTACTCCTGTTCTCCAAGTAACCTAGAATCTGCAATGTCCTCAACAGAAATTACAAGTCAAAACACTACTGACAAAAAATAGCACAGTAATGTAGTAGAGGAAAATATAGTGGGATATTAATAATATTTTCAATTAGGTTAGTGGTACATCAGAAGGCAAACAGTCATCTCAGTTTCATGGAGAAACTAAATTTAAAAGTCAATGATTTATTATCTACTTGTTCTATGGAAAATGACAGAATCTACAACCATGAACATCAATAATTTATAACAAATAATAAGTGTTATCTTTTGCTGCTTAAGCACAGAAAAGAAAAAGATTCATCTATATGTCAATAACTGATTTCTAAAAATAAAAACAACCATTTTCTATTAAAACAAATAGAAAACAAAAATTCAAGTGAAATTTAGGAAACAATATCCATCACCAAGTTTTTTTCTCTAACAAGATTTAAGTGAAATGGGTTTGGCTGATGGCTAAATATTAGGAAGCAGCAACAAGGATCCACCACCTACAAGACATGTATTCATGTGTGCTAACACTTAAGGATAGCATTCAATAGTTTCTTGGATCTATTCCTCATTGTAAGAATAGGCAGCCTGCTTCATTCTAAAGAAAACATATTTAGAGCTGTATATTTGATTGATCAAAACAATAGCCAAATAGGACCTTTCACAAGAATCAAGTTCAAATTTGATTGACTTAAGAATGAAACAGAATTTAGATGTAAAAGATGGCTGAAACTAGAGTGTTTTATAAGGATAATAGTATAACAATACGGGCTGAATAGATCTTCAAAACAGGGGCAAAACTATGATGAAGAAATTGAAGAGACAATATGAAGGAATTGAGAATAACAATGTAACACCGGGCTTCAAACCGCAAGGTAGAGCGATTGGATCGAACACCAACCTACCTTGATCAAACACAAGGAGTCTCTTTTTTTTTTTTGACAAACGGGGACCCAAATCAATTTAAAGAGCTGGCACGATCCACGGACCCTCCCGGGGGCGGCGGGGCTCCTGTTTTTTCCTTCGCCTCCATCGGCCCTTTTGTTCTCTGTGGTTGTGTTTTCCTCTCTCCCTCTCGTCGCCCTCCTGTCTCCTTCCGTTTGCCTCGGCCCATCGTTCTGTGTGTCGCTCCGCGTGCTTTTCTTCTCGCGCTTGCCTCCTGCGGGCTCGTCCCTTGCTGGGGCCCCCCCGCCCCCTGGGCGGTCTCTATAGAGAATGAATGCTAACAAAGCAATTTGATTTCAATTGATGAGTTGCGTCTTCACCTATTACATAATTCTTTTATATAACATTCTAAAGAGACATAAACATTAATGTTAACATCTAACCACTAGTTAACACCACCCTCCCTATTAATAACTCAACTACTACCTAACTCTTGACAAAGGAAAACTCCTTTGACAATGAGTTCTTTTATTTCAAATCACAGCCCATTTTATTGACTTTTCAAAAACTAGACTTGGGCTTAGGTCTAGACCATGAAGAGCAAAATATGTGGGCTAACTTTAACCTACTAAAACAGTCCTAGCCTATGAAAGCTATGGGCTGATTTGGGTGATAGCTTTAGGCTTTTGATGGGCCTGACCCAATGGGCTTCTTCTTTCTTAAATATGTCTTCAATTCTGCACCAGGGGGACAATAGCAATTTCATAAAGAGCAAGGTCCTTTCAGTAATTAAGCAATAGTACAGGGGGGCACTAGTAATTATCCCTATTCATTAACCCCATCAACTACCTTGGTTCACCTAGTCCCTTTGACAACTATGTTCAAGAGGATAAGAAGCAAGAGCAAGGTACTCACAAGAAATATTAAAGCCATAGATCTGACTAAGTCTTGGACACATGGTCAATATCCAAACATGCCCTCCCACACACAAGACAAAAAGCTTGTCACAAGAAGATGTGGACTGAAAAGATTTACAGTCAATGGATATATTGGCCCTCTGGGGACAGCCACAGCAGAAACTGGGTGAGTGTATCCCATTAGTGGTATTCTTCTTATGGGGACTTCCAGTTTCCACAACTTAATCTAATGATTCTAGGCTTGAAGAAAAAAAGAATGTTTCCATTCCCTTAGGGTGTGTTCATTTGGCAGAGAAAGTAGGAAAGGTTAAAAGGGATGGGAAACTTGTATATGTATGATGTATCCTAGAAAATACAACAAATCTGACCGTTTAGTTAGATGGGGGTGGGAAACTTGCAGATAACCACATGTGCATTTATTCTTGTCTAGGTGAGATGATACACCTCTTTGTCTCATTAAGTTAAGTTCCTCTCAATTTATTCATGATTTCCTTTCTTATTCTTTCCTTGTCAAGCAGGGACCCACAGTCACAAGGTTTACCCCCTCATCTGTTAAACACTCCCATTAAATCTTGTTCATCTTTATTCCCCTCAATTCCTCTTCAATCCCACACTTGATGTATTTTCATTTCCCCTAGTTAGAAAATCATTCTTTAGCAATTTAAAAGGTCTACTTCCATTTCCTAAAGACTGCTTGCGAAGGAGAGAATACCAAAGATTTGACTGGATGATAAATGTAGTTGAGTAATCTCTAAGAAATCCTTTAGAATGGTAGTTAATGGTCAACAGAGTTAGGGATAGAAGAAGAACAACTCTTAAAAGGACCCCCTAAGTTCTAACATCCTTCCAAATGGTTAATGCACAAAATAACTAAAATGAGTAATCAAAAGCATTAATTGAAAAATGTAGTTGAAGTGTATTATCTAGTTTGGCATCATTTTAGAGTTGCAACTGAAAGGGTTGTTGATTCACCTGTTTTGCCTCACTTCTTCATTGCAAGTACTAAAGTTTGACTGGGATGATTAATATTAACCAATAATCACTCAAATAATATAAGTCCCCTCTTTCCAATGTGCAACAATCCATAGAAATAAGACCTGTACCTAAATTATTAGTTGTCAATTATTTACATTATATATGTTTCAACATTTAACAGAGAGAAACTTTCGTTTTCATTTTCCTTTTCCTCTTCTTACTGATGAAATAATTTTACCTACAAATAATGTATAGAGAGGAGAGATTCCAATTTAGAACTATGAACATATGTTTTTGGATCAAAAGTTTCGATGGTTGAGTTTGAACAAAAACACAATACATGGAACCAACTTGCATAAAAAAACATCAGTAGGAGAAGAAATGAGGAATAATTAGTATTGACAGTCAAAATACAGCAGAATGTCATTTGTGTCTAATGCAAGCCTGTGAATGGCCTGGAAGGGGATTTAGAAGAATAAGAAGGAGAAGAAGAGAAATTGTATACAAGAAAAGATGAATTGTTACGATGAATTGTTACTAAGCGTTCAAAGAAGGATCTAATCGATTGACACCAAACAAACAAAAAAACTCCAAGCATCTTCACTGAAAAACGAAATACGCTAGAAATATAACACTTGCGGAGAAAGATACGACGATGGAAGTGACAGAATGAAAAGTACCTGAGGATTTCTGACGCGTGAGACGCCATCCGAACTGCTAGGTCGATTGACGTTCCCCGGCTTCAGCAGCACAAGCAGTCGTCGCCTTGACATTTCCTTCTCTCTCTCTCTATGCGCTTCGGCGACACTGAATCTGTCAACGCGACTCTGCGACACACAGGAGGCTGTTGATAAACTGCGTAATTCTCTGCTCCGGCGACAGGGGAAACCGTTGGTTACTCTTATTGCTCCCATAAATGTAAAATAAGTAAATAACGCGCGGTGTAATCAAAATTCATAACCCTAATCCTGAATCCTGAGAGGCTGCGTTTGTTTGCAAAGCTAGTGTGGGAAAAGAGGGGTATAAAAAAAAACATATGGCGCATGTGTAGTGTGGTCACTGTGGTGAGGGGAAAATAAAAGAAATAAAAATGTTTTGTGAAAAAATGATAATTGTGGATCTCATTTTTTTATTTTTCTAAACTTTATTACAAAATCCCATCAAATTTGTAGGGTCTTAAAATGCTTAGGGTGGGAAAGTTGAGCTATCAACTCACTAGACAAGTTTCCTTGATAAGCTTGTCTCTCACTTTCCCATCCCAAACAATAAAACAATCTACAATTATAAGATTCAAAGAAAAAGTAAGAAATCTACTACTGTTTCCGGGTACCTTGTTACTATGGGGTGGGAACTAAATTACTAATATATGCCGCCGTGGGTGCGAATCCAGGACCTCCCCTTGAGAGGGTGGGTCTTTAATCACTTGAATAATCCATCATCGTTCATTTTTTTTTTTTTGGGAAATTTATGAGATAAAAAGTCAAGGGGTGGTGATGGGAGTTTTTTTTTTTTTTTTTTTAATATTTTTCAAAGGTGGAACCCACCGTTTTTGTTGTGGAAAAACCGTCGAAAGCAACCGTCCGGATTTCGAATTTTGAAACACAAATGATTAAATTACCTTTTTATACTCAACACTTAAATCATTCATATTCTTCTTACACCTTATTAGAAACCTCTCACCACCGCCCGTAGACTTCACAGGCTTTTCTAATGCAATAAGTTTTACCAACTCATTGAGTACCTTGCTCTTTTTTTTTTGGTAGAATAAGTACCTTGCTCTTGAATGCAATATTCACAGGCTTTTCTAATGCAATAAGTTTTACCAAAAAGCCTTCTTGAATGCAATATTCTCTTCTCTAAAGGAATCAAAACAGGGCAAAATGAAAGATTGTCTTGCTTCTAGTTCAACGTGATTAAGTAGAATTACTGGGGCACGGACAACAAATGATTTCTCCAACAAAGAGGAACTCAACTAACTATTCCTTAACCATTGCCATAAATCTTTAATCAATTTGTTTCAGTTTAACTTCTACCCATTTTAGATTTGAGATTCTTGGCAGTACGGGTGTCAAGAAATGGATCATCCATTTTGTTTGGCAGTACAGTGGTTGGTCATTGTTAATTGAACCAACTCTTTGGCTTATTTGGTTCCGTTGATTATTTCTCTTTTTTTTTTCCCTTCAATTTCTTAATTCGTATTGCCAGTTTAGTTGGAATTTGATGAGGTCCATTTTTTACAATAAAATTGATCATCTATTTTCCTATGAATGAATGACACGTGTCAACCAATCACATCTAAAAATTGAGGTAAGATATAAGAAATATCAATTTTATTATTTTAATTTAATTTGAACTTTTGGATTTGACTAATGAACACATGTCATTCATCCAAAGGAAAATGAATAGCCTATCTCATTGTCATACATGAATTTGATAAAATTCTGTTAGAACCAATAGACCAGAGGCACAGTACAGACAGACCAATTACAGAATCAAGAAGAAACAAATATATAAAATATTCTTTATGTCAGAATCACTTACCCGAATGTAGTAGAATGAACGAAAGGAAAACAGCACGAACTTTCACAGGGTGAGTTGAGGTGTACGAACTGTACGAACTGTACTTTTCCTTAAGGTATTTGAACGCCCCCTTTATGCTGCTGGGTTTGACCTTGACGTTCTTACCTCCAAGATACAACAACTCTTAGATCCGAAGGCAACACTCCAACGGAGTCTACTTGCAAAGGAGATCTGAAGGTAATACACAGCACCGAATGAAGAAAACAAAAGAAAGAATTTTCTAACACTAGATTTTCGAAATTCTGTTTTTCACCAAAAACGGAATGGCCTCTTGTTCAGAGCTTAACCTCTATTTACTGACTCGTATGGACACCTTCAGAGGGCTGCATATGTACGTAAGGTCATCTGCAGAGAGTTGTGACTGTATGATTAGTCACCTCTCTACTGCAAAACCCAAAGCCGGGTTTTTTAGATCCATGACCCGCTTTCTAGATCCATGACCCACGACCCATCATAGACAACTTAATATTATTTATATAATATTAAGGTGCCCCATGGCTTGGTTAGACTAGGGTCTACGGATCACTACCGCAACCACGCCCGACTTGGTCCAGCTCGTTGCATACGCGTGATCCACACATAGCTCTCTACCAGCATACACCCCACTTAGGAGCTATATACGATTATATAATCATATAATCATTAGCTCCATCCGATGTGGGACTAAACGCATATGGTAATCTAAATCACCTAATATACATCTAGAAGGGTCCTATAGAAACAAGAGTCCTAAAACAACTAGGGAGACAGAGTTTTAATGATTTTGAAAATTTTTTTAATTGTTTTTTTTTTTTTTTTTTTTTTTTCCTAAAACAAAACTAGGGAGATAGAGTTTTAATGATTTTGAAACTTATCTAAATAGTATATTATATTATATTATATATTTTTTAAAACAAAATCCAACAATCCCCAACAAGTTTAGCTACCAAAATAATGGAGCAACCATATATCTTTAAGAATAATTCATTGGCCGGAAGCTTGGTCTTGGTGTTGCTTTGGTTGATCAAATTATTCTATGGGCTTACACGCCACTAAGAGTTAGTATCATAACTTAATTAAACATGGTTAAAGGGTGGTTAGAGTGAACTTGAAGAGATAATAAACCAAATGATTATTCATTCAATTGAAAATGTTGAAACATGGCCTCATTTTTTAATTTTTTAATTTTTTAACCTTGTGAATGCAAAAAATTCCCGCTGAGAGACTCACCCACCACAGCCAGGTGTGAGATCTAGGTCGAACACCGGATTAGTCAGGGCACAGCGTTGGAAACCGGGGTTGACAACCAAAAAAAGAATGCAAGAGGAGCACAAAGTGTCTTCATTATACAGATTAAGGAACCAAGGAGGAAAATAGTCATGCTCTCTTATTTGGCAAAGACAGAGTCTTCTTAGCTACAGAATGCGCTATAGAATTCGCTTCTTAAACAACAAAAGATGAAGAAATTTTCGGATGATTACATATGATGTATTGCATCTTCCATGATCCATCTCATTGACTAGTGCTATGTTTATACTTAGTCAAATCTCGATAAGATTTGTTTAGATTTAGCCATTTAGACTCGGATAGAAAAAAAAGAGCTTATCATTATCATTAGTGACTGGATTAAAATTTTGGTAGAATAGTTAACATTAGACTTTTTATAAATTATATATTTTGGTTGTAGATTAGTCATAGCTGAATCGGCCGCAAAGTATTCAAACGCAAGTTTAAGACTTTGGAATCAGTATTATTTTTCTTTTGGTTTTCTTTTGGGAAAAAAATGTAGGAATTAATTTTCATTTATTGATAATTATAACTAACTTAGGCTCTTTTTTTTTTTTAATTTTTTTATTATTATTATTATTATTTTATCAATTCTTATATCTATTATGTATATTTAAAATAAATAAGTACAATAATTCATCATTGGTCAATAATGAAAAATAATTTGGTGAATTTTGTCAAAAAAAATTATAGAATAAAAAATAAGTTTTGTATGTTAAAATACAAGATTGTTACAAAATGATAGTGAACAAGTGAGAAAAGATAAAAGATAAAAAAATATATATAAATAGTTTTTTTTTATAAAAGAATGGGTATTGACTATTTTACCATCATATTAATTATAAAATTTTAAATAAACCTTTGCATAAATGAAGAGAATGTAATTCTCACTATAATCCTTAATAGATAAAAAGTATATTATGGATTTTGGAGATTTTTCTACTATTTTAAATAAAAAAATACTGATAATAGATGTCAAACAATTACAAATAATAAAGATGTATCATAATTGATAATGATAATTGATAAAAAACTAGCCTTAATCATTTGCTTAAAAAACTGATTATTTGAGAAAGTGAAAGGAGTATTCTCGTGCTGAGCCACCATGGGTCCTATTTCTTTGGATTCAAGTAGCACGAAAAAATGAAAAACAAAAAATAAATATTTTTATCTCCTATTTTATAGCTAATTACTAAAAAGATAACTGTTTATAATGTTATTGTTGTTCCCCTAAGTTATAACAACTGTTCATCCGCAAAGGTCGAACCAATGACCTTTCAACTAAGAAATATGGATCTTACCACTCTACCAAGCCTGCATTTATGAAACTTCATAAAATTGATAACATCAAATGGAAAAATACAAATATGCTAATGCACAGATGTTCTAGTGGTGAAACCAACACCTCTTAGTGAAGAGGTCATGGGTTTGACTCTTGCTAAGGCATATTAATATCCTCATATCGGCTTAATAAATCTCATTTGAAAAAAAAAAAATTCATTATTTATTTATTTGATTAGAGAAGGAGATTGTTTAATTAGGGTTCATTTTTTCATAATTAGTAAAGATAGTAATGTAATTTAATATAAAGTGTAAATAAGTAATATAAAATTTTAAAATAAATAAATATTTTTTTGTTGGGATATGAGGTAGGGTGTAAATGGATAACCGACATCCGCATCCGTTTAGGGGTATCCGAATCTGTCCGATTATTAATAGGATGCGGATATGGTATACCCATTTCTTACCTAACATTATCCGTCAGATAAAATTATCCGATTAAGTTACTTATTTATATTTATTATTCTTATTTTTATAAAATTTACCTTTAATATGTGACTATTTTTCTAGATTTTCTATTAAAATAGCTACAAAAGTTGTTAAATTCGTAAAATTTCAAGCCTAGCTCTCACAAATAAAGAGGTAAAGATGTAAATAGGTAGCAAAAAATTTGTATTCAATTTATATTCATGCCCATTTAGAAGAATCTACTTAAGAAAATAACTATCCGATTCCGACAAAATCCGTTCGAAAACCGATAGGATATTATCTGAATTCGTCCGAATATAATAGGATGCGGATATGGATATACCACTATCCGATCCTAATCCGATCCGTTTACACCCTTAATCTGAGGTTCATTCGGACCAGCTTGCGCGCACCATGATTACATCATCATGTAAATTTGTATATAATTAATATAGAAAGGGGCTTCACCTCTGGCCCTGATGGGATTCAAACTTTAAATAATAATAATGAAGTTAAAAGAGTAAGAGTAATTACACTTAAAAGTTAACTGTTGGATTAATTTTCAAAAAATAAGGTTGAATTAATAATTAAAAAAACAGATAAATTTATATTTAAGTTAAAAAAAAGTCACGCCTAAATTGTTTTTTTGGGTAAATACACGCCTAGATTCGGGGCACCGAATATTAGGAAGCGCGTAAGACGAGCAAAAGAAAATGTGTTTCTATAAGTTTCAGCCGACGGCACCGTTTTCCTTCTCAATGGGAAAAAGGTTTAAAAAGAAAAAAAAAAAGGTGTCAAAAGGCTAAATCTGATCTGTATCTTCTGAATTTCGAACAAACTTTATCGTTGAAACTTCTCTCACGAACTAACCGCGTTTCATTCTATCTGTTTTAGTCGCTCCTTTTTTCTTCATCTCTCCGATCTAGTTTCTGCGCTTCTCCAGCATTCATTTTTCTCTCTGTCTTGGCCTAAAACCTCCACGAAGTTCAAGTTTTTTCTTGGTGTTTTTGAATTAATGTTCAATCGTTCGCACAATTTAGCGTCAAAATTCGGTTACTGTTAACGTTTGACTTCCGAAGACCCAGGGTTGAGTTTGTTAAATCCCTCTTCGTTCTGAGAAGAAGAGTAAGTTTTTATTAGTTGATATGGAAGCAAAGGCAGCGCCAAGGTTCACTGTGGGTAGGCAATCATCGCTTGCGCCAGAAGGCAGGGATGTATCGGACCTGGATGACGAATCGGAAGTTTTAGAGGCTGTTGATCCTACTTTTCGGCTCATGTATCTTGCCAACGAAGGCGACTTGGAAGGGATAGTTGAGCTATTGGATTCTGGAACCAATGTAAATTTCAAGGATGTAGATGGAAGGACAGCTCTACATATTGCTGCTTGCCAGCGCCGTGCTGATGTTGTTGAGTTGCTGCTTCAGAGAGGAGCCAAAGTTGATCTGAAAGATCGATGGGGAAGTACGGTAGGTTCACTCGATAGCTTTATTTGGACTAAATTGACTTTTCTCCTCTTTTTCTTTTCATTGGGATCAAAGTTAAGTTGATATTTTCATTATCATGATTTAGTTAGAAATTTCAAGAGAATTATGCGAGAAATTTAGATAAAGCTGTTTACGTCTTGGTTTGGTATTTGCATCTGAGAAACATTTAGTTATTTTATTTTTCCAGATTAGTTTTATTGAAAATAAATTTCCAACTTCAACTCTGTCCAGAAAGTTATATTTTTTATTTGAAGTGTGGATAAAGCATGGACAGTTGCTGGACTGTTTTTCTCTTGTTCAAAATACAGAGGTGGTGAGAGAATAAGAAAGAGCCATTATCCAACAGGACTTGCTTTGTCAGTGTCTAAGTGCTAAAGCTGCCGCTCAGGTTGCTGCAACGAGGACCTGTACTTCATAGTCATGGTTGTAGAACTCCGTGGTCCAAAAACCAAGTTGGCAAGATCTTGCCGACTTGGTTCGCTTCTTTCTTGGCTGGATCCCTAGAATTGGGAGGGAGCATAAAAATCCAGTAAAATTCTGAGATATTAACTTGCAGGGCATTTCATCTAGTCTAGTTAAAAATAAGGCACCACCGTTTTCCTTCTTTCCATGATTTTACCACCACCAGGACCCCACTGCCATTCCATCAAAGACCCCATGTTGCGAACCCTTCTTCCACTGTCACCACCACCATCAGAGCTATTGCCACCAGGCCATGTCACTGCCCACACCACCAGAACCATTGCCACTACCACTACCTCCAGCCCTGCATCAGCCCTGCCCCCATTTCCGCCCCACCACCCTGTCCTCGCCCAAGGAAATATACTGATTTTATTCTAGGAAATTGAACTACCAAATGGTTTGTTATTCTTGAAATATTTAGATTGATGCAACCAAAAAAAATCAACTTTGACTGAAAATCTGTTTGTTGACTACTCATGATATCAATCTGGAATTGAAATAGAAATCATACCAAATCTGGTGTTAGTGTTTTGTCAATTGAAGTAGTTCATTCTACAATAATAAAAGGGCTTACGACATAATGTGATTTTGCCCTAGAAGTACCTAAAAGAGCATCTATTTTTTGGAGTTGGGATGGGGGGGGGGGGGCGAAGGGGGTGGGAAATGCAGGCAGCCTTATCCCCTGCTTCGCAGTAGAGGCTGTTTCCAAGTTTCAGACCGACAACCAACAGGTAGGAATATACAACTAAACTGTTGCATCAAGGGTTGCCCACTAATTCTAGAAATACCTATTTTTGCCAAATGTCGGTTTAAGAGGAATACATCTTCCCCCCACCATTATGAATTATTATTGTTCTAACATCAATTTTCTTTTCCAATATTTTGATAATCTTAATCACCACGGTATTTATCAAAGACAATACCTGAGTTGTAAGTTGTTATGAAATGATCTATTGTTGCTTGAACAGCCTCTTGCAGATGCAATATATTACAAAAACCATGATGTTATCAAACTTTTGGAGAAACATGGTGCCAAGCCTCTGGTATGTTTTGGTTAGCTTTGTAAATCTATTCTTTCACTGAATATCTGGGCCTATTTGTGCACTCAGTTCATAAACTTTTGTAATCTGTCCTGTGTTGTTTGCTCTGATCTTTTCGGTCATACTTCTTTTTTATGCTTATTGCTTCAGATGGCTCCTATGCATGTCTACAATGCCCGTGAAGTCCCAGAGTATGAGATTGATCCTACTGAGCTTGATTTTACGGAAAGCGTTAACATAACCAAGGTATCTGTTAGTTGTATTTTTGGATGTGTACCATTTCTAGTTTGGGAGCTAATTCAAGCAATTAAGTTGTCTGCCCTGGAATTATTTTTTAAGCTTCAGCAAGCTATTCCCCTCCCCTATTCTTAGAAGGGAGGAGTTGTTATGGATCTTGCTTTGAACCCAAAGAAATTTGTTTGCCTAGTGAGAATACTGTTGTACATGGTTACAGTTGATGTAGTTTCAAAACACCAGAGAACCGCAGGAAGAAGACCAGAGAAGAGTGAGGTAGAAGATGAAGAGAATGAAGAAGAGAGGAGAGAGGTTGCACACAAAACCCTCCCCCTGAATAGCACTTTATTAATAGCAAAGTAAGTATTCACAGTCTAGAATTTGTTTCTTAAACTGAGTTAAACAGAAAATAGAAACTAGATATTACTTGACAGAAAGTATAAACTAAGGCTAAAATAGGAACTAACAGCAGACTGGGTTTGCTTGTCAACCAAGCTACAAAAAATAGAAACATAAGTCAAAATAGAAAGTAATCTCCTATTCTAATGAGTGGAACCTGAGAAAATAAAATAAAATCTTGGCAGAAAAAATCGGATCTTATCCCATTTGGGGTGGATCCAAATAATGTGGTTACCACTGAAATGGTATTTAGTATATTAAAATACATGATTGGATTTAATAGAGCTTTCATGCCAGGAGATCCATGGTGGAAGCTATTTTCTTTCTTAGGGGACTCATGAAAAAATTTAGAGTGGGCAGGAAGGATCTCCATATGGTCTTCATTGACTGAGAAAGAGCCTATGACAAAGTTATTGGATATTTAATCTAGCATATTCTAGAGAAGAGAAGGTGTTATTTAAACAGATAGGCATAACTAAAGATATATATGATGTTGTGGTGACCAGCATAAGAACTGTGGGGGTCAATGTAATGAATTCGCTTACAATGGGATTACATTAAGATCAACTTTGAGCCTTTATTTGTTTACGTTTATCATGGATGATTTAAACTAAGGCATACATGATGAGATTCCTTGTGTTTTGGTTTTTCTTGATGGTACTGTTTTGGTTCACAAGAATAAAGTAAGGGTTAACACCAAGTTGAAGTTCTGAAGATCAAACTTTGAAATTTGAGTCAAAAGGTTCCCCCCCCCCCCCCCCCCAAAAAAAAAAAAAAAAAAAAAAAAAAGAAGAGAAGGAACAAGGATGGAATATATGATGTGTAACTTTGGTTGCTAGAAAAATTATGAAGTGGTGAATACTGATGAGAGGGAGCTTTCATGAAGTAATTATTTTAGATACCTAAGCTCAATAACTAAAAAGGTGATATAGAGGATGATTTTGTCCAAAGAATAAAAATATGATGGTTGAAGTGGAAATGTCTTCTGGAGTGTGGTGCTATCGGTGTATCCATTTGAAGCTTAAAGGAAAAGTTAATTGAAGTATGACTCAATCGGCTGTGATGTACTGTGGAGAATGTTTGGCAGTTAAGATCCATCAAATATATGAGCTAAGTGTGGTGGTAATGAAGATATTAGGATGAATTTGTGGCAAGCGTAAGAAGTATAAAATAAGAGATGGCCATTGATGCTGGTATGGCACCAAATTGGGCTACTTTTCTTTGGAATCAAACTGATGTTATACTTATTTATGGGTTGAGTGTTCATTCCAAAGGTTGCATTGTAATTGGCCAACTTATTGGGACTAAAACATGAGCAAATGAGTTGAGTACGAAAATAGGTTAGTTAATCAATTTTGATTTTGTTTTAGAGGTCATGTGTGCACTTAAAAGTCACATGACTTAATAGTAATTTGTCGGGTCAGTTAAGGGTAGATAAGTATTCTAACTTCTTCAACTTTTAATCTGTTTTGAGTTAACTGGGGAGTAAGCTATAGGAGGTTGTTTTGGTCAGCTACAGGTTAGCTAATAGTTAGGAGTTCCATTCTGTCAAGGAATTGAGTTTGTAAGGCTGATTGGTCCCTCTATTTTAAACCCTCCATTGTGCAGGTATTAATCAGATTTGTGTTAGTGAAATTTGAAATTTGCTTGTTAGCTTTTCTCATTGGCTGCTGTCTTCTTCTCTCAGTGAGAGTGTTTTGTTTGGAGTCAAGAAATCAAGCTGCTGATTCACTGCACAGCATATATGGTGCTTTTCATGCGTTTGCATATACAACTTCATAACCTCAAGCTCAAATATAGTTTCAAAGTTTGTCTATTTAATATCTATGGTAACAGAAGTTTTAATAAGAGCTTCTCTGGTCCACTAGTTGTTGGAAATGAATTTTATTGACTTTGGGTGTAGTCGGCCTCTTTGAGAAGCGTCGTGGTTCCAATTTACAAAAATAAATGAGATATTCAAAGTTGTAATAACTATAGGGGCATTAAATTGATGAGCCATACTATGAAGTTATGGGAGAGAATAATTGAAACCCGTTTGAGACACTTAACTATAATTACGGAGAACCAGTTTGGGTTTATATGCCGGGAAGATCTACAATGGAGGCTATTTACCAATTTAGGAGACTTATGGAAAGGTATAGAGAATGTTGGAAAGACCTTCATATGGTATTTATGGACCTAGAAAAAGCTTATGATAGAGTCCCTAGAGCGTTAATTTGGCAAGTACTACAAGAAAGAAGTGTTGCAAGTAAATATGTAGATAGAGTTAAGGATATGTATGATGGTTCGGTGACAAGTGTAAGAACAGTGGGGGGACAAAGTAATGAATTCCCAATTACAATTGGGCTACATCAAGGATCAACTTTAAGCCCATATCTATTCAAGATGAGGTCCCTTGGTGTATGCTTTTTGCTAATGATATTGTGTTGATTGATGAGACTTGAGTGCGGATTAATACCAAATTAGAATCATGGAGAGTAGCTTAGGAATCAAAAGGCTTTAAACTAAGTAGAACGAAGATAGAATATCTAGTTTGTAACTTTAGTCATGATCGGGTAGACGATGAGGTGGTGATACTTGATGACAAGGAGATTCCTCAGAGTGATTGTTTTAGGTACCTAGGTTCAATCATAAGTAAAAGAGGTGATTTAGAGGAGGATGTTTCCCAAAGAATCAAATTAGGGTGGATGAAGTGGAGAGGTGCGTTCGGGGTCTTGTGTGATCGGCGTATTCCATTAAAGCTTAAAGAAAAATTTAACAAGAATCATTTAGATAAACGTGGTGTGGCAGAATGAGGATGCTAAGATGGATGAGTGGCAAAACTAGGATGTATAAGATAAGGAATGATCATGTTAGAGTTGGTTTGGGAGTTGCTCCCATAAGTGATAAGCTTCGAGAAAATCGTTTGAGGTGGCATGGCCACGTTCAATGGAGACCTATAAATGCTCCTGTACGGAGAAGTGATATAATCTAGATTGAAGGAACTAGAAGAGTTAGGGTTAGACCTAAGATAACCTTAAGAGAACTGGTGAGAAAGGATATGCATAGCTTAGGCCTAGTATCTAGCATGGCCTCGAACAAAATTGATTGGAAGGCAAGAATCCATGTAGCCGACCCCATTTAGTTGGCACAAGGCTTATTGTTGTTGTTGGTGTAGTCGGCCTCTTTATAGTTGAATATAGTCACATTTATGCCATCTAATTAATTTGAAACTGCTGTGACTTCTATAGTGATGTTTTCCATCTAATAATGTGTGTTGCAGTTGTCTACGTAGGTATTTCTTTTGAAAGCCACAATTGATTTCTTTTCACTGCCCTATTGAATTTAAATACCGTCTTTTCTCATTCATATGAAATTTATTTCAGGGAACCTTCCGCAGTGCATCATGGCATGGAATCCAAGTTGCCGTGAAGACACTTAGGGAGGATGTGTTTACATATGATGATAAAGTGTGGGTCATTGGTTTGGGCTGGTCTTGAAGTTTTTATTTACTTCTTTGTATTGTTTTTCCATATTCTTTGCTGAATCCTCCTCTGACATTTTTGTGTCTGATTGGTTTACAGGAGGGCATTCAGAGATGAGCTTGCTTTGCTTCAGAAGATACGGCATCCAAATGTAGTTCAGTTTTTGGGGGCTGTAACTCAAAGTAGTCCAATGATGATAGTCACCGAGTATTTGCCCAAGGTTTAGCGGGTTTTAACTTCTATGATATAATTTGACTGGTAACTGTATCCAGTACTATTGCCTCCTGAATGCCTTGGTCACACCTCTTTCTTGTTTTACTTTCAAAAAATTGATACTTCCAAGAAAATGTTTTCAACCTGGGCCATCATGTTGCAATTGTCATGTTTGAATCCAATTGTTAGACAATGAAAAGAAAAGTAAATCATCACTTCAAGCATACACAAATAAAAATTACCACATAAAGAAAACCATAGAATTGTCCTTCACTTTTTGTAATTTTGCTTTGGTTGCCTTCGAACTGTGTCCAATCTAATTCATTTGATAGTATTTTGTTTGTAAAATATAGAGGTCAATGAATATGACTCTATGGGAGTCAAATTTATTGAAAGTTATATGAGCCTAAGGAGATCTTTAATGATGATGGTATTCTTCCGGGACTGAACACCAGGGTCTGAATTTGGTCTTAGCTGGTTCAACTGTATTTTGTTCCCAAAAAACTAACTACCAATAAATCAATGAACAATTTGTGTAAAAATTCCATTAGTCTGATTGGGTTTCTTTTCAATCACAGATCATCAGGGTTTCTGGCTCTGGTTCTCCCCTGCTTTTGCTGGCAGTCCTGCTGTCGTCTTCAAAATGATAGTTACGTTGAAGCAATGCATTAGTATAGCCAAATGGATGGAGGGGGTTTGAACTTCATTATCCCACTTTTTTTTTTTTTTTATTTAAAATTACTGGATCTCAACTAAGCCTTATCCCAACTAGTTTGGCTACATGATCCTTTTTCTCCTGTAAGATATCTTAAAGATGTTAATTGTTACTGCTAACAACCACCAAGCTCTGCATGTCTTTCTTCATCTTTTTGAGTCATGGCTCTTCCAGCTCCTTAGAATCAAACCGCCCCTCTATATTGAAGCATTCAAAGGTCTCTGTTGCATTCATTCCATTTTGAACAACGTTCTCCTCTATATTGGAACATTCAAAAATCTCTGTTGCATTCATTCCATTTCGAACAACTTTCTCACTCCAAATTGTGTAAAATGCTAAGCTACTCCTATATTAGACATAATTCGTTTATTTCTTTTTTTGTCTTTCTAGTTTTACCACTCGTCCATCTCAACATCCTGATTTTGCTACTCTAAGTTTGTTTATATGTTGTTTCTTTGCTATTATATGTTCTGTTCCATACATCATTGTTGGTCATGTATCTGTTTTGTAAATTTTTCCCTTCAAGCGCTAACAAAATATGTTGATCCCACGACACTCTGTACATGTCCCTTCATTTCATCTACCTTGTTCCAAGTCATTGTGCAACATTGTCCTCTACAGCCGCTTCTTGATATATGATTGAAATTAGATACCAAGCTCTCATTTTGCAGTATCCCTCTGTCATCAATTTCCACCACCTCACTTTCTGCCCTTTTGTTGCTAAAGGTACCACCATGTCCTTCGTGTTTCCCCCCACTTTTAAAACCTTTTGATTCCGATGTTGTTCTTCATCATTTAGACTATGTATTTACCCCAGCTTTTGCTTTGTCCATAAAAACGATGTCTTCAGCAAAAGCATATACCACGTATCCGATCTTGAATGTGCTGAGCCAGCTTGTCTATGGTTAACCCAAACAAAATGGGCTGGTTCAAAACTTTGAAACAGCTCCTATTGCGAAGGATGGGGTAAGGCTGCATAGTTTGCTCCTCCCAGACCCTGCAGTGTGGGGGAGCCTCATGCATGGGGTTGCTTTTTGTGTAATCGGGAATTCACTACCCTGCCCCCATAGATCTTACCAGTTACACTAGTCACTACAACATCACATATATCTTTAACCATGTCCCCAAATTTATTGAAAACACTTTTCTTCTTCAACAATTACCAAATTTACTCTTTAGGTATTCCCTTGTAAGCTTTATCTAAGTCGATAAAGATTGGTCATGCACACATTTTCTAAGGGCCTGTTTGGTTACACGAGTCTAGAGATTTCGAATATCTAGAAATTTCAAATCTATAGATTTTAATCTATGGAGTCATAATTTATAAAATTAACTGTTTGGTTAACCGAATATGTGGAATGAAATCTGTGGATTCATCAATGATTTTTGTGAATGCGCAAATGTTTAGCTTTTTTATAGTAGGGATGAAATCTCTGGATTTCACCCCATACGCATACCTCTACAGATTCACGTTTTTAGTGTAAAAAGATGAATCTCTAGATTTTATGAATCTAGAGATTTTCACCACCAAACGGGTATAAATCTTGCATTTATGAATCCAGTGATTTGAAATCTCTGGATTCATGTAACCAAACAGGCCCTAAATCATTCCAGTAGTCTCCAAGCAAATAAATAGCTTCTCTGATTGATATTCTAGGCATAGACTTTGCAGATTGATTATTTTGGATATCTAGGCTCAATCATAAATAAAGAAGGTGATATACTAGAAGATGTTGTCCCATAGAGAATTAAAATAGGATGGAAGAAGTGGAGAGGTGGATCCGGAGTCTTGTGTGGATTGATGTAATCTTTTAAAACTTAAAGGAAAATCATATAATTGATTATGGGCAGTAAAGAAGCATTATATAGGTTGACCAAGTGTAGTGTAGATGAGAATGTTGAGACTTGAGATGAATTTGTGGAAGACTAGTAAGGATGAAGTGAAAAAAATGATCATATGAGAGCTGATTCGGGAGTAGCCTTGATATGTGATAAGCTAAAGAAAGTTGTTTGATGTGGCATGGCCATGTACATTGAAGCCTTGGGATGCTCCAGTACAAAGGAGTGACCATTCAGATTGAAGGATCTAAAAGAGTTAGAGGCAGGCCTAAAATTTCCCTAGGAGGCATTGTGAGTAAGGAAATGCATAGTTCAGGCCTTACAAGTTGTATCAAGCATGACATTGAGTAGAACTGACTTTCTTTAGGGTGGGGGCAATGATCTATATAGTAACTCCATTTCATTGGGATAGGGCTGAGTTGTCTTATTGGTATTTGACTCAATTCTTTTTGGTAATATTGATTAATTTGTATGTGTAATTTTAAACAAAAAAAAAAAAAAAAAGAATCTGATATATATTTTTTGGTAGTTATCTTCACTTGTTTCATTTGATGAGCAAAACTCAGCTTTAACTTGAATTTACTTTGCTCATGTTTGTGCAGGGAGATCTTTGTGCATTCTTGAAAAGAAAAGGAGCATTAAAGCCAGTGACTGCACTCAGATTTGCTCTTGATATTGCAAGGTCCTTTACCTGCCTCATATGCTGAGTTTCTTGTCTCTTCTTTCATGGTCTTAACAAACAACTAATAAGTTAAACCTGATTTTGTAGATTGCACCTTAAATGTTCATGCATTGTCATTGTCACATAATAACTGAAAATTTTTAGGTACGAATTGGAACCATTAACCAGATATTGTGGGATCCCCTTCATTAATATCTGGCTAAGATGTGAATTAAAATCAAAGTTTTATGTAGATTGAAAACATGTCCAAAGCTAAACAGAGAATGCTTTTTGATACATTGGATTTTTTTGGGAATTTCATGACCAATTAAGCTGCAGTAATGAGATGGATAAATTTAACTGAGCTTTTAATAATTGCAGCCACAAGCTTTATCCTTTAAAGCATCTAGCTATAGAGTTGGCATCATTGGTCGGGTAATGCTATTTGTCTTTGATTGTTAGGCAGACCCTTACATAATCAATTATTTGTCTCCCCAAGGATATGTCATGTCAGCACATGCCATTCTCTGGACTTTGGTGATTATAATTTAAACAAGAAGGATATTTGTGCAATGATAATGCAGAGAAGGGAGTCAATTACACTTAAAAAGTACAAATTCTGTCACTATAAAATGTCATTTAATTTGCACAGAAGGCGGGTGAATAAAAGGAAACAAGCAGATTTGGGGATAGCTGTAAAGCTTTTACGTGCAGTGTTTGGCAATGATGGAGCCAGCATGCTGAGGCATAGGTGGTTGCTAGTACCTCGCAGGCTCAATCTGAGTCAGAAAATCTTTCCTTGAAGGAGGCTCAACATTTCTTAATGTGTACTAACTCAGATTTAAATGCTAATTTTATTGGTCTACTATCTTGACTAACAAATCTTGATTAGTTTTATTGGATGTCATTTTTCTAGCAATTTACTGGTGATTCAGAATCTTCCTGAAATTTAGCTTTAATATAGCCCAATCACAGGGATTCATGTTGTGTGTGGGTTTGTGATATTAACATTATTTCTTCTTGTTTTGTCTGCTTACATCATATGTCATTTTGATTTTCTATCAAAGTATGATACGATATTTGTATACTGAAAGATCAGATGGATTCTCATTGAAATAGAATCGTTAACAGTATTTCTCAGTTCATATAGTTGCTAAGGACTCAAAGATATGGTTTTCTGTTCAAAGCAACAAAATGGCCTTGATTGAAGCAGGAAAGGGAACTACCTTAGTCACCTTGGATTGCCTTTACCTGCCTTGTTGCCTGGGCTGGGCTTTAAGTAGTTTTTATCTTTTATGTTATAATATATGAATTATGAAATAAATTTTGTTCTAACCTATTATTCTTTTGTGTATTCATGGTTCAGTTGCTTCATATAGAATTCTTGATTATATAAATGGTAATCTTCTACCAAAAAAAAAAAAGAGATTATACAAATGGTAATCTCAATTGTTGTTCAACTACCTACTTTTTTTGGTTTTAAGCTAGTTCACAGAGGAACATGTACTCAATATGCTTATATTATGGTTTTGGATACTCATATTGGTTTAT
Organism: Hakea prostrata; assembly: GCF_041222555.1. NCBI lineage: Eukaryota > Viridiplantae > Streptophyta > Magnoliopsida > Proteales > Proteaceae > Hakea > Hakea prostrata. Next base: position 69,778,852 of record NC_142601.1, on the reverse strand, counting down.
ATTTATTTCTTTGATTTTTGATGAATGTGTGTATGTTATACTCCATGCCTTGTTTATTATTAGTTGGTTTTGTCATAATATCGTTATTTGTTTAATTATATCAAGCTGCATTTATGGGCTCCTATATTGATTCTAGAATAATACTATGAACTTATATTTTTTTGGGTGATTATGGGCTCCTTTATTGATACTAGAATAATACTGTAAACTTATATTTTATGTATAATACATGCCTAGGATGCCTTGGCAGGCTTCTTGGTGTGTAGGCATGTTGACAACTGTGGTTTTCATTTAAAAGTTTTTTATGTACACCCCCTAGTTTGGGACAATGTCTCAGGGACCCCTTGAAATCAGCTAAATAAAGTTTAGGTCCAGAAAACTAACTGTTAACGGACTATTGGTTTTAGGTAGAAAGGACACTTTTACCCCTTCTGTGTAAAGACCTGGTTTTTAGGTGAAATCCACTGTTACCTTCGTCGTCTTCTATCCTCTAATTTGTCCTCAAATCAGTTTTCTGGCCCTGATGGTGGAGCCTGAGCATCTCCAACAAATGTGCAAACTCTGGCAGAACTAGTCTCCTGCAAAATTTCCCCTTGGCCTCTTTGTACATCTAGTCATCTTCTAGTTCTTCTTCTCCTGTTCTGTTTCCCTGTTTCTTCTTCTCTGGTTTTCTGTCCTGTGGTTCTGGGTTTGGTTTTCTTTTTCTTCTACTTCTTTGATTTTTCGTGATGGATTTGTATTGGTCAATCTGATCAGGATTAAGTCCACCTATATTGTCCTCTTACAAGCCAATTCCAATGATATACTTGACAACTTATTGGATCCCTCCAGTAGAGCTACTTTCACAGCCATCACAAGTTGGACCAAGGACATTGAAGCAGATTCTGAGAACTACTTAACAGATGAAACTGCTGGTAAAACAGAAGATTATCAGTTTGTTCCAGTGTTTAATTTTGTCTGGAACTGGCGCATGAGAAATAGATTTCGGATGTGGGATGGCTGTGCCAGGTGTCTGTTAATGAGGCACTTGTTTCTTCTGCTTTTTACAATCTACAAAATGTTCAAAAACATACTCTTCACACAAGATGTTCAACTGGTTCTCTTAACAGCAAAATTTACCAGCTTGAAGGAAAATTCTAACACTAGAATTTTGATGGTTTATGCACTAAAATTTTCACTTTTTCCTGGATTGTCAACAAAGAATGGAAAATGTGCAATATAGGACAAGAAAGAAAAATAGAGAAGTAGAGAACCTGCACTACATGTTGTGTGACTTTTATCTCTTGGCAGTATTCACATCCAAGAAGACTCTGGGTTTGATCAGAAATTTTGAACACGATTGAGATTTGAGATTGTGGCTTTGGTAATTCTAGCCTCTCCCTACTTTTCGACAAGCTCCTGAAGATTTGAATCCTGGACCTGCTGCAAGTTCGTGATTCCCAATACAAAGCATCTATAAATCAAGAGTATTGTCTTTCCTGAGCTTTTGAGTCCTGTGATGGCATTGTTAAAGGGATCAAAACCTGGAACCACTGTTCTTGGCATTTGATTTGAATTACTCCAAGTATACCTCTTTCATGTTCATGTCTTCTTTCACCAGAGCACAAAGCTGCAGAAGCCAGTGATGGTGGATAACAGTTTATGGAAGCAAAACCTGAAAAAAACAGATCCACAGATTGAAACCCTATAGCCAATAGTACAGGGAAAAAGGCTCTTCCAACTGCAAAACACTGAAACAAACAATTAAGCTCAAGAATAGGGAAATCTTTAAAATTGGAGTCAGAGAGGGATGGAGCTCTGGAGATGGTTGGAAGTTGTTCTGTCAAGCCAAAGGAAGGACTAAATTCTCAAATGAACAATGGGTTCAGTGAAGAAAGCCATGGAAGACCCTGCAGGGAATGGAAGGGAAGGGCATCTCATTGCTGAGGGGAAGAAAAGAAAAGGAAAAATAAGGAAAAATAAGACTGAACAATGGCTAGATGGTAAAATGGTCATATTATCCCTTTTAAGTGTAATATGGTCATCTTAATTTTTTTCCTTTGGTAAGACAGTGCATGTTGTTTAGCTGATTTGGGGGGAGAGGGGGGGGGGGTGGTTGTTGCATGAAATACAGTCCATAACTGAGGGGGTGTACATGAAAGACTCTTTTATTAGCTAACACATCCAGTTGCATGAAAGGTTTCATTATTTTGGGTGCCGAATAGTTCACATTATCTGGAAGAAATGTATCAATGTACTATCTATTTTTTAGAATGGCAGTTGAGTAATAATGTTTTTCTTTCTTTTTCCTGATGTTGCAGGGGAATGAATTATTTGCATGAGAATAAGCCTGAGGCTATTATTCACCGTGATCTTGAGCCTTCGTAAGTTTTCATTCTTTCAGTTGTTTATATTTTCATAATCTAGTCTTGGAATTTGACGGTCAGAATTTCTTTTTTTTGGTCTACGAGTAAGATAACAGAAATATATTGCGGGATGATTCGGGACATCTAAAAGTTGCTGACTTTGGAGTTAGCAAGCTGCTCAAAGTGGCAAAAACTGTTAAAGAAAGTCCTCTAACATGCGGCCTAGATGGGGCTTGTAAGTCTGCTGATATAAAATGTTATCTTATTTTCTTATTTGTCTTTGTTAAAATAGATTCTTCATGAAGATATTCATTATTTAGATATAAATATTTTGGTGATTATTGATATGGAATCACCCATGAACTTGAACTGTCCTTAATACATGTATCTGTTGTTGTTTTAACTTTTAAGTAGTTTAGAGGAGGAGCATATAGGTATGTGGTTCCCGGCCTGGATCTAGCTGAACTCTATGCTAGAAATGAATGATTGCTTTTCTGGTTTTATTGTGTTAATTTTGTATTTGAGTGTCATATAGGTGGTAGTATCTTTCCTGTTCATTAGCCCCACAAAGATACTTTTTGAATCTATCTTGTGTGGCTTGTGTTGGAGATTTTGTTTTATGCCTTGTTTCAGGATGTCCAAGTTAACCAAACTGGTGGGTTAATGCCCAGGTCTCTGTGCCTCTCAAAGATGATGGATTGGCTAGCTGATGCCTATATGATTACTCATTGATGACCAGAATTGCAATGAGATTTTACAAATGGAAGGGTCTTTTCACATATGTAATAACTCAGAGAATAGAACCAGCAGTTAGGCAAAAAGAAGCAAGTAGAATTGCGGGGGAGGGGGAATGGGGCTGGTGGAGAGTCAAACAACCATTAACAAGCTCCCCTTTTATTTAGTTATACTTGAAGGGAAGCTGATTATGAATTTACATTCAAAGTTTCCTACTTCAATATGTGTTTGGTAAATAGATCCTGATGCTGATCAGAAGAGGAGACAAAAGGAGTAGCAATTAGTGTATTCATGAATCATGATGGCATCTCTCACAGAGTGACAATTGACTTTCATATGCTTGGGTCTTTGCTCTTTCGTGGAACACTGGATTACTATCTATGTAGATAGCAGTTTGATTATCACTGAACATCTTCGTAAGAGAGGTGACTGAAATTTCAATGCTAGGAGTAATTACTCAAACCATATATGTTCAGCACCTGTGTAAGCCATAGCTTGATACTCAGCCTCAGCATTGGACCTAGCCACAACTGTTTTCTTCTTGCTTCACCAAGTGGCTAGGTTTCCTTCAACAAAAGTAAATATCGTGTGGTAGATCTTCTATTACTTGTAGCAACAGCCCAGTCTACATCAGAGAACCCTATCTCATCAACATTTTGATGAGGTGTACAAATAAGTCCTTTCCTAGAGCCTCTTTTATGTAATTTAGAATTCAGCATGTTGCATCGAATTGATTTTTCCTACACGATTTGATAAACTGATAATAACACCAACTGCAAGGATATGTCTAATCTAGTAATAGACATGTAAATAAGCTTGCCAAATCAGTCTCCTATGCTGGTGCTTGTCTTCAAAGTCATCATCATCCTTAGTAACAAGCTCTGATTGGGGGGGGGGGGGTCCACTTAGGAGTGTCAACAGGCTAGGATGTAAGAATACCTGTTTCAGGTAGAGCTCTAGCACATACTCTATGACAGATTAACCCCTTTCTTATTCTGCAAGACCTCAGTACCATGATGTTACCTGAGATTGCCTCAAATCCTCCATTTGGATCTGCTGGTGCATGTATGATTTTATTGCTGCAAATTTGCATATTTCATTGCCTATTTGATTACATCACCCATGTAAACAAATAATTTTTACAACCTTGGAGTCCTTGCACCGTACGAAGAGTCAAAGACGACTGGCTAGAATAACAGTGAAACACCCACATCATGTAACTACAGTGCTGAATTGCCAAACCACTCTAGGGGATTCTTCAACCCATAGGTAACCTTAGGTAACCTGCAAACTTGATGTGCATCTGATAAAGAGGTACATCAGATTGATGGCTAAAGGTATTCTTAGAATGGTTGACATCATAAGCATGTGTGTGTTCTGGCCAGAACAGACCCAACCAATGGTTTTTTGGCTGGTTCTAGATCTAGTGATAGGTTATTGCTCTGGTTCCACAACTACCCATTTGGTTATTGGTCTTCTAGTGGTTCTAGAGCTAGACGAATTAGGAATTAGAACAATTTCACATCCTATCCTTATATATAACCTAATTCTAGAGATTGAATGTTATGAATGATGTCATCAGAGCAAGGGTCAAACCTTTTTTGTCTTTCTTTTTGACTGGTACAAATTGTCACGTGTGCTATTTTACCAAAGGTTTGGATGTTAATTTGAACATAAGTTCGGGATTTTTATATAAAGAGCATACCTTATAATAATCCTAACATGTGAGGAGGTGGCATTCCTACTTATTAGCTGAATAAAAACAGGAGGTAATGTGGACTAGTTTCGTGATTTGAAGGAAAGAATGATAGTAGCCTAGGTGGCAGGGCAAGCTTTGAGGTGAAGGTCAAGCTTCCAGGTGGCGGACCCCATTTTGCTGAGATTCTCCTGACATACTGTGCTGTGCCTCTTTCCTCTTATTTTCATCTTCTATTTTCCTTTGTATTTTCAACCTTTCATTTTTCATTTCTCATCTTGTTTCCCATCTCTTCATTCCTCTGTTTTCGTATTAGACTGCAGTTTTACCCATTAAATTGGGATAAGGCTGAGTTTGTTGTTGAAGAAACTGTTCGTAGGTACCAAATAAAATGAAAGGAATTTTTAAAAAAAAAAATCTTTCTCTGGTTGCATTAGGAGAAAGTAGGAAATTTGGAATCAAAATTTTAACTAGTCTAGATAGATCTTAGTACCCATAAATGTGCCTTGCAACAGAAAAGCAATACGAGGGCAAACTTTTGCAAATGTTATTTGTCACTAAGAGTTCTTCCCAAGAAGTTTCCTATTGCTGATGATGGATTCCGGATTCCTCCGAATTCCGATATTCATATAGCATGGCTAGAAATAATGGGGCTTAGTAACTACTGAGAATACATGTATTTTTAAAAAAGTCAACATCAAGTGAATTAATGAGATGAAAATTTAATTACCTATGCTTACACAGTCAATTAATGGCATCTTATGAAACACTTGTTTGTATAAAAATATAATACGCATAGTGGTTTATATGTAATTCATTTTCTATGTTCTAATTTTTATTTTTATTTTTCTAATTGAAATCACCATTGTTGAGTATGGACTTCTATCGTGATGTCATATCTATCTGCTTCTATCTTGACACTCCAATCTTATGAACAGGTCGGTATTTGGCTCCTGAAGTATATAGAAATGAAGAATATGACACAAAAGTAGATGTCTTCTCATTTGCTTTAATCCTGCAGGAGGTAACTATAATCCTTTTCCCTTGGTCTACATGTGGTATAAAATGTGTGTAATGTCTGTTAAGAAAATGAAAATTTCAATATGTTTCCATTATAATAACAGTAGTTTATGGTGTGTGGTTTTTTTTTCTCAGACAATTTACCTGGCCAATGTATACCAAAGATCTATACCATGATTGAATAAAAAACATTATTTGTGGGTGTTTATTTGCTTCGGCCTTGTTTGGCCGAGTATGAAGTGAAATAAAACACTTCTTGGAATTGTCATTGGAAATCAATTTTCATGTGTGTTGGTTGTAATGCAATTTTTTTTGTGTTTCCTCACATGTTTTTTCTTACAATTTTTTAATTGAAATAAAAATAACCAAGAATTTTTTAGTCTTAGTTTGTCCATGTTTTGCTGCACTTGTTTCCTCCCATCAACTTTACTTCCAATGAATCACCTCACTGAATGGAAAATAAAGAAGACGAAACCATTGAAAATTTTATTATATGCATATAGAATTGGTTTTTTCCCATTAACTCATTGTCATGGTAGTGAGGAAAATGTTCAAATATAGTAACAAAATGCTGGATCTATTATCCCTTTGTGATCTACATGTCAGTTTTTCTTTATTCCAGTATATATTTTCGTTGTTGAAATTGATTATCTAGTGAACATGAAAATTCTTATGGTAGTAAGTTTACTTGGTTTTCCTTTTTGTGGAAAAAGTTCATCGATGACGTTGGCATGATAAATAACATGCATTTTGTTCTTCTTTTTAGATGATTGAGGGCTGCCCACCATTTTCCTCAGAACCAGAAACTAAAGTGCATAAAGCATATTGTGCAAATAAGCGACCACCTTTTAGAGCTCCAGCAAAACATTATGCACATGGATTAAAAGAGTAAGCCTTTCTCGTGGTATCTTCTGAAAACATTTTACTTAACAGTAATTATTGGTGCTTTGCAGTTCATAGTGATGTTTTGCAAATTTTAAAGAACCAGATGGCAAACTATTTGATTTGCAGGGTTATGCACCAAGTATCCTCTGCTGCATAGCTACAACATCCAGAACCACATTACAACAGCATAAGGTTGTTGGGTACTTGGCACTTCCTGATGTTAAATTCTGGCTCCGCCCCTGGATATGGGCAGCCCCGTCCATACTGCCTTTGGTCAAGATCTGGCTAACCATTGAGTTTAGAATTCGGGTTCAAATAGAAAAAATCGCAAAAAACAAGAAAAAAAAATTTCTAACCCCAGAGATAAATATTAATTCTAAAGAAACAAGTTGTGATATTCAAAAATCAGAATTGACAAAATTTTTTTGGCAGATATTAAAAAGAAGAAATACCCGATTAATACGTAAATGGCATTATTATTTTTTTCATTGAAAAGATACACATAGATACTCTTTTATATATCATTAGTATTCCCAGGATCCGTGGACAACTTTTCCTTGAATCAACAAAAAAAGATAAGATCGTTTATTTACAACGGAATGGTATACAAAGTCAACAGATCTCAACCAATGCAATAGGATTTATGACTACACAAAGTGTTGAGGGTGCAGTTCTAAAGCTCGCCCAAAGCAAACAGGTTTGGGGGTTATTGAAACCATTGAATTCAGGATATGGTAAAGTAGCTCCTGGGTGGGGAACTGCCCCTTTGATGGGTGTCGCAATGGCTCTATTTGCGATATTCCTATGTATTATTTTGGAGATTTATAATTCTTACCACATTACACAGCATAGGGTGTTATGGGCATGGATGGAGCTACACTGGGGCCATGTCCCTCCCCCCAGAAATTTTTGAAAATTCCACCATTTCCTTCCTGAAATTTTGAAAATTTCCTCTGACCCTCTTTCTGTGTGCGAAATATCAATATTTGGGCTCCCAACAACCTTATGCTGTTGCTTGTGGTTTGGAACCATGTTATGCTATAATCAGAAATTCACAGCAGCTTATGCTGCATTTCTACTTGTGATTATAGTGACTACTTTCATCTGTCATCTTTGTAAAGGTTACTACTTGCCTTCCTTGGGTGTTTCTATGATACTTTGGCTTGCATTGATATTTTCTACCTCTTAATTTTGCTTCTTGTTTTTTGGATTTATTCAAAACGAAGGTTTTACTTCTACTGTAGTGCTGATCATTGAGGTGCTCATTCTATTGTGACTTAGGTGGTGTTATTAATTATTGGCTTCTTCATATGATTATCTGTTCAAGTTCAGTTTCACTGGTTTTTGCTTATCTATTTTTGTTGTTTGGAGCCCGTGCCTAGGGTGTCTGTGATCCAGCTTGAGGGAGAGAGTTAAAGGTTACTATCATGAAAGGGTGTGTAAAGGTTGCTAATGTAGGGGTGCATGTCCCTGCTAATGTAAGGGTGGGTGCATGTCCCTGTTCAGTAGTAATCATTTGGTCATGTTGAGTAGTAGTTGTAGTTTTCTTTTACTTGTTTACTTGGATTTTAAATATTTACTTGGAATTGTAGCAGGTTTCTTACTAAGAGTCGACTGCTTGAATATGATATGAGTGATAGGGTTTGCGTTGCTTGACCTTGATAATAGAATTTTGAATCCTATTGTAGCTTTGGGTTTCTCCCCCAAAATCTCTCTTCTACTCCACAGATACTGGTTTTCAAATCCTTTTTTGGCACAAGTTGTTTATCACATGTCTAGGGTTAGCGACATATAACCTAGCGTATGTTGATCTTACATCGTCCAATTCTCATACGTTAAAACCTGTCAATAAAGTTACTTTTTAACTACTTTTCAAGACCTTGCATTCCCTCTTTAAATATGGCTTCACATTGAAACTTTCTGAATGAACAAATGGGGACAGACAACAAGAAAATATGAGAGCCAACTAAGTTGCCACATGAAGATCTTTGGAGTTGTATGGGGAGCTTAAACTTGCGTGAGCCATGAATTGACACTAAAAAAATCCATTATGGCTTTTCTGAATAAAAGGCGGTTCAGCGACATTTGAATATAGCCAAAGTCAACTGCGAATCTTTTTGGATGAAGATTCTCAAATGGAAACTGCAGAAAAGAGATTAATCACCAGGAAGGAGGACTTAACTCCTCTGTTATTTATTAACACATCAAATTATTTCTCTTCTGCTTTTGTTTTTATGTCTGATTCCTTAAAGTTTCTTTTTGCCTAGTCATACTATATGCTTATCCATGTGGTTTCTTATATCCTTCATTAAGACTTTTCAATTCTTGCTGGTGTTTGTCTTTTCTAAATTTCATTATCATGGGCTTCTTTTCTGATAAATGGCACTCTGCTTTAATCTCAAATTAGTCTGGTAGTTTTATTTCAAGTTGGGAAAACTTGAATGCTTTATTCTGTTTGCAGTTTAATTGAGGAATGCTGGAGCGAGAAGCCGGCGAAAAGACCAACATTTAGAGCAATAATTGCTAGGCTGGAGGCTATTCATGGCCATCTTATTCATAACAATCGTTGGAAGGTCTGTACTTTCTGCACCCTTGCGTACTCTGTAAAATATTCTTTTATGACAGAAAGATATATATCATGACCATTACTGACATTTGATCAGCCAAAAGTATATGCTTGCCATATGCTAGAGTTGGATGGATGGTGAGTCGGGTCTTGTAGATGAATTTTTACTCCCTTTCCTCTGTAATGGAATCTTGTGTGACATTTTGGTGATTTAATATCAATCTGAAGTCACTTTTGATGAACCTTCAACTGATATTGCACTTAAAATTAACCAGGGTAATTGTTCCCCATCATTTGTAAGTCAATGACTTATGTTTACCAACATGGGCAGTCATGACTGACTCCACTTTTCAGTAATAGTTATTGCATGTCATGACCAAATGCATCAGGGCATACTTTGCCAGTCCTGGTTGAATAGAATTTATTCATCTTCATTATATATAGGAGTGATGCAAGAGGGTGGGCTAGATAGCCTGCAGTCTCAGGTGAGCATCCTGCACATGATATACATTATCCATTTTGTGTACCCCTACAGTTGATATTTACCAGGATTATGTAATAGACACTGTGAGACCTGATTAATTCTTCTTCTTTATTTATTTATATTTATAATATAATATAATATAATATAATTTTATTCATCTAATCAGTTTCAAAATTGAGAGAGTTTTTTTTTTTTTTTTTTTTGGGGGGGGGGGGGGGGGGTTCAACCTAGCTTGAAAACATGAACTTGCCTATGCCTTGCCCACAACATATCTGCATCTTGTGCAAGGGCTGAGAATCTGATAGATTGTTGTTTATTGCAATACTGTAATTCAAAGACCCCATTGCTAACACATTGTGCTTCACACAGGTAATTAGTTAACAAACTTCCTTGGTCCATTTCCTTCTCTTTCTCCTTCCAACTTCCACCACTCTAGCGTTTTGTGGGTTTCTCCAATTTGAACACACTTTGTGGTAGTTATTGAGAATTGTCACCTATTATCTCTTGGCAAATACATCTTTGCATATTTGAAAATGAGTATGGGATCAGCTTGATAGGGTCCTCCCAGAGCATGGCAATGGCTTTTCTCACATCTCTCTCGCTATACAGAGATGAGAACCAGGGCTAGGCTTTGGCGAAATATGATACATGAAGTCAAAATTAATGACAAACTTGTATTCTCCTCAGTATCTCCTCTTCTCTTAATTCTCAGTTCTCTGCCACTAAATGACTTTTATCTGTCTGCATGGCTGGCTGGCTCTCTCTCTCTCTCTCAAACACACACACACACAGATACACTCACACACATTCATAATACAGAAGCCCTTAAAAAACTGCTTTTGCTAACTCTTGTTAGTCTTTATGGTGCTTTCTGCTGCTGTAGATATGGTGGAGAAGATTTTTTGAAAATATATACTTTTGAAGTAGATTAAATAGTAAAAGGTAGTTTCATTTGTGCTTGTGATTCGTCTCATATCCGGGGCCGTCAGGCTTGCCTTTGTTTGAACTCCCAATACAAAATGTGACCAGTTGCATGGGGACAATAAGGCTTTCTGGTGGAACTACTCAATTCATCAGTCAGTAGCACTACACCTTAAGCACTGCTGTACCATGAGGTGGTCGAGTGAAGAGCGCTCTTATTTAGCTAGACTCTTAGTACGTTTAAAAGCTTTGAACATTAGCATGATTTACTGTTTCGGGAGGGTATGACACTTGTTCTACATGTATTGCCTAATGAGTGCAACAATTGATGAAATGTTGTTTTGTGCTTTTTGATGCTTAAATGAGTTCAACTTTTGCTTTTGTAGTTGTTGAGCTTTCCTTTTTGTTTCCTTTGTCTATCTACAGATTAGGATCATCAGACCACTGAGATGCTTCCAAAACCTTGACTCCATATCGAAGAACAGTTCTGACACAGGTGGCTCATCGCGTTCTACCATTGATGAATAAATATTTGCACATGTCCTACGTTGAACAATATTTTTGCAATTTCCCCCCTATAATGATTCCTTTTCATCCTTTTCTGTTAAGCTTCAAAATGTTCATATTATAATGTCATTTTTTTCTCAGAAGATCATCTTAATTGTTGGAAGTGTAATTCATATGAAAATGTCGACTCACCCATTTTTAAGTTTTGGGATGAGAAACCAGATTGATGTACACAAATACTCTAGAATATGCTGTGAAAATGTGTAAGCATGGTTAGAGTGTTAGTATATTTTTTTACGTTTTGGATTTTCACCTAGATGTTTCTCTTGTGATAACAATTCAAAGCTCACAATGTTTAGAGAGACTCTGTTCCTCGAGTCACGGGAAGTGTTTGGCCGATTAGTGATAACACTGGTAATTGATTATGGTGTTTGATCATCCTCACTGGATTCAGTTTTACTAGTGCTTGATGTTGATGGCATTTTCACATGTTTTTGTACTTTGGGAACAAGAGCTACGCAGTTATATAAGATTCTTTCTCCTAATTAATATTTGAAATTTAGAGCACAAACGAAAACATTTGCCGTGATAAATTGAGTAGAATAAATTTAGGGGTGTAAACGTATCGAAATTGGATCGAATAGTGATAATACCATATTTGTATTGTATTATATTGGGATGGATTCAGTTGGATTCGGATGATAATTGAATAATTATTTCTTTTGGTAGATTCTTCTAAATGGGTATTAACACAAGTTTTTGACTACGTTTTGACATATTTACCATTTTCCAAGTGTACCATTCATATAAGAACCCTTTCTATGGTAGAATATAAGAACCATTTTCTATTTAGTAAAATCTCACATATAACTACACTCTTTTTCTTCTTTCTCTGGTGCAACATAGAAGAACCATCTAACCCTAAAAACATTTTGAGAACATTATCAATCTATTGATGAGATTACACCCTTATTCTAACATACTAACTCCATATCAAATTTCTAATGTACGAGCTGGTCCTCCAAATAAGAGCGAGTTTTTCCAAGTATTTATGTGAGGATCTTATATCTCTGCCTGATAGCATGTAGGATCAGTCACTTGAACCGCCAATTCAGAAGGATATGGATCTTTTAGGTTATTGGTATGATCCAAGAATTGAAAATTTCAGGCGAAACCTGCCCATTTTTCATCGTTATCTTTTGGTTGAAAGCCCTTCCCCATCTGAAGTGTGCATTCACTTATAGGGCTATAGACCACCCCACCAGCTGCAATCCTATCTGCAGAGTCTCTCAAGCTTGTGAATATGGCTGATGGCCAATATCCGATAATCTCCATTCCTCCTTCATAATACTTAGCAAACCACCAATTTCCAGATTTTGCATCCTAAAAACCACAAAGAAAAATAAATATAACAAGCACACAAGATCCTGAGGAGACAACCTACAAATTGAACTACTCATGAAATGGTTTGAGCAGAACTAGAAGAGATGCTCTTTCCGTCCCAACACAAAGAATAAAGAACTATTTTGAACCCCACCTATAGGCTTAAAGAAAAAAAAAATCTCAGCAATTCACTGATACCCTAAAAACAACTTGGATAAGCTTTATCACAGAATCGAACTTTCTTGGTCTCTCTATATAGGTAACTGAAAATACATAGACCACAAAAAGTAAACAGACATGCAGATCAAGCATGCACCTCTTTCAAGTTGAATATGGACATCCATAGAAGAAACACCATTATTTTAAGTTTGAGAGGTGTTTGCACACTAAATTGGTAAAGATCAACAGGATGTACTGTGCAATCACTTCCAGTAAAGGTAACTTGGGGTTTGCATTGTTTAGGTACAAGAGATATATTAGTAATAAGAGCTTGAATGTGTGATCAACTAGGTGTAAATTATCCAGAATACTCTTAAGTTTTCACGTAACAAGCACAATGATTTAATACTGATAAAAATTTCATATTTCATGGAGAATGAATTGCAAGGAAAATGCAAGGGAAGCCTTAAGATTAACTTATAACATCAAAGATGGGTGAAAAAGTTTAAACTTTTTACCTTGAACACAAGAAATTCATCCTCATATTGCTGTCCTCCAAATACAGAATATCTTTTATAAAAAGACCCTAACGACTGTTTCCGGCTGACTTGCACAAAACCTGGGCACAGGAGATTAAAGCAACCTGTCCTCTGATCTCCATCTTTCTGCTCAAATACAAATAAAATAAATATTTGACTGGGGTTTCCTGAAATAAATAGTCAATAATATTTTGCACATGAACATAGTTTTCAAACTTACTGTCCAATAGGCAAAAATCCGACTTCTATTATCGCCATATATATATGTGGATTTACCTAAAACATCAAAGGTTTGGAAGTTAGGAACGTAGATAAATCTCCCCTCAAATGAGTATAACTAGCATCATTAATGGAAAACCTTGGCTCATAATTAGAAATGCAATCTTACAAAATTAAGCACGCATTGTGCAGTAAGAAGCAGAGTATAGGTTCTGCTAGCACCACAGGAGTCTGGTAACCTGTCATAATGGTCCTATGCTCATTCTCCCATGGTAATAGCATTTTCTGGAAAGCTTTTCATTACAAAAAGCCAACAGAAGTTATGCTTCAGTTCCCATGAGGTAGCCACCAATAAGGCATCAGTTGTGAATAGGGGTGTTATATAAGTTAAGATGTGCTGACAAATTACAAGTAAGCGTGCTGGTTAAGAGAACTTACCATCCATCCAACTATAATACTATTGACTTGACTTCCAGTTCCATTTTGAACCCATAATGCTGCTGCACTGTATTCATCTGCTACACTCTTTGGGTTATCTACACTTAAGTGTATATGGCCACCATAAAACTTTGTGTCTCTCGCACTTAGATGAAAAAATGCAAACTGCCAAGGTGGTAATTTATAAGTCAATTATGCAGTAGTCTTAATCATCAACCAAAAAAAAAAAAAACCAAAGAATGTAAAGAATTTGATATAGCAAAACTTACCTGATACCCTGAATTTGTGGTGAGCTGAGGGCTATTTCTCGAAAATTTTCCTCCTTGAGATTTGGCCTTCATTATATACTCCTCTTCAGTCCTCCATATTAACACTGTCCCTGATGGACATTTACTCTTGACTCTAATTGTTGAGGGTTTAGATTCTAAAACCTCTTTGTTAATCAGCCCTACTGGAAGGGAACTGGGTTTCATCTGTAACCATATTTAAACTACTTAGTCAGTACATATAAGAAAATATGAAAATTATGCAAAACTAAGTACATAACTTCATTTGAAATTAAAATATTAAAACATAAGAATGAAAACAACAATGTATAGTTAAACCCTTGATGGCTAAAAAGAATATAGTTGAGAAGTAAGGTATGTCATCGCAAAGTTTATATACCAAAATCACACTACTAAATGAAGCTTGTGTCTACAATTTCTAGGTAACAAAGGATACCAATTTAGAAAGATCAAAGATTCAACTTTAAACGCCACCAAGCACAACCCACAAAATTTCATGGAGATGATGCTTACTTACAGAAGGCAAAGAACAATCCTAGTTTTCAAACAAATTCCCTACATTGGCCTAGTTGAGAAAATGCGATTATGAAGAAGCTAATAATGTTGAAAATTAACCTTTTTAATCCGTAGGATGTGGTTTAAAATGAGAAAAGAAGGCCCTACAAAAAATATACAACGCATCAACTGAACTACATTGAACCACGCAGATGAAAAGAGCATTCTAAGGCACCAGTCATGGCGAAGAACAGAGAGGCTACTGAAGAATAACATTCGAACGTCCAGCAATATAAAAGCCAACCAGGAAGCCATACAACCATGGTTTTAAAATCGGAATCGGGCAATTCGTATTGGAATTGGCTGTGACCGATCTGATACGGCAGTGGACTCGCAAAACTAAAGAAAATACCCTATTTTTTGGGTATAAGAACGATTCTAGGGTTCATGAAGGCCGATTACCCCGATTCATTCCCGATTCCCAGTTTTGAAACCATGCACACAGCAAACTCAAGGAAGACTTCATGAACCAACCAAGAAGACATAGGATTATTCAAAAAGAATATACATATACATAAAGAGTAAAAAAATACCTAGTTTTGATGAATCAAACAGAACGGCAATGGATTATAAGAGAATCAAGCATATGATACCTGAATGGTATGATTTCTGAGTAAAGGGTGATTGAATGCTGGTTGCTTCTTGATATCCACGCAATCATAAATGTCTCCATACTTAGTCTGCAAACAAGGTTCAAATTTGTGTTTTCAGGTACGAATGGAAAGTGTTCTTGCTAATAAAGTCGTGATCGACATCACCAACTCAAGTTTACCAGTAACCACTCTCACTGCTAATTCTGGAACACAGTGGGATCCACCGGACCACAACCACATGGAATCCGGTTCAGGCCACCGGTTTTAAGCTGAGAGCCGTCAAAATTCATATGAAAAATTACACTGTAACCACATTTTTTTGGGGGTCAAAATGCCACAACCACGTAAGAAATATGCCAAACTGAGCCGGCTCGAACCAATCCAACAGTAAGAATCTGGATCGTTTCCCTGAATGGTCATTACCAAAAAGATTCATGGTAGAATGGTTTAAATCGGCACTAACTCAAGAATTTGAGACCAGGAAGATCAGGAAGCAAGTCCTCAAATTTATGATTTAAAAAAAAAAAAAATAATAATAATAAATTTGTATTCAAAACACCTGCAAATTTTGCTGCGGAGCGTAATTTTCAGTGACTATTAACTAACATTTTGATCATTAAAGAAGAGGTTGAAATAACCCAAAATGAGATACAAGTGCATTCAGGAGTCGATCCAACAGAGAATTACATGAATCGGATTTAATTGATTTGATTTGAGCCAATCAATTTTGTAACGACGAATTTTTGATCGAAAAAGAAAGAAAAAAGATCACGGTCACTGTTATATGATAAAAAAATGGGCTGATTTACTGAAAATTCTTCAAACCAGCTTGAAATTGGAAGAAGAATGGATACCCAAATAATTTGAACGTACTTTTATACGTAATCTAAAATGTATTGAAATCTATTGCAAGAACAAACCTTTATGAATTTCACTACTGGCTTGTTAATACGCTTGAGTTGCAGCTCTTGATTTAGGTTGTCACTTGCTTGTTTCACAGAGAGAATTTTATCTTCTTTCTCAATGTTCTCGCCATAAACCAAAGATGCCATTAGTACGATAAGAAGAATTCTCAGCAGTCAAAAACCTTAGCAATCCAGTGTCTGTACATTAATAGATGGTTGTACAAAAAGGTATGTAAATGAATCTTATACATTAAATGACATTTACTCCAGCATTGGTATGTAAATAAATGTTTTACATTAAATGACATTTACTCCAGCTTTCCAAAAATAAAACGAAATAAGCATCCAAATTATCTTTACTCAGATATTCACTTTTCCACTTGTGAATGCAATGAAGTTTACTTTCTTTTTGAAGATAATATTAATTTGTTTCAAGAAAACAAAAATGAGAGCTTTCTTTTGAAAGGTATATTATTTGAATTTCTCAACCATAACCTCCATAGTAGGGGAATTCAATGAATTGATTTGCTTGACCAGGTCCTGACAATCTGCAATAATAGCTGAACTGCACCTGATTCCCTTTGAATAAGCTGCTACCAAGTTTTCCTTTTTCATCTCTGATAATGGAACCAGTACCTCCTTTTATTAGCTCCTGTAGCTCCTCTAATGACACTCCATTGCACTTCAGTTTATAAAAAAACTCTCTTTGGTGGATTCCATTGAACAACACTTTTTGATACTGCTTGCTCCTGATTAGAATCCTGAAAATGGTTCTTCCCTGCATAAATCAATGCTGTAGAAAATTCTTCAGATGCTTTAGAAGCCAACTTCAACGCAACTTCAGCTGTCCAAGAGGTGGAGTTGAGCAAAAGTTCACTCCTTACTCTCCAGAATTGCCACCTAATGAAGGAAGCAAGAGAATCCGTTCTGAGCAAGTCTCTTGTTGTCTCTATGTAAAGAATGCCATCTCTGGATCCACAGTTGAACAGATGAAACAGCTTTGTGGGGGACAAACTGACAGCAATTGGAGACAAAAACCATATAACATGCTAGAAGGGAGGGACGACTTATAAAATTATGATCCAATCCATATGGTCAGATTCATGACATGTGTCTAATAAAAAAACAAAATCCTCTTTTGAGTGAAGGAGAGAGAGAAGATTTTAAAAACAAAATCCTTTTTAAGATTTCGCACATCAAGGTAGGTTTCAGATGACCGTCCAATAAGCAGAAGTCCAGGCTCTATAATCACCATATAAATACCAATTTACCTAAAATTTCAAAAGTTTGAACATGAGAGACTTCGAATTATTAGAACTTCTCTCAAATGGGTATTACTATGGAATAGTAGACAATAAGACTCCTACTCCGATCTGCTGACTACTAGCATCATTTAATGGAATCAACCTCAGCTCATAACTTGAAATGCAATTTTTCAAAATTAAGCACACATTTTGCAGTAAGAAGAGTAAGTTCTGCTAGCATCATCAGATTCTGCTAAGTTGTCATAATGCTACTCTGCTCATTTTCCCTGATAATAGCATTTTTGGAAAGCTTTTCATTACAAAAAACCAACAAAAATTAGGCTTCAGTTTACATGAGGTAGCCACCAATCAGGCACCGTTGTGAATAGGGGTGGTATAAGTTAGGGTGCAGGATAAGCACATTATCAGTAAATTTTCTGATTAAGAGGACTTACCATCCATCCAACTTGAATACTATTGAGTTGACTTCTAGTGCCACCTTCAACACATAATACTGCTGCACTGGATTCATCTGCTGCAATCTTTGGGTTATCTACACCTATGTGTATACAGCCACCATAAAACTTCATATCTTCCACTCTTAGCAAAAAATCTGCAAACAGATGGTAATCTATAAGTTAATCATTTTGTAAGTTTCACTACTTAATCATCAAACAAACCCAATAAAATTGTACAAGGTAAAATAGTACAACATGATCATTACATTTAAAGATCAATTTTAAGTACTAAAACTCTAGCAGCATCGAATCCCATCAAACCGATACTTGGAAATTCAGGTTTTCCCTGTAGGACACTTGCTTTTGACTCTGATTTTTGAGGGTTTCGATTCTAAAAATTCTTTGTTAATCAGCCAACTGGAAGGGGACTGGGTTTTCATCTGTAACCATATTTAAACTACTCCGTAGTCAGTCTACATAAAAACTTTGAAAATTATGCAAAACTAAGTACATAATTTCATTGGAAATTGAAATAGTAAAACACAAGGATGAAAACAACAATGTAAATTTGAAACTATGATGGCTAAAAAGAATATAGTTGAGAAGTAAGGTATACCAACAATGTTTACGTACCAAATCACACTAATTTAATGAAGCTTGTGCCTTTCAGAATCTTGCTTCTGATTCTGGTCTACTCAACTATATTTTCAATGGCAAGGTAATAATTGGGTGCGAGTGTGTGACCAAAGCTTTCTACATCCACTAGAAATTTTAATGGCAGATCAGAGGTACTAATGATTCTTTTTCTTGAATCCTTTTCCTACTTACTAGCAACAAGGTGTCCTAATTTAGAAAAGATCAAGGATTCAACTTAAAAGACCAATGACCACAATCCTCAAAATCTAATGGATATGATGCTTACATATAGGAACCAAGAATATGTGGTTTATAATTCTCTTCAACCATCTTATTGTTGGGGTGCAACCTCTTTTCACCCCAACAATCTTGTACTTGAATTAATTTCTCAATAATCTTTTATTAAAGATGCAAAATGCCTAACCAGGCACTAACATCTGTGGTTTATAATTCTCTTCAACCATCTTGTTCTTGGGGTGCAACCTCTTGTATTCCATCGCTTGGCTTAAGAAGAAGGGCAAATCCTAGTACTGAAACATGGCAAAACAACAGAGAAGCTACAGAAAAATAAACTTCGATCTTCAGCAATTTAAAAGTCAACCGGGAACCCAGACGATCATGGTTTTAAAATCGGAATCAGATCGCGGAATCGGGCAATTCGTATTGGAATTGGCTGTGAACCGATCTGACACGGCCATTGACCCCCAAAACCATAGAAAATACCCTGTTTTTAACTTTTTGTTTATCAGACCGATTCTAGGGTTTATGAAGGCCGATTACCCCGATTCATTACCGATTCTCAGTTTCGAAACCATGCAAACAGAAAACGTAAGGAAGACTTCATGAACTCACCCAGAAGACACAGGTTTATTAACAGAATATATACGGTAAAGAAGACCCTATTTTCAATGAATCAAACAGAATGACAATGGATTATAATAAAATGAAACATTGATACCTGAACGGTATGATTTCTGAGTAGAGGGTGATCAAAGCTGGTTGCTTCTTGATATCCACACAATCATAAATGTCTCCATACGAGGTGGAAATTTGTGCTTTCAGGTAGGAAAAGAGAGTGTTTTGCTAATAAACTCATGATCGGCGTCACCAACTCAAGTTTTCACTGCCGATTCTGGAACAGATTGTGTTTGTTTGAGGGTGGGATCCATTGGACCACGAAGACATGGTCTAATCACATCAGAAAACAATCCGGTTCACGCCACGGATCATTATGATTTGAATGAGCCATCAAAATCATCCTTTATCAGGGAAAAAAAAGTTATCATATAATCTTCTTAGATGATAAAATAAATGTCAAATCTAAGAAAAATTATCCTCACTAGCTTGGAATTGGAAGAAGAACATCATAGCACATAATGTGTTAAATTCTTTTTTTAAACAAATTTTGCATTGATTTAAACTAAAACATCAAATTCCTTCAGCTAGAGAGTGGATAGAGGCCATATTGTCAGTCTGGATACTAACTTGGCATCCTTGCTATCAAGGAAATTAATTAATTAACATTAGCAATAATTGGATTAATTTTCTTATTTCTACTCCACTGTGCATTGGTTAGGACATTGATTATACTGTTGCAATCAGATTTCAATATGATCTTGTCAATGCCTTTGCCTAAAGTATGTAACATATCTAATCTGATTGCAAGTGTTTCCCCCATCTATGCCGATTTAAATTTTGTAGGTTCAAATATTGCAAATATCACCTCTCCATTAGAATAGCAAAGCACAAAGCGCAAACCCATATTGTTCCAATTTTTAGCAAATGATGCATCATGATTAAGTTTATACCACCCAGTAGGTGGTTTCATCCATTGTTGACTTTCAATATGTCTATGATGTGGTTGCTGTCGAGTTGCTGGTCTACTGGATTCCCAGAATTCACTACAAGAAAAAATCTTTATGGATTTTATTACAAGCTTGTTGGCACGCTTGAGTTGTAACTCAAGACCAACTTTGGCAACACTTTCACCATACACCAAAGAGGCCATTAGGAGAATACAAAGAGTTCTCATCTTTTGATTGTTTAGGCAAACCATTGATAGTAACAAGCCAAAACTTAACAATCCAATCTCCATGGATGATAGATAGTTGCATAAATAACATGTAAATGAGTCTTATGCATTAAATGACATTTATCATACCATTCCCAAAATAAAACGAAATAAATGTACCGATTGTCTTTACTCACAAATAGACATTTACTCCTCCAAAGCTCAAAATATGTGGATTCCTTTAATTTTTAATTTTTTGCTATATATATATATATATATATATATATATATATATATATATATATATATATATATATATATTGCTTGGAAAAAGAACGAGAAAATAAGCGATTTTGGTGTCAACACAATGATCCTTTGTGTGTCTATGGTCTTTTAGTTAGCTACGCCTTTTGGGCGGTAGTATCATTGGTGGGGGGTGGAGCTATTCTTAGACTTGGGACCATGACCCTTTCTTTCGCCCTATTTTTTGAAATTTGCCTAAAGATTGAGATTCTTTTGGTCTTTTTTTCTATATGAAATATCAACATTGTTTTTTTCTTTGTCTCTATCTTTTAAATTTTTTCTAAAGAGACTTCTCCTATCCTCTTTTCATGTGTGAAATACTAGTACTCAAAATTCTTTTCACGTGATTTCATTATTCGTTCCCAATGTTAAATTTGACTCTACCTCTGATGATTGGCTAATTTCTTGTACTCTCATAGCATATATTGCTATATAGTACCATGCTCCATATATACAACCCTTAAAATATATATACCCCTCAAAACTGCGATATTAAGGATGAGTTTATTTAATGCATTTAATGGAATATTACAACCCAATTTTATATCTGCATCGTTTCTTTGGCATTTAAACTTTTTAAGCCTTTTCATTTAGTAGGGAAGTAGGGCTTATTTTACCCTTTCCCAAAGAAGTTTATCATTAAGAACATCAATATGTACTCATAAGCTTTCATTTCATGGAGAAAAAGGTAATATACTACTTGAATGAACACAGCCAGGAGTCATGGGGCGAATAGTTTTCCTTAATTTTCCCTAGTTATGTATATGTATCTTAGAATCTAGAACACAAACAATTAAGGACTATTCTAAATATAACAAATCCTGCATTTGATAGTTTAAATCTACAACAACAAGGTTACATGATTTTATTGGAAACCCAAAAAGGAAGAATCCATTTTGTGAACTTTGAAGTGGAAGAGAAGGTGGTGGCGATGACAAGTGCCATGGGGGGCCACAGTGGTTGTGGTGGTTCTCGATCTCCATCAGTTCCATTTGAAGTCATAAATCTGAAAGAACTTCACTTCACCCAACTAAAAGTGATGAACGGATGGAGATGACAAAGGTGATGATGACGGATTCGGACTTTCCTTTCCAGCTGACATCAACCTCCAACTTCTTGCTTCGCTTTTTCTCTCCCTGCTCCCTATTCTCTATTTAACTAGAAAGCCAAGTTCCTTTCCCTTCCTTCGCCTTCTCCACCTCAGTTGTCTCTTTCTTTTCCTTTACCTGCCCATGTTCCATGTCAAGACACAAACAATTAATTTCCTTTCTCGTCTTCTTCTCCAAGCATCTTTACTGTTCAGGAAACCAAGAATGCGATGTCTCTTCATGACGAAGAAGATATTATTTCAAGCTGAATCCTTCTTGGATTCCTAGGTTTTCAGGAGAACTAGCTGATTGACTGGGTTCCAGCCTCGTCTACCCATTCTATTCAGATCAGCTTCACAGAGACCCAAATCAATTAAATCAATTAAATCAACATTGCATATTCACTTTGGAGATTCGGTAACAAAGAAAAGGGTGAGCTAGCTAGGTTCTTCCCTAACAAGGAAGAGAGATGAAGTGCAGCGTAGCTTTCAGTTAGATTCCTTTTGTAAGGTTTTGCTGGAGATTTTAATTGCTTTTTTCAAAGATAATAAATAGTACATCAGCTTGTACGTATATTGTTCTCTGGTCTAATAGTGCATGGTGGGGTACTTGACACACTGTCCAATGCAACATTCATCAAAGTCATAGGTTCTGTCTTTGTACGTACTACTAAAAATTAATTTTAGTCACTTAAAAATTAAAATTTACTTAGTTATTATCAACCCTACTTGTACCATCTAATTAATAGTATATATTAATTCATGTGGTTTGAGATGATCATTTCGCACAGAGTGTATCTAGCACTGTGATTAAGGTATTTGGATTTCCTTCCTTCATAAATTTTGCTTCAGGAGTGCCTTGTATAGCAAAGATCGATGTCAACAATGGAGTACTGTTAGTGCTTGAATAAGTTTATGTAGCAGTCAAAGAGAAGAGAGGAAATGAGTTCACGCACTTATATAATATCAGATTTGAAAGGTTGAGACAAATCACCAATAAAGATAGTGAGAGTTTCTTTTATCTTCGATGGTAGTGGAGTACGGAGAAAGCACTGCCGCGTTAAGCTAAGAGAGCCCACACACTGAGGAAATAGCTGAGCCCTGAAAAAGGTCTTTGTGTAAGCTTGTAGATGCCTGAGATTCAGAAACCCTTCATCATCTCAAACCAGAACCACCTGCAAAAGTGGTAAAGCCTTCACATGCAGCAACTCTACTCTGCTTGTTTGCTTTCTCGTCATAATATCACCTCGACCCCAGGGAAGAGAGAAGGGGTTAATAACATCGCCAAACTTATTTATAAGAACAGAATTTCAAATCTGGAGAACTCTTCTGGATTTGGAGTTCCTCTCCAGCTCATGGAAAGTTGATGATCAAGGGTTATTAAAGATCAACCCAGCTAAAATTTAGAAACTGATGAGAAAATTTGAGACTTCTCCGTCCTTCTCCGGCCTTTCTTTTCAAGTATCTGAATACTAATCCATCTCATACAGGGAAAAATTACTAAATGTTTGGTAGATATTTCATTCTCTTCTATCTTTACGAGTAAGAGATTGGTATTTAGAAAACTGTATGAAGATATTATGTAAAGAAACTACATATAACATTATGAATTTTTTTATTAAAGAGAAAAAAAAAAAGACAAGTGACTGGCAAAATGGTAAACATAAAAATCCTAACATTTCTCATAAGAAGAAACTTGATATACTAAGGGTTGCAAACGAAGAAGGGAAAGTTCATGCTTTGATGTCCAACACAGGAATTTTCAGAGTAATATTTTTATATATAAAAAAATAATCCTTTTACACAAGCTAATCTAATAGAATATTCTCCTTGATGTAGTAAAAAAGGTAATATTTTCAACTATCAAGGTTAAATTGTGACCTTGCAATACTTGTTCATTTTAATATTATTTTCTCCCATTTATAAAGAATATTGGGGATGGAAACCTACAAAATTTTCATTTGTTTTTTTTTTTTTTTTTTTTTCAATACGATTTTTGTCTTTCCATGTGATGAAACATTTAATACTTTGCTTTGCTTGTATATTCAAACGAAATATTACATTTTACCCATATGCTAGTATTTGTTGTCGGTCCTAGGTGTAGATAGAAGAGAAGAATTGATGCATCAGGTCTGCAAAAAAAGTCAATCAAACTCGTTTTATATCGATTCAATAACCTTATATCTTTAATTAAAAAAAAAAAAAAAAACAAAAGAACTAATAAACACTATGATTACATTCCGATTTTTTTGTAAGAGCTACAATATTCTCATCTTTTCATTATCTTTAAACAAAAATAGAGTTTAATTGCCTTGTTCTCCTTTTTGTTTATACAATATTTATCTTTGTATTTCTCATTCAAAAATGAGGACTTCTTTTCTCTATGTTTCCACATAAGTAAATGGTATTGCTCATTCTCTAGTTAGAAATGCCTTGTCCCTTGATGGCTGGATAATTTGATCAGTTTTCGCTCTTTGGCTCCTTAAGCTTTGTAATCAGGCTGTCTTGGCTTTTGCCTTTCAATGAAGACTGATTTGTCCAAAAAAAGAAAAAATTAGTAATAATAATAACATAGGTTGATTTTTAAGCTTAGAAGAAAAATTGATGTTGAAGGAGGGGGCAGGGAAAAAGTTGATGTTGATAGCATTAGGTTGATGACTAGAAAAAGGAAAGGTAAGGTTTAAGAAAAAGATCATCTTTCATGCTTCCTAGTATGACATTGTGTGGATGCATGTCTGCATGTCTTCATATGAATGATTTTGTGTGCAATGTGTTTGTATGTGTCTATGCATATGCTGGTACATATGAAAACCTCTAATTTATTACTATTATATATTAAAATAAATCATGTGAAGCCTCAAAAAGTAAAAATATATGGAAAAGTAAGATATAAATTATCAATTTACTTAGATGATCTTTTATATCATGGTAAGATTTACAAGTATGTATAAGAAGAAGGAGAAAATGCATTGTTTGCATGGTGGATAAGTCTAAATTTTCCTAACTTTTAAGTCACTTTTAATATGCAACTTGCTGTTCTCATGAAAATAGAATTAATGTAGACAACAAAAAATTAAGTGAAAGTGATCCTCAAAACCAGGATTTATAAATTCAATTGAAAACGTAATGAGAAGAGAAAAGGAAAATTTCATAGTCTGAGAATACTACTAGCTAGTAGCTAGTCATATTTTCAATAAGAAAAGTACATTTGCATTGACAAATAGGAGGAAACACAAATTTTGAGTAGAGCTTTCTGGTAGATCCGTAGACAAAGTGTTAATTTTTAGTCTTCTAGGTTATCCTTAGTTTTTGGACTTCTGATTGAATGCTTTATTGATGAAATGCAGAGGGTGAAGCTTCTGTTGTTTGTATTTTTGTACTTTCTAGTATCCTACATTCCTACCTAAACAATCTCATGTATATTGAGGGCTGTGTACCAAATGAATTCTGACTCACCATGGCTAAGAAAACTTGGAGAAATTTTTTTTTACTAACTTCACGGTTTTCAAATCAAAGTACATGGCAAAAGAGAGAGGTAGCTAATATTTGCAATAGTTATAAGCAAATTGGTTTTAGAAGATGAAGTGATTTGCATCTGTCAAACTCTTCTTTGTACCCCACTTTTGCAGGCTTCTGCCTTATTCTCCTGAAGCTTCAGTCCTCAATCACTTCCAGTTTTTTGTGATTCTCCAAAATTCCAGTTGAGATTCACCAGCTTCCTCTGTGTTATTTGGGCCTTAAGAAACTCATTATGACCCTTAAGCTGATTATTACAGGGAAAAGGAAAAAGAAAAAATCAAAACAAGCCAAACCCTCCTGTGAGGAGCTCCTCTCTCTCTCTCTCTCTCTGATTGAACACATAGACACACAGACGTCTTGACTCTCTAGAGCTGAAAATTTTGACTGTGTCAGTGTACTTGATGTAGGGATTTTGTTTGGCTCCATGATTGTTGTTGTAGTTGTTAGGGGTGAATAACCACATTATCACTTTTAGAATGTTATTGATTATTGCAGTGGTTTGAAGGCTATGGTGTAACTTAATTTGCTAATTATATCCTTAATTCTCAAATATATAATATTCATTAATTAATCAACTAATCCGTCAAACTAAAACCAAAACTCATCAACTTCTATGAGAAAAACAACTATGTCTGAGTGTCTGGGAAGAAAACCATTCCAGGGATTGCAAAGTCTCTCTCTTTGCTTATAACGGAGATGTTACAAATGATTAATGGTAAACTTGTTTATAGAAAGACTTGGTTACCTGGAATAAACGTTTTGCTGGTAATCGAGCTTTTGATACCTCTGGAATCCTGACAGTCAGTTTTAAGTAACCTAAAAACTTCATGGCACATCTTCTGCTAACACTGCAAAATTCATTTATCTTACATCTCTGCGCTATTCTCTCTGGTTTGCTTCTTTTCTTGGCCTTGCAGCTTTCTAAAAAAAGGGTAAAACTAAAATTTTTTCCCTAAGAGGAAGGAATGAGATGTAGGAACATGGAACTCAGATGGGCTGGCTAGCTGAGCCAGTCATCTTTTACTTCTTGTCTTTAATCCGTATGTCTCAGTTTTCCAGAAGGCTTTCTGTATAGTTAGTGCAAATGTGCAATAATATTAATAACGCTAAAACTCTCAAACTCTGAAGTGCTTATAAACCCTGATTTTCAGTCCTTCCTGCCATTATAGAAATCCAATTTACAGAGAGAAGGGAGAGGAGGCACGCACACAGTCTTACACAGATAGAGAGAGACAGCAAGGTGACATGTGTACCGATCTGCTAACTTGCTACTTTCTCATTCATAAACAAACAACACACAGAGATGACAGAAGTCACAGAACCACCTTTTGTTCGTCCTTTTCTGCTTTTTTTCACTCTCAACATTACTTGCTCTCCCTCTCTCTCTCTCTTAACCCTCCCCAACAAATACTACAGAACACTCACCATCTAACCCAAAACCTTTCCCTTTCAACAGTCAACTCGATTTCCTCTTTCTTGCTGATATATATATATATTATCTTTCATGAGTTCCTGTTCCTTCTCCTTCTCCTTCTTCTCGATTGTTGTTTTTATTTGTCTTCTTTGTCAGCTTCTTGTTCTCATCTCCTGCGTCATCTCTTCTTCAATATTCTACCTTCAGCCCACAACCACAACCCAGAACTTCTTTATCTACCCACCCACTCAACACCCATCATCATCACTACCCATCTCTCTCTGATAGCTTTGAGTCCTTACTCCAAGGAAAAAAACTCACTCCTTCAACCCAAGCAAATGAACCAACACAAACAAGCTGGTGTAGAAGGGGAAAGTGATCGGACAACAACCTCGTTTTCTGCTGCCTTGGCTTTCTCACAGTAAGGCGGTGAGCTCTTCTTCCTTTCTTTCTCTCTCTCTTAACTTTCAACAAAAACCTCACTTTGTTGTGGTGTTTGCTTAATTTAATATAGAATCGTGTGGTTTTCCCAACAAGATTTCTTGTGATTATACCTACAACATCTTATCTTCCCAAAATTTTCTCTGTTAATTAAAGCTCACCCGTTAATACCAAGAATCAAGACCAGATTTCCCATCAACACGTCTTCTTAGGTTTAACTTCCTGGGGATAAAAATGGAAATAATCAGAATTAAAATATTTCCAAAAATCCTCAACAAACAAACATGGGGATGGCGGGCAAGAAACGAATTCCATATTAAAGAAATAAATTAACAAACCTCAAAGGCTCAAACAACTACTTGAAATAATTCTTAATTGATTTTAATATTCACTAATTTTTATTTTTTAAGTTTCCTTGTTATTTTAGTTTAAAATAAAATTCTGGAATCATGTCGTTATCGACTTGACAAGGATTCTGGGAGACCGGCCCCAGACCCCATGGTTGCGCCCCTATGTCGCTATCCTTGCCCCCATGTATGTCTCTTCTATCATACTTTATGATGGATGATGATGAATGCTTTGTATGACGATGATACACATGACATGTACGACACATCGGAATTTATATTAAAAAAGTGAAAAAGTAGGGAAAGGAGATTAGATAAAATCTACGGTCGTCGCTCTCATCATATCACCCGCCATAAATTATATTAATTTAGTAGTTTCCTTACCCTTTAGTATGTCCCCCACTTCTCTCTCTTGCACGGAACCAAGCGAGCGGGAAAAATGGGAAACCCCGCCCAAACCCCACCGGAGCTTCTCCTTCTTATCTCGCTGGATTCAAATTTGTGGATTTGATTTCGAATCTTAGATGAAGAGTGCTACATCTACTGGATCGACGAGTTTTGCTTTCTTCTTTCTTTTTCTTGCTTGAAGAGTTGGTTTTCATTTATCTGATCTCTTTCTCTGGAGCAGGAGATTCCATGGCTGTTGCTATCCAAGGCTTCTCGATCAGGTAGTAGGACCTAAGAGTCGTTAATTTTAGTTTCTGATTTTGAAGATTTTTGCAGGTTTATGGTATTTTAACGAATGATTTGTTGTTGGTTCAGAAGGTACGCTTCGAAGATGAGGAGTGTGAATGTGGAGAAGTCTTGGCCGTTCCATATAGACAATAAGGAGAAGATGAAGAAAGAGGAACTCGCGGCGAAACTTCCGTCGATGAAATGCCCTAAATATCGGTGGTGGAAGGATGAGATGGAGGCCATGAGGTCTAAATCATCTAATTCTTCTGCTAACAAGTTTGACGATGATGATGACGACAAAAACGGTGACAAGATTCTAGAAGCAACGGAGGATGATGAGAAAGAGAAGTCGATCGCTGGAGACAAAAACGGATGTGTTTCGGGAAAGCTTCCGGTTTTGGTGACTGGAGACGAGGAGAAGTTGGTGATGAGTTGTCCGGTTTGTCGGAGTTTCACGGCTACTACTGTGAATGCGGTGAACGCGCATATAGATGACTGTTTGGCCGAGACGACGTCTAAGGTGGACCAGCGGAAACTGGAAATGAGAAAGTCTACAGAAACAACGGCGGTGACGACGAAGGTAAAGTCGAAGACGAGGAAGAGAAGATCTATTATGGAGATCTTCGCTGCTTCTCCACAGATCGAAGCTGCGAAGATCGATAATGAAACTCCACCGGTGGTGGTTCCTGAAGAGAAAGTTAATTTGAAAGTATTGAAGAAAACATTATTTGATGTTGTTGGAAAGGAGCAGCAGACGGAGAAGAAGAAGAAGAGAGAAAAGAACAAGAATTGTTTGAGAGATGATGCCACCAGGACGACGTTGAAGCTGAAGAACATGAGGAAGAAGAAGAAAAAGAAGATGAAGATAATTGACGGTGGATTTGTCACTACATCATCAAGGACGACAAGCAGGGTTACTCCTTCGGAAGTGATGAAGAAGGTGAGTGATTATTTATTTTTTATTTATTTTTGGAAAATATCGTCAATTTTTTTTTTTGAAATCGCTGATTTGCTTCGTTTTTACGGAACTTGATGTGGCACTTTTGATATTCGTTTGTTTTGTTTTCTCTCTCTCTCCTCTACTTCTTTCCGCTTTCTACTAAAAAAGCTGTTTATACTGTTTGCAATTTTTGGAAGATGAAAGCGATGCGATGTCTTTGTACTAGCTTAATTTTTGTAAATCACATAACTCTCTTCATTTGAAAAAAAAAGTTAAAAGAACCAGGTAGATAGGTGATGGGGTTCCATTCCGTGAATATCGAGCACTCGGTGGAATGGTGCCTGCTGCACCAGCTGTCTGGTACGGACTAGAGGTTGGGTTGATGGGAGGAAGCTGTCCTTGGTTTAAGCCAAAAGCCAAAGAAAATAGAAAAGATAATTGAGCAAAATGAAAAAACCGTTAGCCTTCACAAGAATAATTTTGTAGAATAACCTGAATTTCATCGAGTGGCTAGTTTTGCTCCTATCACATTCGGTGTTCACCACATGCAATATTGGCGAAATAAGCTGGGTAGTTTCTCTTGGAGAGTTCTTTTGTTCCTGATTCTTGAACTTTCCTGTATCAAATCAGCTTGACGGGTGGACAAAAGATGAAGGAAGTGAAATTTATAAAAGAAACAAACATAGGACGAGAGGAATTTGATTCTGATAATCTTTTTGTTTATGCCCGCATTTGGAGTTTACGATCTAATTTGCAGCGGAACTGAAAAGTAGATGGATGGTCTTTGAATATTTTTCGTGTGTTCCATCAAGAGGAATAAATTCTAATGATCTCGGAATAAAGCTTCCCCACTGGCGGATGCTGGCAGTTGAGTTTTGTTGTTTGCACTAGTAACGCATGGATAATGACATTGCATGAAATATCGAAGCATGTCTTCTGCTTTATAAGAAATACTGAAACATGTCTTCGATCGACAAATGTTCTGGGTATTTGCCAAGCATTTTGTCGATCGCATCACCTTATTTAGACAAAATCATGACCCGATTCAATTATAACTTTTTCCTATTAGCTTATCCGCCTTTGCTGCTTTGGTTTGGTCAGTGTTGCGACAAAAAATGGTCATGCGATTAAGGCAGCTAGCATGTTTATAATTTTACTTATAAACGTTTGACCTTGTAGGAATACTGGTCAACCGTTATTCTAGTATTTCAGTATTTGACTAGTTCTTGTAATCTTGTCGGCCTAAGAACATCTTCTGTAGTCGATAGTTCTTTTGCTCTAAGAACACAGTACACACAGTCAGAGTAAGAAGCTGGGACTTAAGATCTCTCTTTTCTCTCTCTCTCTCTCTCTCTCTCTCTCTCTCTGGCTTGTTCTTCCCTTTTAATTTTTGAATAGTAAGTCTGTTGGCATGATATAAGCATAGAAAGGATAAAATGCATGATTGGCCACAGTAAACTTTTTGGTTTTGGTGGGGGGAAGGGGGCATATAAGCTACTGTACTATCGTTCATTTTGCCCAGTTTTATTTCTAACTCTTGAGCTTAAATTCTTTATTTTCAAGAAAGCCAGTATTCTGTTTTCGTTTGACGTTGATTAGCTTGAGTTTCCAAGGTTGGGTAAACAACAGGTGTAATGATACTACCACCCCTAACTAGAATGGTTCGGTTTATACTGGATATATATTTACAACGGAACATGTATTTCATGCTTGTCTTGCTGTTTCAAATTTATATATGGTAATTTTAGGGACTGTTTTGTGCTAAAAATGGTCTTGTCCTTTTTTCCTTTTAACTGTTTCTTTAAGTTAGATCTATGTAAACTGTTTTATTTAGTGCTGGTGATCTCAAGATCATGTTAACTGGAGATGCCAGCATGCAAATAACAGTCACCAAATCTTATAAGAAGTGAGAAATAGAGCAAAGATCTGAGATAGTTCTATAATCACTGCCTTCTTTTACTCAGCTGAGCCATGATTCTTTTAGAAGTGTAGTTATTTTGTCCAGTAAGTTTATTTGGTTTTTTTTTGGGTGAGATAACAAGCAAAGCAAAAGCCTTGAATTTTCTTTAAAGCTGTAGCAGTGAAATCTTTGAACCGGCATATAATGGTGAACTGTATTAAATTCTTTTCATGGTGTACCAACATATTATGGACAGATAAAAAAAATTTAACAGCCTATGGTGAACTGAATAGAATTTCTTTCTGATAACTTTGAGATGGCTGAACCTGAGACTAGTGGAGTTAAATGGTCCGGAATCTTTTCATGTATAAGATTTCATCCTTATATAACTAAATCCATTTAAATACTTTCAGTGCCTACATTTTTTTCAACCTTTCAATAACTCTTAGGTATAACAGTAATTATTTTTTCAAATTTAACTTTAAAATTAGATTTTGAGATTATTTTCCCTATTTCCAGGTCACTTAGTATTGCTTATCGTTGAAGTTAAGAGGTTTTCAAATTGTGTTAAACTGGCTTCTTCCTATCTGCTATGTAACTTCATCAAGAATCAATATATTATTTTCCTTTAAATGTTTGATTCTCAATTTTGTATTTTTTAGAACATATTTCTATATTTTTGGTAAACAAAAATATAATAATCCTTGTCATAGGAAAAATATGATTGCCAGCATGTTGACTTAATTTAGTGTTGCACATAAGTATAACTAAAATTATAAAAGTTAAATTTGTCCACTAGATATGGTCTGTGATCATGGTTAAATAAGTTGCAAACTGGAAAAGGAAAATTTTAATGATCAATATGGCAAGCAATAAGACTCCCAAACTGCCCATGCAATGATTGATGTAGCATGAAGGCATTCCACATGATTGTTAAGGAAGCTTGTATTTTCCTAGCCGCATTACTATTTCAGGCTACAAGGTAATCATCGAAGATGTTGGTGAGTTGCATTCTGACAGGGAGGTCCGGGAGCTTCTTGCTGTGTTGGGAGTTCTTGTCCAACATTTCTTTTATTCTTGGACTCTTTTTTTCATTAAATGTATCTGTAGTTGTTGATTAAAGTTAAAAAGTACAAATGAGAAGGCAGTCTCCTAAAACTCGGTGCTTGTGTCTTTATTGATCTGATACTGTAGCAAAGAGAAAAAAAATAATAAAAACATGAAAGACAAAGACACAGTGGAGTGTTTATAGAAAAGATTAGGGGACAGTATGTGTTCCGTTTGGTATGACAGAACAACATTTGAGCTGATTGGTGCCGTGTGAGTTAGTGATGAACATCTGACTTTCAAATTTGTTTAGTCCCATATTACTTGGTTGATCTATCTGACTACAAATATAGTGACCTAGAATCAAGAAAAAGTTAACGTATATTGAGTTTTTTTTTTTTTTTTTGGGGGGGGGGGTGGATAATTATGGAATTTCTTTTGCTGATATGAAAAAAAGAAAAGGAACCATTATGTTTTAAAATTATTACTTCAAGAAAATAAATGGTGTTAGAAAGTTTCTAACTCCTAGTATTTTTTTTTTTTTTGGGAAAGGTAGCTTGTTACTATGGGGTGGGAACTAAATTACTTAAGGAATTCCTAACTGCTAGTAGTTTAACTCCTTGAATTTCACCCCCAAAAAGGTATTCCTTCAATTAGCTATCATTGCCTATTTGCTGCAGGAGAAAAGTTCAAATGAAAATGTTCTATTTGAGATTACTTTTATTGATTGACATAAATTAATGGGCCCATCATTTATTTTCCACTTTCAATTCAAAATTAGTGAAAAACAGTTTTACTGAGACAAATCTCAAGGGAATCAGAAGCTTTGAGTGCCTTACAATTGCTTATTTTTTAAACTCCAGCAATGCTGCTGATGATTTTTCTTACAAGGGATTCTTTCTCCCTTAGCCCTCTCTCTGATGCAAGCCTACAAAGCATGGGACATTAGGGCCTTGGTGATGACTCCATATGCTTACATTTGATATGGTTTTGCCAAAAAAATTACTGAAAGGCCATGTATTTTGGCGACTGCCAAGTCAATTGGTAAATATTGGCATCGACAATCAGGTTTTCTTTGTGAGAAATCATGAACCTCCTTTTCTTAGAACTTCAGTTTGGTCGCTGCTGATTGTCATTCACCCATCTAGAAATAGAATGTAACTCTTTTATTTTCCAGAAAAAGAGTGTCTGATTTTTAGATAGACTAGAGATATTCAATTGTGACATATTAAAGTGGAACTCATGTTTTTCCTCACTTTTGTTCATATAAACTACTTACAACCATTTGTCTTGTAGAACAGCATAAGGTAGACTAAAGAGGTATCTGATTGTTGATTGAGTCAAGGCTTCCCATGTCTTGGCCAAGCTGGTTGAAGAATGGAGAACCTAGAAACAATTTGTTTTGCTTTTGGATACTCCTTTTGCTATTGTTGAAGATGAATAGGACAATTTACTCTTTCAGTAGTAACTGCTTCAAATGTTTACTCTCTAAGAATTTAAAATATATAATAGTGAGGTTGCTCACTAAGGTGCATTACCATATGGAGCTATGAAAATGCTATTGTCGACCCTTTTTCATGATGTCCTTCCATGGTTATTCCAACCTGGAACTCTAGCAGGTGGTAACACATCTGAGGATGGTGATGTATAATTTTTTGTGTTTGTTGGTAGCATCATTTTTTTTCTTCCCCCCTTTTCATGTCTATTGTCTTACCATGTAGCTTCAGTAGCTTATGATGCTCCAGTGTTTCTGTGAAACTTAACATTGCTGACAATTTCAATGAGTTGTACTAATGTGGCATCATACATTTTCTTAAACAGGATAAAATTCATAAATCCAAAGTTGTGTCTCCAGTTGATTTTTGTGGACATGAGAAGGTTTCTTTACATGATAAGAGGTCTAGAAACGAGACCCCATATGCTACTGTTCTCCATAAGAAACCATCTAGGATGAAAAGTTTAGCTGCACAAGAAAAACTCAAGGTTGTGCAAACTTCTAAGTTACCCGCAAAGCAACCACTTCAGGATCCATTTCCTGGTCATAGCACTCTGAAGAGTTGTGCTGAAATTACTTTGGTACAAAATAACTTCTCCATAAGCAGTTCTCTAGGTGATAAAATGAACTGTTGCCCTGTTGAACAATCAGACAGTCATGTCAGGTTTTCAGGACCAACAAAGATGCAGTATTCTTCGGCCGAGTGTCCTCAGCTGCATAGCCTTTCTCGGGAATCTTCAGATATCATGGCTGCTCTACCCATGAAGGACTCCATGGAAACAGATACAGACTTGCCTTCTGCTGTAGCGGCTTTAGATGGAGCTGGTGGTAATGTTTCTTCCAGAGCTTCCAGTCAATCATCTCGCGAAAATACTAGCTTGGGTCGTGGTCATAGTAATGATTCCGTGATGGTGATTCCAAGTCCACGTAATAAGGGCTGCCAAGATAAAGAAGAATATTGCAGAGACAGATTTGTTGACCTAAATCAGGTTTCAAATGATCAGTTGCATATGTATCATCAAGTCAACTCAGATGAATCTCTTTCTTCTGCCAGCATTCCAAAAGTTGAATCTACTCTGACAGAGAGTCTCAAACCCAATTCAGAATCTCAAGCTGATGAGAGTGTTCAAAGCGTAACCCAATCTGGCAGAAACCTTGCTGAGCTTGCTGTAACGACCTCACTGGAAAATGCTAATGCATCTTTACAGCTTTCATTTTCTTGTTCAGAAACGAGTGCAGAAACAAGTGAGAGATGTCAATTTCTATCACAAGTATCCAAAGAGACTCCTAGTGGTTGTGATTTGCTCTACCAGTCATTGCATCATATATCTTCTCAAGAACTAATGACAAACATATGTTCATCAGTTGAGTGGAAGAAGCAAAGAGAATCTGTACTCAGTGACAAATATGTTATGGACAATTCTATTGGACTCCCTCTTAATTCACAAGGTGAGTTTATCCCTTGGCATTCAAGTGGCAAAGAGGGGTTTAACATAAAGCCAAGTGCAACAAAGGGTTCTGCCAGCAGCTTCCAACTGCTTAATTTTGTGCGGCCAAATAGTCCTGCTAACTACCAGGGAATGAAAGATAAGAACTATGTTGAGGCAGAACTTCTAAATGACAAATTTAAGGTTCTTCCCATGCAGAACCACCAACAAGAGAGCTCTCAATTATCTTTATCATCTAAACTACTTACTGGTGAAATACGAAATATTGGACAACCAGAAGTCAACTGGCAAGATTTTGTGCAGAGGAACAGTCACTCCGTCTGTCAGTTGGTTTCAGACGTACAAGTCACAGACTTCTCTTTCCAAAGGTGTAGACAGAATCACCAGACACAGAACCTAACTGAAAGGGAAAAGATTCAACATGAGAGGAATTTGGGCAGCATGTTTCCGAGTGCTAATCGACAAACAATGCGGTTGATGGGCAAAGATGTTACCGTTGGCATAAATAACAAGGATGTCCAAGGTTCAGAAAATGGCTGGAGAGCTGCTGGAACCATTACAGAGAATCGTTTTAACCCCACTGTCTTTGACAATCCTTCATTGAAGAGGCAATTTCAGCAGGAAAGGATTTTGCACCATTCAGGAAAACCAAAAGAAACCATTATTCCTTCATTGAAAACTCAAAGCAGTCCATCCGTTGGTAGTACTTTTCCAATGAAATCTGCAGATCCTGCATTTTCTCACCAATATCTCAACTGGCAGATGTGTTCAAGACAACAGAACAGTCTCCCATTGATCAGGGAAAATGCCAGTGCCAAGCTAAATACTTTGGTGCATCCTCTACCTTTCCATGCATTACTAAATAAGAACTCCAATTTTCAGCAAGCCACCACTTTTGGGACTGGGTCTTTAAAAAGGAGTTCTGAGGTACCAAGTGCAGAATCTACTTCTTTCAATGCTGCTTCTCAGCATATGCTTTTGAATTCTGCCCAAGTCAATTGTAACAAGAGACTACCTAATGGAATGAACTCTGCTTTCCATTTTCCTATAGTAAATCAGGAATGTCAAGCAAATGTTCAACAGATGTGGCCAGATAGCTCTTCTGAGAAGCTGCCACAATGGCTTCTGAATGCAAAACAGCTCAAAGAAGCAAACCTCACTTCTCCTCAGTTATATTCTGGTGCAATTGCTGATCACCCATGCACCATTTCGGGAACTAATTTTTCAGCCATGCCTGTGTATAACACATCAGTGGTATCTTATCCCCACGATGCCATCTCCTTTCAATCTCGCAAGGAGAGTCTAACTGGTCCTAACCTCCTTTTCCACCCTGAACTCATCGGAGCTCATCGAAGATGCATACCTACTTCTGCCATCAATGCAAGCCATAGAAATAAGGTGGAAGACAAGGATGGGGAACAATCAAAACACTTCAATCTTATAGTTCCTGAGAGTGTCAAGTTATCCAAAAAGAGGCCTGCAGATGAAGCAGGTAATTCACCAAATGTGATGAAGAAACCTAAGTTGAAAATTCAAGGGGATCCAAGTTCTATGAGGGAATTCAATAAAAGAATAAATGTTG
Source organism: Hakea prostrata (assembly GCF_041222555.1). NCBI lineage: Eukaryota > Viridiplantae > Streptophyta > Magnoliopsida > Proteales > Proteaceae > Hakea > Hakea prostrata. The sequence goes on along the minus strand of NC_142601.1, from coordinate 69,742,068 downwards.
GTGGTTATGCACATTGTATTGGAGCTGTATCTGATTTGGATGAATTCCGGGATAATACTATGGATTTGGGACGTTCACTGTCAGAGATTCAACACAGTGGATTCAGAAGCTCATCTGATAACAGTTGCTATGCAAATTGTGACACAGGAGTAACTGACTTTGATGCATTCAGGGATAAAGTTAGGGGCCTAGGACATTCACTGCCGGAGATTCAAAAAGCTGGATTCAGAGATACATCGTGTCTTAAATGTCTTAAACAGGATGGTGTCATCAGAGCAGGTCCCATTAAACTTAGTGCAGGTACAAAGCACATTCTAAAGCCAAGTCATAACATGGATCATGATCAACCTAGGCCAACTCATTCAACTGTTCCTTTTGAAGCAGTTACTAATTCTGATAAGATTTCAGAATTTCAAAAGTCAGCTGCAATATATAGATTCTGAGAGTAAGTTCAGATTATTCATGTGGTTTATACTGTTGGTTCAGAATTAAATTCGTGATTCATAATTTCTTCTTCTTCATCGTCTTCTTTTTTGTAAGGTATCCAGTCAAAGACTTGAAGGGAACCAGTGCTCTAGCATGCATGTGATGGCTAATGGGGGATGACTTTCTCAAGTCCAGCTTTTTGAGTAATCAGAAAGCTCCAATCATGTGATTGATAATATCTATCTAAGCTTCAAAAAATATGTCTCATTGAGTTATGCTTTAGAGTCAGTTGCGTTGTCAGGTAATCAGTTAATGGTATAAGAATTGTGATATTATAGAAACAATAATTTATGTCCCAAGACTATTGATGTTTTGTTGACAATGTGAAAATATTTTGTATTTTATTCTTACCTGAAGTTACGTAGTAGAGTGAGATAATATTCTTGTGAATGTCAAGGAATGAACAAGTGCCTTCTGATTTAGTTTTGGTAAAACTAACAAAGTGAAGATCCTTAATGCTCTGCTTTGACATATTTTAGACTACTGTTATACTTTGGGGACTCGTTTCACGTTACTGTATAGAGCATAGAGCATGCATTCTATTTCGGCCAAAAATATAGGTCTAATTCTATTTTTTATCAATTGGTTTTTGTACAAGTGATTGTGTTTCCATAGTAAATTTGTTAAAGAGAAAACATGTCTAAAACTACATTATAATATTGAGATGCGGAAAAACGTCTCCTGTATGGGAAAGAAAACACTGTTCTCCTGTTGAAATTGAGATTTACCGATCTCTATCAATTCTGAGATGGGTATATTTTTCTATTTTATTTTGCAACACCAAAAGATATTTTATTAATTAACCTTCATAAAGTCGTTACGTGGCTATCATTTCCTGCTATTTTTTTCTATCTTTAATGCAGTCTTCTTCCTTTTCTTCGATTTTTGCTTCTGTACCATATCCTACTTCAACTCCACCTACAGTAGCTTCTATCACCTTAATAGAAATGGTTTTTCCTTCATTCTCTTCTTTAGCTCCTTCATAACCTTCTCAAATGATGACTCATTCTCTCATAGGTAAGATTCGTAAGACCACCTAAACAATTTTTCACTTTATAATTTACATTACACCGAATGGTTAATTTCATACTCGTTGATTTCCTATTTGAACGAAATATGAAAATAATTACTTATACGAAACATACACATTCAAACCTGAACCGCTGGTTTATCTTTATTATTATTAATATTTATTTTCTGGGTCATTCTATTTGTAGTTTATACAATGTAAAAGTAATACCCATGTTGTACATTTCCCTTTTTTAACCATTCATATTTTCATATATGTTTTTGCTTACTATACGCTCAACAGAAACTCGTTTCTTAAATGTAACTTGACTTGGATTGCATTGCATTGCATTTTGAACTGTGTACGTTACTTTTCTATATGTTTATATCTGCGAGATAAAGCATCTTGCAGATGGCTATAAACGTACCCTACTTCTCAAACAATAAAGACCCTAGAAATTTAATGCTTAAGTGAATCATGAAAGCTAAGCAAACATTGTTCTCTTTGAATCCTCCCAATTGCGAATTTATAGCTATTATTTGCAAGGACAATATTTTAACTTGGCTAACCGTTATATCTAAATTTAATCCAATCAAACTTCAACTCATCAGAGGAAAAAGAAGAAAAAAAAATCAAACAGAAAGTAAAATTAAAACTAAAAAGAATAAAAACCCATGTATGTTTATGTCCCAGGCAGTCCCCACTTGAAATATGATCAAAGGACAAACGTTTTTTAAATGCATTAGGTCATAGACTTTTTAAAGGAATTGAGATACCATTATAATGCTTCATGGAAAAGAGGAAAGAAAAGAATCCAAAGTAGTTTTCACTCAACAGTAAAGATGGGTCTTTGGCTCAAAGTGGCATGTAATTGGATGATATCAGAATGTTCCCAGATAGTGGGAATCCCACCAAGAGGATAAAAAGTTGCAATACAAATACTATGGTTGGTTTCTAAGGGCTCTTAAAGAATTATTCCTTCTGATTAAACCATCTAGTCTCCATCAAAATTAATCAAGGAGAGAAGAAAGTAACATCTCATCTGAGAGGCCTAAGATTTGAAAAAGACACTGATTGTATGTTGATCCGCTGATTATGTAAGCATGATGAAGAACAATAGTAAAGTTATTAGTCTCTTTCATCTTTTCTCCTCGAGTTCGACCGCCATTTATGTAAAAAGCTTTTAACTTTTTAAATTGATATATATATAGATACAGAGAGAAGTTCTAGTCCTGATCATGGATCTTGATTTTTATGGATTATGGGACTTTACTTTTTCCTGGTAATTCCATAAAGAAGAAGAGAAAAATTTTCATAGGTCATTGCTGATGAAAATTTACTTCGATGGATATATCTTTTGTTAAACCTAGAGGCTAGGGCAAAAGGAAATACAACACAAAGCTGAGAATCGGCAACAAGATCAAACCAAGTCCTAAGGAGAGAAGTTAGCAACTGCTAATATTTACTCTGTTGATAATGGGATGGGTCACGATTGATCATGAACCTTGTTTACTGATTGATGAAGAAAGGATAATGTCAACCTTCCATGAACAGTTCAGAAAAGCTTAAATTGAAGTTAACTTATTTGCTAGTGGCTAGCACATGCATGCATTCACCTAATTAGATCTTTGTGACTCTTAGAAGTCAAAAAAAGCAGCGCAGCAGATAACAAAGCCAGTGTTTGCATGACTTGTAACTCTTTATGAACCCATGATGCCAAAGGGATGGAATTTAATATTCATGAAGAATCTACGGTGGTTCAGTTTTCGATTGAAATGTCAAAGTAAAATGTTACAACATTTGTATAGAAATATTTGCACTAGAAATCAGATGAAGATGTCTCTTTTGACAAGAACATTATTGTTGATTATATGTACTTCTGCCTTTAAAAAAGAGTAAGATATCACAGCCCATATACATATTGTGCAGAAGCCCTCCATCTGAGGAGATGTTTTAAGGTCTCTGTGTGATTAAGACTCAATATGGGAAAGAATTGGTCTCTCTAGCGTCTCTTTGCTTCCTTTTCAGCCTGCAAATATGACAAAACAAGATAAGAATTATTTAGTGTTTCCAAGCCTCCATGGATATTTGAGAAAGATATATAGGGTCTTGTTATTCAGAGTCTGTAGATCTCATACCGCTTTGATAACCCGGTCGAAGGCCTCCGGTCCATTTTTCGCAATGTATCGCTCGACAGACTTTCGGGCATCGAGGCTCATCATCTGCATAACTCTGCGGTGTTCCTCAGGATAATTCTCACTCACAATAAATCCCCCAATATTTACATACTTCCTCACATATTTCTCGTAAATATAAGCTGCTCCATTGAAGATTGGTAGTACCAACCACAAGCAACATACAAGTTTGATATATGGCCAAAGTGGAAACCTTTAAACAGTAAAACATGATGATCAGTAAGCTAATTATTACATGCAGAAAGAAAAAAAACCAGTTTCATTGTATATTTATCAGTAAATTAATGAACATCATCAATTGATTACCAAGCTAAAACTTTATAGCAAGAGAGCTCAAATAGTGTGATAAAAGAGTAGAGAATCCAGTATGTTAGCCACTGCTGGTCATCCAGAGTTGAAGGGCTCTCAATCGCTCTCAGTGAAGAATATCTGTTCATGGTTTGTCCATTCATCAATTTACAGAAACAAGGAGAAAAGGAACGGAGAAGAAGAAATAGAAGAAATAATTTCATTTAATTATGGAATATGCATGGCAGCTTACAATGGATACACCAACATTACTCCAGGTCTGTATCAAAAACCAGAAAACAATCACTGCGTTAAGACCTGAAACTCATGAACATAATCAAGTACATATCAGATTTTCACCTACCCGACCAATGAATCGAAATTCCTCGCAACAGTTCCAAAGAAACCCATTATGCTCTTCTCTTTTTGGCTTTTACGAATTGATTTCTGATGATACGACGAGAAGCAGGAGATGCTCTAGGGTTTAAAAGAGAATGGAAAGGGTCAACTGGTACGTTAAGCATTTCTTTGCGCAAGCAAGAAGGAAATATATAAGGAGACTTATAGAAAGAGAAAGAAAAAGGAAAAGTACTAGAAAGACGACGTGCATGGGATGATGGTGGGGAAAGAGTGAAGAACCCACCAAACGTTACGTATGGGCTCTACTTTGTATCTGGCTTGCCACCCAGAAGCCTTAACATAGAGGTTGATTGCACAAGTAATCAAAGAATATCTCCTCTTTCACTATGTTGTGCAGAGATAGAAAATAAAATATAGGGCCCAAACCAATGTTTTACCTGGATTCATCTTTAGGGTTTTAACTTTTAAGCACATATAGTTTTGTTTTTTTATCATTATGAATAAAAAAACCAATCTATTAAGTAATTTGACAAGGCTTTTCGTTTCAAGTATTGGAGATTTAAGGTGGTTTCATACTTTCATGAACAAAAGGAATGGCTAGGTTTCCTCCAATGCCAATCTAGCTAGTTTATAGCCAGCTAGCTAGTTTCCGTGAATCTACCTGAAGACCTAAACAATCTGTCATCTGGGTTGTAAAGAAAATAAATACGGTATCAGCCCAAGAAATCTGAGGTACATTGGCTTCAGATATTCTTTTCCTGTGAAGACCTGATCAGCAAGCTAGAGTAGTACTTGCCATTTTCAAGGCTTGAATGTGAAGTTCTAATTTCATCACTTTTCTTATTGAACAGTGTATACTAAATTTTGACACAAAGAATCAGAATGTACCAGGGTCTGCTAGTTTGGTCTTTTCCAGAGGAGAGTGACCCACGCTCACCTTCTGATCCCTTTTATTGATCCATCAGATATTTCATATCTTCGAAGTTGTCCTACTGCAGGATTCTATAAGTACCAAGTTAGATAGAGAATACCAAAAATTGTTCTGGGCGTCCTCGAATTCTATCCTTTCATCATTAATTTTTCTTGCTCCTACCCACACCTTCACAGCCCAGTACTTGTCGTTTCCAGAACAATGCCTCAAAGAGGAATTACGAGTCTTTTTTTTTTTTTCTTTCTTTCTTTCTTCGTTTTTCTAGCCTTCCATCTCAGATTTGATGATTCTACCCAAAAAAATTCACAGATTTGATGAGAGAGAGAGAGAAAGGCACACATTTTCTAGTCTTAATGCTTCCATATATTCAACAGAAAATGTATGATGCGTACGTATGTTTGTGAAAGAGAGAGGCCATTGTTTCTGAGCATCAATCTTCCACGTTACAACAACAAAAATGATGAAATATCCATGAACCTTAATTCTGTTGCATTTTCTTATTAATTGTAAACAGCCCTTCTCTTATTCAATACAAGGAAAAGAACTTGGTGGGATTCATTTTGCACGCAAAGCATGAAAATCAGTGTAATTAGGTTTTTTGCAGGGGACACTATCATTCCAACTAACATAGAATGGGAATGAAACTGCTGGCCATGGTTCACTTTTGCAGTTTCACCACTTACACCATAAAAGAATTCCTCCTTAGTTCCTCCAAAAACTTTTGGGTTTTTCACTACTTTTTCCTCACATGAAATGATACCTTAACGGACCCCATTTCTAAAAGAAACATTTCTCTTTTTTGTAGAATTTCTAAAAGAAACATTGGATCATAATTACGTGAGAGATGGAACAAAATAATATGCCTTCCCCATCTTCAGAGAAAGCTAACTCTAATAAATAGGAAGAGTAAAGTCCCCTTTCTTGGCAGAAGCCTCTGGTTTCACCTAATCAATTTCCTCTCTCTCTCTCATGTGTGGGTTCTGGTTTGATCTATTTGGCATCTCACTCTAAGAGAATAAGTGGACCACAGAAGGATTAAAAGGAAACAAAGTGAAGCATGTCAATATGTCACTGTCTGCATTTCTCCATGCAAGTATATTTCCCAGCCTAACACAGAAAGTCTCTTGTGGGATCCGATTAGTTTTTTTACAGTCTCCTGTGGTAAAGTGAAGGGACCTTCTTCTTCCATTTTTTTTCAGTTCTTCATCAAAATTGGGTTTTGATTAAAAGCTAAAAATAAATGAAGGTGGGGGTTGTTGGTGTCTCCATTGAATTGTCATATTCACCATTTAACACTACTTGTACAATTTCTAAATCTTTCTCATCATCTGATTTCATCTCACAGCTACAGCTAGCTTTCCTTCATTGTTATTTTATTCTCTAGAAACACCCAGACAAGCCCCATGTCATTATTTTTCACGTGTTCCATTAAGAAGAGATCCATTAATTTTCACATGACCCAGCTCCCAAATCATAAGAACAAGGTTATCATTATTTTCTCAGAATACTTGACTGGTTATTGTGTCCTTGAGGCTTCAGGCTTCAGGGTTAGCCTTGTCAAACTAAAAGCATCTCTGGTTCTGAGCGGTTAAGGATATTTTTGACAGCCTCTGCAGTACTGGTGCAGCATGATAGCGGTCGTAATCTTACATCCCCCTGGAAGGCTCGATTCTCTAGGAGTGCATGAGTGGTACTAATAACTGTAGTGGAGCGAGTGAGAGTTTGGGAAATTTCTTTTTAACTGTTAAACCTTTTTGATCTAACACAAATTGTTTACAGAAACCGACGAGATGGTTTTGCCATTTCAGGAAGTAAGAGGGCAAATCAGTCAGTTTACTGTATATCTAAGTGTACTCGGGAGAAGCGAAAACATCTTTTTGTTTGGGGGCTTTTCTCTAAATTGCTTCACGAGGGGTCGCTGTCGTCTTTGTCGATAGTGATAAATGACCTCATGCATGCATGTGCTACTTGGTATGTATGAATGCATATTGATGATGATCAATGATAATGTATGATGTATCATGGATAAGGCATGTGGACGCGAGTCATGAAAAAAGGTAGAGGGAGACAGGTATGATGTACTCGGAACTTGGGAGGGACACCCCCATGGTTCCAGGCTTCCAGCGCTGCACTCCACTCACGTGAATTCTCCCGCTTCTTAAAGTGTGAAATGGTGAAGGTTTGTTTAGCTCATGTAATCCTTTGCGTTCGGGCAGGGCATGCGTATTCGTAATACTAACACATGAACACATAATAGTACCACAGGTAGACGCACACCTGCCCTGATCTATGTACTTGTTTAAATGACCTGAGTGGGGTTTTAGTTGGTTTCTTTCAATTCATGCACCGGGTGAGTAGGAGAGTTTGGATTCAAGTCATCAACTGGTGAGACGATGATGATCTTTCTACCTTTTGTTTTTATCCTTCAAAATTTGTTTAATAATAGAGAGTCAAATGCTGAAATTTCACACTAGAAAGAGGATCAAATGATGAAAAAAATTATTAACAAAAAATATACCTAAGGACTTGTTTGGTTACATGAGTATGGAGATTTCAAATTTATGGAGTCATAGTTCATAAAATTAATGGTTTGGTTAAACTTGAATTTGTGGAATGAAATATGTGAATTCATCTTGAAAAACTATTTGGTTGACGTCACTTTTGTAAATACGCAAATGTTTAGCATTTTTATAGTACTGGACTTCACCCCATACCCATTACTCTATGGATTCACATTTTTAGTATAATAAGATGAAATTCTAGATTTTATGAATCCAATGATTTTCACAACCAAACGGGTATAAATCTCGCATTCATGAATTCAAAGATTTAAAATTTTTAGATTCATGTAACCACCAAACAAGTCCTAAAGGACTCCTATTAAGAAATTTTATAGAAACTGGGGGCAATGGACCCGGCCTTAGGGGAGTTCCACCCTTGCAGGAAGGTCTATTTGTATAATCAAAATAAATAAATCTTCAAGATGGAATATATCATGTGGGACTCATCTTAGATAAATTTTATATAGATCCCAAACATATTTATGTGTATTTACGTATGGGAAGTTCAACATATTTATAAGTATAAATAAAAGAAATGTATGTGAAGATTCTCCATACTTTCAAAATTTTAGTTAAATTCGTATAATTACCCATCAACAACCAGAGAAATAAATTTTCTTTTTCTTTTTTGAATAGCATTATCTAGTCATGTAACACTTAAATCAATGTGGAAGCTGATAGAACCCTCCTGGCTCTAAAATAGGAAAAAAAAGATAGGAGTTTGCCAACATCAAACAAAGCCATTTTTATCTAATCAAGAACAAGTTGGCTCCAATATCCTAACTTAGCCTCGAATTGGGTAGAGATTGAGTTAAGCGACCAAGGGTAGAGTTTGATTGGTGTTTAGAGAACATGATGCAAGTGATTTGGTCATGATTTAGCAACCATCTTTTATCTTTCTTTCTTTTTCAGTTGTGGTCTTGATACGGGAAGGTTTTGTACCCGACCAACATTAGACCCGAGTGGGGCTAAATCTGATACCCAGTCGGGACCTTCACCGACTAACTTAGGAAGAGCGTTACTTACGTTGGACCTATATGGCAACAATGCCCCATATAGAAGGTCAACTACAAGGATGATAAAGTGATAGACAACAAGGGAGTGTAGTCAAAGGAGATACAACAGCTTTCGTCGGGGGAACATGTCCAACCCTAAAAAGATAACGCATACACTATTTAAACAATGACTCACCCCTCCGGTAAGCATCCAATACACTCTGAACATAATCTGGTGTAGCTCTTGCACGAAATCTTAAGCTGTTCATTGTCTAACTTAGCCATCAAAGGCGGCTATCCAGCATACAAGACGGCCCACATCTAACCTTTCTTGCAGGGCTCATGATTTCTAGAACCCGAAATGACTTAGTTGGCATCTGAATAATAACTGAGACACATCGGGTTTTATTGGACGAAGTAAAAATATCCACATAAACTTAAAATCACATAAGTCCTTGCACATAGTTTATATAGTTAGGTATGAACTTGTAATATTCTTCTACCATAATGGCATCCATTAGAATACTAGTCATCATCTAATCATGATCAGTGAGACATACATGCTCTAATAGGTAACTTAGACCCCACTAATAATCTGACCAAATTTGATATAGTGCTTAACTTAATTGTAAAATCCTAAGGTTGATGGCAACTAAACCAAGTTTTTTTCTTCTAAGATGCGATAAATTCTTCTCACCGTAATATGCATGTCCGAAAAATAATTTTAAGTTCGTGGACTTGGCTATCTATATAGACATTCACTAGTTATAGTTATAGTGACATTTAACAATCAAAAATGGAATTTTCCTACATTACCTTCCATTCATACCTTCTAGCTACCTAACAAACAAGAGTCGTCATATTCAATTTCAACTATGTAGTTAATGAAATCAGCAATTATAACTCACTTAACCAATTGGGGAAGCTCGGCTTTTCTCTTTCTTTTATGGATAAAGACCTCCATGGTCTAACAGTATTTGCTGGAGAAAAAAAAGAAAAAAAAAAAAAAAAAAGAGAGGTAACCAATCTTTGTATATGGGCCCCTTCCATGCTATCAATAAAAAGTGTAGGTGTGTGGTGTGCTGCGTGCCCCACGGGCTACGGTTTGACGCCTTAAAAGTGGCGTCGTCGTCTCTGTGTTTCCTTAAATAGTACATAAAGTCTCTTATGTCCCTTCATTAGCTCGGGCATAGATCATCTCCATTGATGGAAAACACAAAAAGCTCCCCTAATGGTTTTATAACTACAAATTTATGTGGAGCCCACAAGTAAAAATAATAAAATATTTAAAAAATATCACCTTAATTTTGTAGCCCCTTATAATTTGTGGTCAATAATCATTGGGGGAGATGATCCAGATTCCGTTAGCCCTACTAAAATACTTCATAGTCAAAGACGTCCTTCGATCAAAAGCAAAGATGAGAAGTGGAGCTACACCTTTTTATTGAAAATAGAAAGTAGAAAGTAAAAAAAAAAAAAAAAAAGAGAGAAGTTAAAGAATTCAAATCATCTTTCGTCAAGCCTCTCTCTATTCAGTCTGTTCGACCATTGGATGGATGATACATGGACAAAAAAGATGGTTATCGTTGGATACATAGGCTGAAACACGATTAGTTCATTTAAAAATTGACTGAAATGATGTGATTCCTCTCCATTAGATGGTTGTCATCCCTTTCCGTCCAAGCATTGCCATCTAACCATCGGACAAACCTGACGAACGAGAGTCAAGAGGCTTGGACAGAAAGGATCTGGATCCGAATTTTAATGGTTGACATATCGAGTGGTCCATAAAGGGCTTTCATTTTGGATAAAAATTTCATTTCACTAGGGTTAAATTTCTATCCGATCTGTTCAACCATCAGATGGACGACACATGGATGGAAAGGATTGTAAATTTGTAATCGTTGGATGCATAGGCTGAAACACAATTGCTCCATTTAGAAATGGCAAAATGGAATTAGTCTATTTTCAAAAGACGTGAATGCTCTCTATCTGATTGTTACCATCCTTTCCTTCAACTCGTTGTCCATCCAACGGCAAAGGACTAGACAGAACAGAGGCTTGGACGAAGAGGATCCGGATCTTATTTTTTTTTTTTTTTTTGGAATAAGTTTCATCCGGGCCAGCTTGCGCGCACCACGACTACATCCTCAAGGTGTTTTTTATATAATTAATATAGGTGGGGGGCTTCACCCCTGGCCCCAAGGAGATTCGAACTCTGACATCCTATGTGGAAGCGTTGGGCTTTGCCAACAAATGGGCTGAATTTAAGGCGTCAAACCGTGGCCCTCTGGATCTGAATTTTAATGGCTGACATAGCAAGTGGCGCTTAAGGGCATTGATTTTGGATAAAAATTTCGTTTTACTGGGCTTAAATGGGCTGGGCCTGTAACAAACTTGGGCTTTAGTGGGCCACATAATTGCTGCTTCGGCTGAAGTTTGGGCTTGGGTTGAAACCCAGAATCCAATTTATTGTATAATTGCATTTTAAGTTTTTAACCACATGGGGTGAAGGGAGCAGAGTAGAAGTGACTCACCAAAAACTAAAATGAGTAGAAAGTGAAAATGTCACGGGCTTATTGAAAAATGGGAAAATTCCTAAAGCCCACCACCGTATGATGAAGACAGATGTACGAACTATGATGGCATTGAAAGTCTTTGATATGTAAATCGATACTATTTAGGGAATGGAGCACAGAAGAGGGGTAAAACTGTCATAAAACACTTTAGAGTGGGCCCACTGTTTAGCTGGATGTTTACCGGATTTCTCTGTACGCGCACGTACAGCCAGCACATTCTTTGAGGTAAATACGATCAAACCTACCAAACCGACCCGAGAGTTGAAAAAAAAAACCCTAACCCTTTTCGGGCTACCAGTCGGACTTCGGTGAGGAAGGACCGAAGGTGGGTGACCGTCTGCAACTTCACCTCTACTCCTTGGTTAAATTTCTTCTTTACCGGTAAGACTCGACCCTGTTGATTGTCGTTTATTTTTTATTTTTTTCTTCTTCGGATTCTCTTTCGTTTTCTTAATTTGTTTCTCTGGTATAAGATTGTCATCTACTTTCAGAATTCCTTGAGTTTTCTCTCTCTTCCTCAGAATTTGTTACCCGAATGTTTAATCCCTGTCTCAGGTTTAAATCCGTGATTTCTAAATCGATATCCCGTTAGATTTATAAGATTAAATCTGAACGGAGAAAATTTTGATGGAATTAGCATTAGTGACGAGACTAAGTGGTTTCTTGACTTCAGGCAGATGCAGATCATGTGGATTGGTTGTTGGATTTTAAAATCCAGATTAAGTTTGGTTTCATGGCGCTGTGTTTCTTTCTGTCTCTGCATGCTGGTTTTTGTTGCGTTTTGGATAGCAGATTATTGTTCCCGTTTCAAATTTCGGGATTTCGGAGTCATGAATGGGCGGGTCCACTTGGGTTGGATCTGTCTTTTTCGTTTGTGTTGATTTTCAGTTTAGCTGCAGTGGGAATTGGGTTTGATCCACGTAACCCCAACTGGGTCGGCATCTGACCCACTTACAGATTTTTGATTTTCGAGGTTCCATCTGTATTATCAAAGCTGGATGGATCGGTCCATTACCATTATCCATGGGTTGCAACCTGTTTATCACTTCTAGATTATTGGTTCGTCAACCGTGTTCAGGGTATTTGTTGATTATATCATGGCCGGGTCATCTGCAACAGGTATTTTGATGTGGAGAGCGGTCAACAGTCTTTGATTCTTGAACCATGGGATTTCTAGATGGGCTGTATTCTGCACTTAGATTTTTCCAGATTCTAAGGTTTTAGCTGGGGTGGTCAACTCTAAAAGTTTGGCTGTAGTTTCTTACGCTCTTGTGTCGATAAAGTAGAGAAGACTGTTGGATCTGGGGTTGGCTTGATTCATAGTCAAACCAAGTAGCATTTTTTTCAGGGAAAACATAGGTCTGATTGCTTATGGGCTTTTATAGCATATGGATTAACTAGGGAAGGGAAGAGGAAAGAGAGTCATTGTTACACTGGACCTTTCCAGGAACATGATTTTGAAGGTTATTCAAGAACTCATGGGTGTGATTCTAAGTTCTAACTTTGTGTTATTGGAAGGTGGTTGGTGCTTGTTTTGTACCATCTTACGTGTCTGAATTTTAGGGTTTTTTTTTTTTTTTGATAATGGAATAAAAAAATGAACGTCTAGTTGACCAACTTGAGTATTCCTTTTCCTATAGGAAGAACAAGAAGTTATATAGCTTGGGTGATGAGCCATTATTTGACTGGTGGTATGCAAGTCAGATCATCAATCCACCCTAATGCTCACCTTTGTTATGTCCCCGTTATTATGTGGTATGAGGATCATGCCTATAATGCATCTCAACGGAATAATAATGAGTTTGGCTGTATCTTTCTAAATCACAAGATAAAAAAGCATTGCATCTGAAAGCACTTTGCAACACATTGGAAAACTTCTCCAATACTCAGTTTACTGATTATATTTTAAATGATTACTTGTATTGTAAGGACAATATCATCAGTTTAATATTGTCTTCTTCTGTCGATCTCTGTTTTTGCATTCCCTCTGTTCTTGTCTGCCTGCCCCAAAAAGACTCTTGGGTTGCTTACCACCGCCTAAAATCCATTCTATTCATCAGATATAAAGTAAAATTTTTGAGGAAACAAGACCAAATCTTCTCCATCTCCAATGCAAAATGACAAAGAATGATAAATCAATATCCATCTTTGAATTCCAAAAGGGGAAAAAATGCTCTACATTCTTTAGAAATAGAAGTAAGTGGGAAGTCCTAAGTCCAATTGTGTGTGTGTGTTGTTCTTTTTTTTTTTTGGGGGGGGGGGGTGGACTCATTATAAATATCTCTTGAGAAGATAAAGCTTAGAAAGCGATTGAATGAACAGGAACGAAAAGTACACCTATAAGGAATGAAGTAGATATTTTCATCTTTTAAGGTGGGACATTGAGCCCCCATTGGAGAAGTCGTAATGGAGAACGATTTTAAGAAGAGCATTTTTTGATTTGATGAGGGAAAGATTTTATAAAAACACAAAGTATAGATTGCTAACCGCTGGATTCTTGGGGATCCAGTTTTGCTGATTCTAAGGGGCTCTGGGTTGGGTTATATATGTAGTGGAACCTTTGGTCCAATCATGGTTCAAGTTCTTGGTTTGGATCTGGTTTCAGGCTGGCAAACTGAGTTGACGGCAAGTTGGTGCATGTTTTTTGAACTCAAAGTTGTATTTCAGTGCGGGTATTTACCTAGCTAGGTCATGAAACTTGGTACACTGCCTAGTTTGGGCACCTTAAACACAGTGACACTAGCAGAATGTGGATTATTGAAGTCCAAATAGGAGTTGGATCCTAGGTTGGTAGGCTTTGACATATATATATATATATATACTATATAATTTTTTTTTTGGATGAATAAATAATTAAATTAAACGAAACACTGAAATACAAGAGGATCCAAAGGGAGAGGATCAATGAGAGGGATGAAATTGGGAGTTGAGCACCTAGGATGCCTGTTCCTTGGGGAATCAACAACCGGGGGATGGGGGGAATAGAGGAAATCCTAGCTGAAACATCAAAGTGGATAGCATTCCAAATCAAATCAATAGAACAATATTTGGATGTCCAACGCTTGAGATTACGCTCCCACCACAGATGGTGGATCATGGCACAAAAAACAAGTCTACCGATCCGGTCTCAAATAAGGGTACCTGAAAAGTTACTCAAAACTCAAGAGCAATCATGATCAAACCCAAAAGAGCAATAAAAACGGGGCCAAATGGAAGCAAGGGCTTTTCTCCAAAGGGAACTAAAGAAGGGGCAGGAGAAAAGCAGGTGCTCAATGTTCTCACTACCATTCCAGCAAAGGATACAGTTGGGATTAGCATGGACATGACGGCTAAAAAGGAAAGCTTGGGTGGGGAGAGCTAGGTTAAGGGCACGCCAAAGGGTAAGGGAATGACGGAGAATGTGATCTTTGAACCAAGCTGGGGGGCCAAGGGGGGAGGGAGAAGTTGTGGGGACTAGGTTCCAAGCAGAAGATTTGGAGAAGGATTTTGTGGGGGAGGGGAGCCAAACTAAAGTATCATAGGTGGAGGGTAAAATAGGGGGAAGGGAGTTCTAAACTTGTGTGACAATGGTGGGCGAGATGGACCTAGGAACCGTGAGAGATGAAAGCCGAGAGGAGGGTTAATTTGGGAATGCGGGTCTCGTAGACAGTGCGAGGAGGGAAAAGTGTAAGGAGAATACCCATCGGATGCCACGGACCAAGCCAGAAAGTGGTCGAGGAACCAGAGGAGACATGGGTGGTGATGGTAGAGAGAGCTCTAGGTTAGAAGGAGGAGCTTCCTCCAAACCTAGGAATGGTTAGGAGGGGTAGGGGCAATCCAGAAAGAGTTAGATTTGAGAAGAGAAGAGAAGAGTAGACCCAATCAACCCAGATGGAGTCATGTTTAGAAACAAATTTCCAAATGAGCTTGAGCAAAGCAATGGAATTGACCTCTTGAATCTGACAGATTCCAAGGCCCCCTCAGATTTAGGTCGACATATATTAGACCGATTGATGGAGCGAAGGAATCGAGAGAATTCCTGACCCTTCCGAAGAAAGGCACAGAAGAGGGATTCCATTGCTGAAGAAATAGACTTGGGGAGATAGGGAAGATATCACACCAATAGAGATAGGAGTATTGGAGGACAGACCGGATGAGCTCGACCCTACCAGCGAAGGAGAGGAGTCTACTTTTCCATAATTGAAGACACTTGTGAATGTGATCAAGCATAGGAGAGCAGTTTCATACAATTACTAGGCCCTAATATACAATTATCTTAGTAGATGAAATCATACAATTAATTTAAAAGACCAAGGGTGTTTTAGGCATCACTTTCATCTTGTTTTGGGGGTTCTAAGAGAAACTTATTACTGAAATCCATTTTCAATGAAAAAGAATAAATTTTGGTCAATATTGTAGTAATTGATTCTAGAACCAAAAACAAGTTTGGGATGCCATGTATAAAATAATTCTTGTATAACTTTGAAATATTCACTATTGGGGAGAATGTTTCCTACAACGCTAGTTTGAGAAGGAATCTGTGCACAAAAACCAATGAGAGGTTAAAAATGGTATCATCTAATTATTATAACTTTGGGGCCATTTTTTGTTATGTTTTAAGTTGGAGTAGTGCTAGCAAGGAACCAAGGTTTGAGTCAATGAGTGCTCAGAGGTTCTCTAGGAAGGCCAATGAAGGTAGCCAGAGAGATGGATTGTATCATCTGTTGCAAGACAGAGCAGCAGGATCCCTCCCTTCCACTAGCAGGTGGTACCTTCGCTTGCTTCCTTTAATCATTCAGAGCAATAATGGCTGATGGTAGGTGGGATGGTGGTTTGTGGTTGCAGGTGCCGGGGGGGGGGGGGGGGGGGCAATAATGGCCAGAAGATGGCTGGACTGCTTGACAGGGTGGAGGTGGAGGAAATGAATGAGTAGGGTGCATGAAGGGTGTGGTGTAAAATCAAAACCAAATGTATATTTCACCCTTAATTTTCGACATTATGAGCACATGCTTGTTAAACCTACATGCATAAATGTTAGAAAAACATTGTTGCTCATAATCCACAATAGACTCAAGTCTACTGTGTCTTTTAAGGGCTTTCCATTTATTTAAATAGAAGAATCTTGAAAATGATGCCAACCCTGTGAGGAATAATGAACAATTGTCAGAAAACAAAGCTCATTCCAAAATGACCCTAAGATTAAGGAGATCTTGAGTTGATGCTGTTTCTTATATTTATCCTGTGTGTCCTTAAGAAAACTGAATATCTCTGATATCTCTGCAAGACCTTGTTCCATGAGTCCAATCAGTTATTGTTTTAATATGTCACTTCAATAGGGTGTAACTGATGCATGAGGACCCTACCATTACAATTGTGGGGAGGATAATAGGGTACACTGCCTTACCACCGGGTCATGGAAAGCTGTCCTGAGTCCAGATGATTGTTCTGACCCGGCTTTGTGTGCCTGGGTGTTTAATTTCTGTTCTTATTGTTTGCTTCTGTTATTAGTGAACTAGGTGATGTATTTGTTTTTTTAAGTATTGCATTATGCATTTTTCTCGTAAGTTCATCCGAGATACTAGTATTTTATGGTACTTGGAGTAAACATAGTGTTTCTGTTCGTTGTTTTATTTAATTTTTTAAAGTCTAAAAAATTCTAAATTGTTTTCTCCCTTTTCTTCAAATGTCTCTCTTTCTTTCTTTTTATTTTATTTTCTGTTTTCCCTTCACGCCCTTCACTTATATTGCTTGTATCAAGGTTTTTGGTCATGATCTTTGTTAGCACCAGCGCTAAAATAGTTCTTTTCTTTCAACAGAGATAGATCAGTTTTATGATATTTATATTCCTCTTGTAGTTTAATGAGCATTCACAATTTCAATATTATTGGTTAAATTGATAGTTGTTCTTGTAATCTGGTCTTTCTGGTAATAATGTTTGGACTTTTAACTGGTGGGAAATTCCCTCATACTTGTTTCAAGTGTTTTCACAACAATACAAGTTTAAGACCAAGGTGGAAATGGTAATTTTTATGTGTTTTCCGATCCATTAGTTTGTTTGGACTAATGGATTTTTTTAATGCCTATGTGGGTTTATTTGAGATAGTGGCTGATCTCAGGTTGAGCTTGGTGGAGATAGTGACTCCTTTTGTACAATCTTCTGCTAGATGAAGTGCATTCCACAATGCCTCCTCCAACTGATTTGGCAGTAATCCCTTCTCCGGTAACTTTTAATCCATCAAGTTTACTTTCTTTTGACAATTTTCTGATTATCTTTACATGCTTTGAGGTTTTGTTTATCAGTGTTCGGTTGCATAGAGATGAAAAAAAAACCGTAACAGATTACTTTTTTCTTTTGGTCTTGACTCTTGAGATTTCCTATGCATTTGGTTGGCTAGATATGAATAGAAGAATCCCTATTCAAATCGTAAAATTGGACTGAGAGTTTCAAATTTGTTATGGTCATCACCCAGGGGGGAAGAAGAAGTAGCTACTGTTATTTTTGTGAAGGACTCTCTAAATGAGAAATATGCTCATTATACTGGGATCCATTCACTCTCACACATGGAAAAATCTCTCTTTATGGTGGATGTAGTATATTTTCATATTCCTTTCTATGTTTAACCAAACAACTGGATTTTTTTTTCTTCCTTTTGGTTTCTATACTTGTTTTTTTCAATCCATCTCTAGACAACCAAACACAGCCTTAGCCTGTTATGTTCATTAATTTTGGAGCAGTATCACCTGAGGTGCTTTGACGAAGATACACACTCTTCCCCAAAAAGCATTTTCCCCTATTAAGATAAATTGGAATATATGACCACTGATTGCATGCCTTAAGCCTGTTGGTTTTCTATTCTAAATGTTTTTTCACCCATTTCATTTCTATGACATGAATTTGATTTGAAGCTAGAATCTATGCATTATTTGTCATTTAAGTACCAGATTGATCGGTATATCATAGTCAACACAGATCCGAATTTATTTAGTTAGGGATTATGTACTTTATCTTGTTTTTTAAATGTGGAGCAGGTTGTAATTCAAAATTTTGGTTGGTCTAGCTGTTAGTGGGTTCTTCTAGTGTTGATTAGGATTCCTTTCTCAAAGTTTATGATATTACATAAGCTGTTTGGGGCATTCTACAGAGTCTAGGTTCTGTAGTCCTAAATCCTATCATGCCCCCCCCCCCCCAATATGTTGATACTAAATCCTTTCTCAATCAAAACCTCCTTCTTCCCTTTGATTTAGATTGATTTCTAATTTTAGACCTTATGTTTTCTCTTTTTATTGGCCTCTCCATATTTCTCTAATTTTTATCTTAATTTCTACCTTTGACTACCTTTTTCTCTTTACTGAATCAGCCTTGTTGATCTTAGTTATCTATGATTACAAGTAGACCCTTGTATGGAATTACAGATATACCCAAACAGCTCGAAAGCTGAAGTTACAGCCATATTTGTCAAGATGTCGCCTAGGCGTTGCCTAGGGGCCTGTCCCTTCTTTGGATCAAGGCGTCCTAATGTCGCCTTGGTTTTCATTGGTTTTCATTGTCCTTTATCGCCTCATGTTGCCTTGTTGTCTTGACAATTATGGTTACAGCATTATGTAACTTTTTGTTGAAAAAAAATTGCCATTCAACACCTTTTCTCCTTGTAAAATATCTACTAGAGGCTTATGAACACGATGTTCGAAAGTGCACATTTTGAACCTGAAAACCAGCTCTTGGCTTTAGTTGCCACCGTATGTGCAAGGTGCTTTTGGGATCGCTGGGGTACATAATGTCACTGGATCCACCAAAGACCAAATTGACTTCTCCCCTGTAATCGTTTAGGGGATTCATCATTTGTAGATGCTATACAAGTGGTTAGCAATTCATCATTTGCTTGTCATAGAATCCGTATCCACAATCAACTTCAAGTGACAGTTAAATTTTTTCTTTTTTTTTTTTGGTTGGGGGGAAGGGGGGGGGGGGAGAAGAAACCCAAGTGTAAAATGTAGAGGAAACAGTGCTTAGGAAGAAGCCAAAACTACTTTGATAATAGATTAGAAAACTTCTTCAGAATAGAATGAGGTTACAATCAAGATCTTGCAGCCTGCAATTAGACTTTCATTGTTCCCAGGTCGCATCCAATTGGCATTAGCTTGGGCTTGTTGATAGATATTTGAATTATCTATATCAACACTAGAGTCTTGGGTTCTGTGTGGTTGATATCCTCCTGCATCTCCTCCCCCACCCACTAAAAGAATAAAAAAAGATAAAGATAAAATTTGTTTTATATGGATAAGTTACGCCTCTAATAAATTGGAAGTTTTCGGGGTGTTTCCTTTGGTTGATTGGAGTCCCAACTTTGAATCAGTCGCAAAACAAATTCAGGTGTTGTTTTTATACATCTTATTAGTTTTACTTCAATCTATAAGATTTAGTTGCCTTTTTGACTGTTTTTAGGTCTTTGTATGAATTTCCTTTGGGTTCTGGTGATCATTTTCCTTCTAGTTAAATGTCTTTGTTACTTACTTTGTAGTAACTTGAATCCTGCTCTTCGGATGTGCAGATTCAAGGCCATGAGATGGAAATATCAAGTCCAACAACTATTGTGAAACCAAACAAGAGATTGACTTCTGTTGTGTGGAATGACTTTGAAAGGGTTAAGAAAGGTGATGTTTGTGTGGCTGTTTGCAAACATTGCAAAAAGAAACTCAGTGGATCAAGTACTAGTGGTACATCACATTTAAGAAATCATTTAAAAAGGTGTAGGAAAAGGACTAATCATGACATAACTGAGTTGCTAGTAGTCAGAGAGAAGAAGAAAGATGGAACCATTGACCTAGGAAATTTCAAGTTTGATCAGGAACAGAAAAAAGGGGAGACGTTTAGCCTTGAAAATTATAAGTTTGATCCAGAGAGGAGTCGACTTGATCTTGTACAAATGATAATATTACATGGCTATCCTTTGTCCATGGTTGAGCACATTGGATTCAAAATGTTTGTTAAGAATCTTCAGCCATTGTTTAATCTAATGAATTGCTCTACGGTGGAAGCCGATTGTAGGGCAATTTATAAAAAGGAAAAGCAGAAAATGTCCGAGGTATTGGATAAATTGCATGGTAGAATCAGCCTCATTGCCGATATGTGGGTTTCCTGTGAAAGTGGTGGATACTTGTGCTTGACAGCACAGTACATTGATGGGAATTGGCAAATGCAGAAAAGGATTTTAAATTTTGTAATGGTTGATCCCTCTCATACTGAGGACATTCTTTCTGAAGTTCTTATGACATGTCTGCTGGATTGGGATATTGATCGTAAACTGATTGCTTTGACATTGGATGACTGTTCCACCAACGATAATTTTGTCTCAAGAATTAGGGACCGACTCACACAAAATAAGTTGCTTTTGAGTAATGGCCAGTTGTTTGATGTTCGCTGTGCTTCACATATTCTTAATCTTATTGTTCAAGATGCATTGGATGTACTACGTGATGTGATTGAGAAAATTCGAGAAAGTATAAGGTATGTGAAATGCTCGCAAGGGAGGCAAGAAAAATTCAATGAAATTGCTCAACAACTTCGGGTTTATAGTCAGAAGAGCTTGTGTCTTGATTCTCCAATGAGATGGATTTCAACATATCTTATGCTTGAAGTTGCTTTGGAATATAAAGATGTATTTTCCCTTTTGCGAGAACATGACCCTGCCTACAAGCTCGCACCATCTGACCTAGAGTGGGGAAGGGCAAGTGCCATTACAAATTATTTGAAGCTTTTCTTTGAAGTTACCAATAACTTCTCGAGCATTAGACATCCAACAGCAAATCTTTATTTTCCTGAGATCTGTGATGTTCACTTGCAACTGATTGAGTGGTGCAAAAGCCCAGATTCATTCATTAGTGGTATGGCCCTGCGAATGAAAAGCAAATTTGATAAATACTGGAATACTTGCAGTTTGGCTTTAGCAATGGCAGCCATTTTGGATCCTCGGTTCAAGATGAAGTTGGTGGAGTATTACTATCCACAGATATATGGTAGTGCTGCCACAGAACGTATAAAGATTGTGTCTGATAATATTAAGGAGCTTTTCAATGACTATGCAATTTGTTCGACGTTGACTAATTTCGAGCATGGTTTGGCTTGGGAAGGTCAAGTCAATAGTGGGTACAGTGGTACTGGTTTACAAAGTTCTACCAATGACAGGCTTAGTGGTTTTGACAAATTCCTTCATGAAACTTCCAATACACAGCGTGTTAAGTCAGATTTGGATAAATATTTGGAAGAACCTGTCTTTCCTCGTAATATGGATTTTAGCATATTAAATTGGTGGAAAGTTCATACACCAAGGTATCCTATTTTATCCATGATGGCTCGTGATGTTCTTGGAATCCCAATGGCGACTGCTCCATTAGGATCAACATTCAACCCTGGTGGCAGGATACTTGATTCTTACCGGAGTTCTCTAAGTCCCGACATTCTGGAGGCCTTGATATGTACACAAGACTGGTTACGAACCGATTTGGAAGGTTAACTTACTTGATTCTGATTAGTTTAAATACTTCTATTCTAATTTTCTGTCTTTTTTAGTTTCTTTTATCAATTTATGCCTGTTAACAGAATTGCAGCCATCCTCAAGTCATGCTGCATTATCCTTGTGCCTTGACACGACATAAGTCTGTATATGGTACGTTCAACTGGTGCTATTTCTGTCAAGCCATTTTTCCATTTTTTTTGTCTACCAGTTCACTTGTTTAACATCTTGATTGTGATTGAATTGACGCATTAATTACTTTCTGCGAGGCTCACAGATCATTCTGGTGGTGCATAATTTAACTCGATGCTATTTTCTTGTCACCCATCAAGTGACACTTTCTGATATCTTTGGAGCTTTGATGCTATTTCGGAAGATATGTTAACCTTCCCATTGCTGAGATGTTCCATTGTTTTACGATCTGGGCGTGGTATTTAGTTCCCAGCATTTTGTCTTTCAATAATGTAGATCCCTTAAAAGGAGTGTCTTGGCAGGTTGTGGGTTGTTGGGTTTAGAGTTGTAACAGTGCTAGGTGGTTGTCCTCTCGTCTGGCGCAGTTCAAGGATTCCACCCTATAATTTACTAATCCGTAGTGCATTTACCTATAGTTTTCACTGGAACAACTATTTTATTTCTGATTTAGATGTTTCATGTATATATCAATAGCGAACAACCAACTCCTATTCTTGAAAACAAAGTTGCTCCTATACTTGGTGCGAGCAAATAAGATTTAGATAGAGGGGTATCTTCCTATTGATGCCTTTTTATTATTGTTGTATTTTGGTGACGTCCTTTTTATTGGTTCATGCATTACATTTTCTTACATTGGTTAAGTTTTCCTTCCTACGCAATTTAGAGAATTTCTCTCCGTGCTATCTGGTTACTGAATTCTAGGTTCATTATTTAACCCCCCTTGTCCTCTCTGTCTGGACTTCTTCCTTGGTATCACAAGATCATGGGGGGGGGGGTGCGTAAAGAGATTCTTTCTTTTTCATGTGTGCAGAGAATCTGGGTCCTCATTTGATTCCTGCAATTTCTGTTGGCCCAGTAGTTTTACCTGCTTGGAATGAACTGGTTTTTGTTAACTGTTACGTGTAGGTCGCGTGCCTGACAAAAAAAATTCTGGTGCCAGGTCAATTTGTGTAAATGTTAAGCCAGAAAAAGCTTCAAAAACATATCATTGTCGAAAGGATTTGGTTGTTTTTGATATCACCAGGTTTAACCCATTACCATCTCGATGTTGCTCTGCTTGTATAGCAGAGAAGTGGGGACTCTTTGGGTCCATGTTACGTATGGAAGAGATTTAAGATGAGACAATGTTGTTAATGAGACCCTACAGAGAAGGATTTGTTTTTTAAGCTTTCACCCTGTGGTGGAGACCTAATAATAATGTGAAGCATCCTTCTGCTTTGCTAACGACCTTGTTTCAAAGAGATTTGTTGATGGATGATTGTGGGTCAGATGGTGTTCCAAGTTGGAGTTGGATATTGAACCGACCTGCAACTCAAGTTTTCTATTTAGACAACCCCTTGACATAGGCTTTCCTTTTAATATATCCTAGCCCTAGCCTCTTTTTCAACTACAGAACATGAATAAGTGATAAAGACAACAGAGTGGAGGTTTTTCATCCATACGGCTATACCTTCCTTTTTGTGAGAAAGTCCCTTGGTGGGAGGACAAAAGATAAGAGGGTTAGGACCATTAGTTAGGTTGCCACTTTCAGACGTGTGAAAGGAAGAGCAACAGAGAGAGAGAGAGAGAGAGAGAGAACACTGTGTTTATAGTGATGGTTCCACTGATCAGTGGACCATGTTCCTTCCCACTTAAAAACAGCACAGAATTGTATCTGCGTGTAAAGGAGCCCGGGGTGTGGTCCAATACCACGTTTGTGTACTTAGATTAGTTGTAGAATCCATTGCACGGTGTCCACTCTGCATTTTTTGTAAAATTGCAAGTTGAGCGTTAAAATGATTCATAAACCCTTCTAGGTGTAATAAAACCAAAATATCCTTGGATAAGTTTTCTTTCCATTTTGCTCCTTAGGGGGTTTTCCTTCATCCATCTTCTTCCTGTATCTTGTAGAAAATCACACTCCTGCAGAAGACGCCACCTCTTCTTGGCTCTTGCTGCGACCATCACCCCTACCTCTCCCTGCCGAAAATATTCATCACCGCCTCAAAAGATCTCGCCTCCGAGAGATCACAGAAACAAGGGGGGGGGGGTCTATAAGAAGCTAAACCTAGTCTGACTGAAACTTGATCCTTTCCGCAAAAGAGATGGTCGAGTTCATGGAGAAGGTCATGGCGTTTACGATTATTAATAAAATCCAATCCGGTAGAACAAAAATACAGAATCTTTCACCCACCAAAAAGATTGGGATTTTCTGAGCAGACAGCTTTAGTTTCTATATCTCTGGAGGAACAATGAGACAAAAACGATGAGGAAAAACTGCGGAAGAAAAGTTCTTGGTTTCCATACCAATTCAGGAAACACATTAAAACTATTGAATGCCCAATTTTTAAATCATACAACGTTGTCCTAATTAAATGAGGTTGGCTACATATATTATTGCATTCCAATTAGTTCTGTTTGAAGTCATGCTAAGATACAAGTTCGTTATCCCATTTTTTTTTTTTTTTTTTTTTCCTTTTTTTTTTTTGGCTCTTTTTGGTTCAGATATCAATGTCATCATGGAAATTTCATTATTTTAATTGTTTGGCATCTATTCTTTTATTTTATTTAAAATTAAAAAAACCTCCAAAATCCATAATGACTTTTGTCCATTATGGATTAGAGTTTTCTTCTTGGAGTTTTGTCTATAAGTAGATGGGGTAAGTCATACCTTTTTTTACACCTACTTCCTTTTCTCACCGTTACTTCATTTTTAATAATTTTTTATCTTGACACCAAACTTATTTTCCTTTTTTTTTTTCGTTCCCACCTTTTCTTCTTGACCTTGTTCTTGTCTTTTTTTTTTGCTTGGTGGTTGTCGGTTAGTTCCTTCAATCTGGATTATATTACTTTTACGTACATGGGCATTTATAAGTTTTCGTTGAATACGACCGCGCCACCTCAAACAACTTTTTTGAAGCTTATTACTTATGGGAGCAACTCCTAGACCAATTCTAATAATAATACTAGTTAATCTACTGACCGAAAGGGGTTATTTTTTCTTTCTAATCAACAAAACTGCAAGATTTTCTTTGATTTTGATCGTCTCCCGTCGAGGAGCATAACCTTCTTTCCATCACTTCCAAGAGTGTAATCGGCTCTCAGCGCTTCTTCATGTATTATATCTTCTATCAAACATGAGAAGGGTCGTGGTAACGAGACCGTGTTGCCACCACGATCCATGACTACAGATATAAGATTCAGACTGAGACCGAGCTTTCCGAAAGTAGTGATGATATCTTGCGTCTTTTTGTTCTAGCCTCATTCCTTTGGCTTCTTCTAGTGATTCAAAGGTTTTTTACCTTAAGGTGAAGGGCGATCATCATCGTTACCTTGTTGAGATCAAGATTGGTGTGAAGTGAAAAGAGGCCCCGAGAGCATCCTATCTACATTTAAGTCAATGCAAGTTAGGAGACTGGGGCTTTGGCTTCTCGCAACTGCAAGTGGAGAAATTTCAACCTTTGAAATCGAGGAGTCAAGGGCTTCCTTTTGTAAATTTAGAAACTTAAAATCATTAAATATAAAAGATTATATTTACCAATACATTATGAGCAAAATAGTCATTTTAGTTTCAAACTAACAAAAAAATTATCTGTGGGTAACTTGCAATTTTATAAAAAGTGCAAAGCAGACGTCATGCAATTTAACCCACTCAAGTGGACAGTTAAGAACTATAGGCCCATTAAATGGGCGCCCTACAAAAAATTCAATAGATTTCACAAGAGGTAGGTGACTAGACCGGATAGCTTAATCCCATCTCATTCAGCATTCCTTTCTTCCCAGAAATCCCAAAGCAAAGCTGAAACCTAGTTCACAACATTGTTACCTAAATATCACACAGAGAGAGAGACAGAAAGAGAGATGGTCCTCAGAAAGCCCTAATCTGGTGGCCTTTGAAGCCTTACAGTACTGATCAATAATATCACTTGTTTATTCTTAAATGAAGAAACACACAAATGGGCAATTCTAGGGAGGCCTTTTTGTCAACCTGGGTCACTCATGCCTCAAAAATGGACCTTTCACCTATCTTGAATTTAGGGCTAGCTCAGTAAGACATAGGGTTGCCCAAAAATCAATCCTTCATAAAAACCTAAGTTTTTTGCAGGTTGTATGTGTGTGACCCCACAACATCACAATGGATTTATACTCCAAAGGGATACCTTCATAATAACATAGGGTCTTGTAGGTAAGGTGTGGAGAAGTGGAGTAGTAATTAGGTATTGCTACATTCCTCTCCATTGTCTTTTTCTTTCTTTCTTTCCTTTGTTTATTATTTTTTTTCTTCCCCTTAAGTTGTATAATTGTCAGGTTCTACCATAATTGTACCTTTCTGATATCTTTTTCAAAATCTCATACTAGCAGACATGCCATTTTCTGGATGTAGATGTCAGTGGGCCAAAGGCCCAGGTCTGATTAGGGTAAGCTTTTACCTTACATTTTATCTGAAAGTGACTGAATTAGCCAGGCTTTTGCCCTAATTGTGGTTTTTGTTGGGGCCTCACCACGTTGGAGTTTTTGTCCAAGGCTTAGTGTGTGGAACCCAGACTTGAGCTGTTCAGTATCTCATAGACAATCTTGGGCCAAAATGGGCTTGGGTTGGGAATGCCCAGGTAGCTTCAGATTGCTCCATTATTGTACCTCTAGGACATTTTCGATGCCATTATTCTCAAATTATCTACTCTTATA
Source organism: Hakea prostrata (assembly GCF_041222555.1). Lineage (NCBI taxonomy): Eukaryota > Viridiplantae > Streptophyta > Magnoliopsida > Proteales > Proteaceae > Hakea > Hakea prostrata. The sequence goes on along the minus strand of NC_142601.1, from coordinate 69,715,317 downwards.
TTTTTTTTTTCTTGAATAAATCTTCACCATTTGTTTAACATAAAAATGAAAGAGAGAGTCACCCTCAAAGGGTTGGCTCACTTAGTGATGACCAAAGTCTAAGACTCAACTCTCTTTGGTGGTATGTATAATAGTCCCTCGGTTCTTTGTGTACTGCAATATTGTGTGGTTCTTAAATCGTGATATGTGGTATTTTTGAAACCTAGTAGTTGTGATCTCCTTATCCTTTTAAATCCAGCTGTTGGATCTAAAAAATACCGTGTGTCACGATCCGAGAGTCATGACTCGTGCAGTAGCAAACAAAGCCTTGTATTCATACGCTAGATCCTTGTTTTTGGATAACTCTAGGTAGTGTCATTTCTTCCAGTACTTCCTTCCCAAAATAGCCCAAATTTTTGTAAAAGATCGTAAACAATGATTTGCAACTCCAAGGGGGGTGTATACATAATTTCCTCTAACAAAACCCATTTCTGGGTTCAGCCATTTGCTAGGCCAGGCCAGGTCAAGCCGGGTGGCTGGTTCTGACTTGTGCTGGAGAAATTGAGATCAATCTCAATCCATTCCATTGATGAATAATATCTAGAAGCCTGGCCCAATAGTTGATTGTAACCCAATTATTTATCGGGTGGAAAGTGATGGATCTGTATGTAAAATGGGCCTACGAATATATAAGAGTCAATATCGGGTTCAGGTACCTATGAACACCATTACCCAAAATAGTAGAAGTGAAGTGTTAGAATCAATGGTCCTTATAAACAATGGCTTGGCTAAGGTAGGAAACCAGAGATATTATTAGTTAGGAACAAGGAATGGTAAAGATGGCTTTTGAATTGGGTAAGAAAATCTTAGATCAATTTCTTCGATACTTGCTTTTCTAAGGGAAATAAGTCCCAAGTTCACATGGGATTGTTTTTAATGAGGGGACCATTTCACCATCTCTTATTTCCATTTCTTTCAACTCGCACAAGTTTCTTTGCCAAACGTAACAAAATCTGGAAAGAAAAAATAGCAAAAAAAATAAAAACAAAAATGTCCTTTATTCCCAGCTTTGTTTTCTTGACAAGTCTTGATCGTTTTGCCTTGTATTCTGAACTTTCTTTAATCTTTCCATTTGGTAGTAAAGTAGATTAAGGATTTCTATGGCCACCATTAATCCACAATATCTTGGTTAATAACAGTAATCGTGCTGCAGTGCTACGCAATTAATGCGCAGCACTGAGCTGTGAATGGTGAGGATCAAAAGTGATGACCACCCGTTTTGCCTTTTTTTTTTTTCTTCTAACTTTTTAAACTACGCTGACTGAAACCCAAAAAAAAAAAGATCTCGACCGCCATTTTCAACTTTTTTTTCTTTAAAATTTTCAATTAATTGCGCAGCACTGAAGTTGAACCCTAATAACAGGCCATCCATGTTTTATTCCAGAAGCTGTGTCTTTCAATTACTTAGTATCTCGTTATTTTCTAACTGGACCACCTACAATTAAGCTCACATACCAGCACAGATCAATTTAGAGGCCTATTACTCCTTGGTTTAGACCTTTTTGACCACTTTGATTTACATTCCTAGATGAGTGGCTGGTAGCAAATTAAGGGAAAAAGTTTAGATTGACTAATCTCTGATGTTTTGGGTTTATTAATGATATAATTGATTGGGCGCCAGACATATCAGATGCATTTCCAATTGAAATAAATTCCATTTTAAGTGAAAGCTAAGAGGCTGGACTTTTGGTTAGGTTTACATTAAAAATTTTGAAGTTTCCTATCTATTTCAAGACTTGAGATTGGAAATTTTGATATCTTTCTTGGTAGTTGCTTGGTTATTAATCAAGTTACCATGACTCACATTGGGTAAAAGTCAATATCAGTATGTAACAAGATGCCCTCAAGAACAAATGCTTGTGAGGAAAAAATCTTGCAAGATTAGGTTTTGCATGACATGAACCAACCAGCTCTAGTCCAATCTTTACGCTGATCTGTGGTTGGACAATGCTACTTCGCACTTTTTTAACTTGTCTGGTACTTCATCGATGAGAATATTACATTTTAATTAACTAACACTAGTTATGATTTACATTTAAGGCTGGGAACAAAGAGAGTTGTGACTCGACCTGACAACTTAGTAAGGTTATACGTCAATTGTTGACTCATGAATCTTGATTTTCATACCGATTTCATTCAGGTATCCAATGATGACATTTGTAGGGTCAGCTATTGATGGAATAAAACTCATGAGTTTCACAGCATTTACCATTAAAATCTCTCCATCTCAATGTAACTTACTGAATTCTTTGTATAGCTTTCTGATTTGGATATAATTTTTCTTTGATGTTCTAAAACTTCAATTTTAGGTTTCACAATGGCAAGAAAATCCACCTAACCAAAAGCTAAAACGACCCAAATTTGGCCCTTGAAACGATTAAAAAGAATTAGTTAAACAACAACTTTGCCTAATTGTCCAAACGAGGGTGACCAAAATCAAGAAATTAGAACTAATTAATCTCCTAGACGGTCAAGTACATTGATCTATATTGATCAATGATATATATCTTCTCATGTATAGAACCTAATCGTCTATTACTGGATAAAAACAAGCAGGTTATTGGATGATTAAGTACCCATTTCCCATTTCCCATTTCTCATTTTTGGCTTATTAGGTAACAAAAACAACCATATCTTAAAAGAAGATTCATGATGAAGTGTAAGATTTGAGGTGAAGCTTTTGAAATCTGTCACAGATCCAAAAATGGAGAAATGGCTGAAAATTACCAGATTCTTTAATGGTCCCTATTTCCAAAACTCAGCTATGAGAGAGAACCACAAAGGATCCCATCATGTGGTCCAAGAGTCACAACTCCTTGATAAAACATTGAATGGAAGTTGCAGGGAACAGGCTATGACAGTAGTACTTCTAGGTAAGAAACTGATCAGGAAACTCAGTTACTATAGTAAGATCAAACAGCCTTGTGAGTTGTGACCAGAACCCAACTTCCTTACCCCGAGAAAAAGAGAGAGAGGAACTCAAGTATGGAAATGAGATGACACTAGTAGGGCAAACAACTTTTTACAGTGACTAGGGTTTGGCATGTAGACGGAAGCAGAAGTTTCAAGCTTCTTGCACTAAAGTTTTCTTGTGCAAGAAAGGTTACTAACCCTATCTATGTATACTTCATTGACCTATAGTTTTTCAAGCTAAGAAGAAGAAATTAAGGACTGGAAGCAAAAGAATAGACCATCAGAAGAGAAAGAATGAAGAAGCTTAACACACCCAGATACACAAGGAAAGGGAAAGAGAGAAAGTTGTGATGCTTGATTGATTGCTTGCTTTGTACGGGTTAAGAAGGAATGTGACAGAGAGAAAGCTAGATCGATCATGGTTGTGGAACTTATTCCAAGTTGGAGTTCTTTAGTTTGTGTAGTGTGTCTCTATCACAACAGTGATACAAGATCACAAGAATAGTTTTAAGGAAAAAGGGAAGAATGGGCGGAGGACAAGAAACATGGGAAGAAATCAAGAAAGAGTGGTTATGGCCACTTCCCATTGTTGTTGGTTTTCTTCAGTTTCAAATTTCTCCTTTGGACCAAAGCTGCAATTTTTCATACTCAAGCAGGCTTTCCTCATATGCATAGTCCACTGTGTGGATGATGTAGTTGTTCACGTGGAAACTACACAAGCAGAGAGAGAGAGAGGCAGAAATTTTTGTTGGGTGGGAACATGTACGGTGGAGATTTTCCCCCTTCTTTTTCTCTTTGTGGGTGACTGTATACCTGTGATTGATTGTTTTCTGGGTGTCAATTTCCAAGTGTAGACATTCTGATCAGTACGTATGGAGGAAATGAGAACTGGGTCTGGATTCTAATGTGGAAGTCCTGAAATTTTAGAAAACTGTACTCATCCATTCTTGTTTGACACTATAGTAGAAGTTGGAAAACTGAACCCTTGGATCCAATCTTGGTTGGATTTCTTATGTTTTTGAAAGCCAAACGGAGAGAGCTAATCAAGCAACATTGATTTTCTGTGTTGATTAGTTTGTTAATTGCCTTCCAGTCAAACTTCAAAAGTAAATGGAAACTTCACACCAAAGAATAAAACAAGATAATTCTAAGGAGCATATCTTTATGCAATTATTTGATCAGATTCTTACCAATTATGACCCCCATGGATCAAAAGGCCTAAGCTGGTTTGTCTCATCAATATAAGATTTTTGGGAAATAAGTAAGTAATCTTATTTCAGTAATTGGCATTAGAGTCCAATCACATCGCTTGAATTTAATATAGGGTTCCTAGCTTGTAGTTATTTAGAAACCTTAACCTTTGAAGAGTCTGCAAGACCCAGAAGAAGAAAAAAAAATCAATCATAATAATAATAATTTCTTGTATACAAAAAATCATTCATATTAAAAGATAGAATATAATGTACAAAAAGATACATACATGAAATCAATTTACTCACGAGAGTGAACTATATCGATCTATTTAGAGAATCTAAAACAAAACCCGACCCATGACATCCTTGTCTATCTCGAGAGCAAACCCTAGGGGGCAAGTTTGAATTGGAGTAGAAAATTGGTCATTTGCTGCTGATTTTGCTAAAAAGTTAGTCACAACATTTGTTTCTCTATTGCAATGAGTAATTTTTCAATCCAGTATTTCTAAACATGGAAAAGAGCCCACCATTGTTGCAATACAAATCCGGCTTCGTTTTAAACAATAAATACCCAACAGCCTTGGAATCAGTTTTCACTCAAATTTTGCAAAATTCAAAATCCTTTCCTATTTCCAGTCCTCATATCACCCTTTCACTTTAGTTTCAAAATTAGTCTTTTTACCAATGGATAATCAGAATGCATGTAGTATTTTTGCATTATAATCTCTAAAATTTAAATACCACCCGAGCCAGCATTTCTTGGGTTCCCCACCAAACATCCATGGATATTTTGTTGTACCCAACCCCTAGGAGGTCAACAATAAAAGACTTTTTCCCGGCCTCTTTGACGCATCTACCTGCAACACCACCTCTAAACACCTTGCTTGTAGTACATTTTGTTGTGCAATGCTCCACCCCTTAGCCAAGATACTAGTGTCATGAAGCTCCTTTTGTACCCATTGCTGTAAAAATCAAGTTTCTAAATTCATTAGAAGAAAATATAAATTTGGGGGGAAAAATTATGAGCGAGTGGCCCACGAGAACCCTCAACGAGATATGGAAACAATACCAGATACGTAAGAGGAAAACAAACAATGTCAATTTAGGTGAGAGAGAGAAACACACGTCATACTCGAGCTGTTCAAAGAACCTAGCCTTAAATTGATTAAATCCTATGTATTAATACTCTTATGCTTGCAAGGTAGGGAAATGTTGAATGCATGGACTCTTCTTCTTTTTCCTCTGAAGATGAGAAACACCTCAAGATGGGCTTCCAGACAAGTTTCATTTCACGTGAGAAACGAGGGGAAATAATGGAATAGAAAAATAGAAATGCCCAGAATCCAAAATAAGGTCGTTAAGTTTGATTTGAGATGTTTTTTTCTGGTAATGAGGCTTGATTAGAGATGACATAACAAAACATCTATTAATGTGATAAAATGTTTTCCGGTCAATGTGATCATCTTTGGAATAACCTAACATAAAGAGAAATACTTGCATGAAAAATAAAGGGAAAGGAAGACATCCCCTAATGGAGAAGTTAAGATTGTTTAGCTGGAAATAAGCTGTTTTTTTTCTTCCTTTTCTGCTTTTCCAAATTGGAAACGTCTAACTACTCATATTCCTGGGAAATTTTTTGGTTTCCTTAGAAACCTATAAGAGAAGCCTTATGGGATAGTACAACCGGTAGAGAATCTTAGATCAGGTTGGAAGTGGGGCTTGAATTCCTTAGATGGGTCAAGATCAGAACCAACCCATTCTTCATATCTCTTAAAGAGATGTCAGATGAGACTTGGAAAGATATTGGAAGAGAAGGATTGTTTCAACATTTACTGCAACAAGAGAAGGAAAACCACATGTGGCAGAGGAAATTGCTTCTTGTTTCTTCCTGAGTTTGTAAACCCAGAATTTCAACTTCTCTTCCTTCCATCCCTGTGTGTTTGTCTTGCCAGAAACAACCACATGTGACATGGGTCTTTTGCTCATTTCACACTTCTCTCATCTGGGTCCACCTACGTGGGGGACGGAGACCCATACCTATCCTTCTGTTTGAAGTTGAACCCCATGGATAAGAGAGACCAGAGAATCTCATCACCCATGGGTTCCAGTGGTTGGATTGGAATATCAAATCAAAGGGAAATTAAGAAATATACTTGTAAAGGTAGTAGCAAGGAAAGCCTTGGAAGCCCCAAAACTTGCAAAAAGGTTGCAATGGGTCTTATCAAGCGTCAATATGAAAGGAAAGCCAGGGTTTCAATTTTTTCTACCTCACCTAACGTTGAAGTGAAATAAAAGCACTTGAAAAACCTTAATTAGCCTTTTCTGTAACTTACTGCTTCCTTTGATCAATCTACCTCGTCATCTAATGTCAAATCAGTGCCTAAAAAAAGAGCTAAAAGCATGAAATAAAGCAACAAAAGATGCATGAAGAACAGCACCCGAAAATAAAGGATCTTGCATGGATTCAGCACCATAAACTAAACCATTCCGTGTCACAATGCACACTTTGTTCAATCTTTATCAAAATCTCGATCCGACGGCCCACGATGTCTCAATGAGTAGTTCAGTGCATTTATGACGCCGAAGCAAAGCAAAATCACAAAATAATTGGCTTCATATGGATGTGATGTATCCCATACTCTTATGTTTAAAGTCGGTCCAGTATCGTCGGGGGGGTGATCTTAGGACGTATGCCTTTAGAGTATTTATGGAGAGCCGGTGTCAATTCCTGTCCTATATCTGCCTTTGTATCACTCAGTTTTGATCCATGTCTAGTATTCATTTTAAGTCAATTTTACATTCAACTTCATCTCAATGAAGTATTGTAGTAGAGAGTTTGTGGGCTGCCACAAAAAGCACTAAGGAATCCATTAGTGCTCAACGGGAAGTTCTATAGTTCAGATATGGAGAAGGAAAAAACAGTTTAATGTTCAAAGATAGATGCATAAACAAGTGTTGAATATAAAAATCCAAGTTAAATGAAAGCATCTGTTCTGAGTCTTTAAGACATGAAATCTGTAAAGCATCTGTTCTTTGAGCCTTTAATTTTGAATAGGATTTGGAAATTGGAATCATATGCAGAGGGGGTTCTTGCCACAACCACCATCCCTCTCCTGCAGCCACCAAGCGCCGCCAGTGCCACCACCGTTCCTCTCTTTGCTATCACCCAACGAGCTACAAAACACCCTTCCCTTGCATTTGCTAAAAACTCTTGCTTGCAGTACTTAATTTTTGTCATTGATGGAGAAGTTTGGGAACTTGCAAAATAACATATTCTGGAAAAGACAATACAGATGAGGCATCATGATTATTTTCAAGAAATCAGAAATTAGTTTGTTCTGTTCACAGCGTGATTCCTTCATATTCCTTGACTCCTTGAGAATATTGTCAATAAAGGAGGACCCAGTGTCATGAAATGACAAGTCACAAAAACTAAAATAAAAGTTGATCATCGATCTTAAATGAAAGTGATCTATTCTATTCTTAGCTCTAATCCCCAGATAATTCCATGCAACTAACTAATAATAGCTGAAATGGTGAAAATAGTTGATTAGAGCCAAATTAATTTTTGTTAGAACTTGTTTTGTCTAATTTTCCTTATGAGATAAATAAACATTTTATTACTTTTAAAAAGGTTTAAAAGAAAAGCTAAGATTATGACAAGTATTTAATTTATGGCATTTATGGTATTAGGGTTTAGCATTGAAGACCCCATCATTTGATATCCTTTTGAGCACCAAAAGAAATTCTATGGAGCGCGTGTGGTCCCTTTAAATTGATACCCATAGAATTATTGGTTTCTGTGGAGGGGTTAGTGGCCCATGTACCTTGCTAGCTTTCTTCTCTTCTACCTGAAACGTGAATACAGAAATAACTATCACCATTTATATATTACTTCTTTTCCCCTTTCCCCCAACCTTAGTACTGAATATATAGTAATAAATCTTAAAGTTCAATAAGTCAATATGAACTACTGCATTCTTAAGGACCAGATGAGATTTATTTAAAATTCATTCTTCAACTAGTACTGTCTCAAAATAGAATTATCTACAATTATACTAAAAGATATACATTAATATTGTTGTTTGAAAATGTATGTAAGGTGGTTGCAAGAGACAGCAAGAGAAGTAGTGTTGCTTTCTGTTGTTTGCCTCAGTTCTTGTTATGGTAATTAATACAATCAAATTTTAAAGAAATTATTAATGTTATCCATTTCTTTGTTGAGTTCTTTTCTATGCCATGCATGATTGTTTCGTATTAAGTAAGTTTCAAAGGATTACTGCTTGGTTAATGAGGTTACCTAACATTATCATTATGGAAAGACTGAAGATGTGATAAATTGGTACCCTCAATATGTGGTCCTCTGCAATGTACGCTAAGAAAACTTTCCTATTTGGAGAAACATCTTCACCTCTGTAATTATGGGTCCATACTGGATTGGTGAACAACCCTTGTTGATTTAAGGAAATAATGCAGTAAGAGTTATATGAGAAGCTGAAATGGCTGTAACAAATGTGACCAACCCATCTGCTTGGAACTGATGATCAGTCACTACTTGTGGTTGATATAAGATATCAGATGGAATGAATTGATCAAAATGGGGCAATCCATACCCATTGATCCTTAATCAGAAGCCTTAATTCATACTGAGTTATATTGCTCAATGCATTGTTATAGACCAACTCTAGAATGTAGATACAAGACAAAACAATACAAGTTGACCAAAAAAAAGACAAAACAATACAAGACAGAAAATGATGCATGAGTAGTCTAGGTGAGTGATGAATGTGTGGTCTTCATATAAATCAAAGGGGGAGATGCGATTGTACAATGCCATTTGTTTTGGTTGTATCAGTCACAGAGACAGAGAGAGAGAGAGAGAGAGAGTTAAAGAATGGGGCCAAGCTAGCCCAGATATGTGTATACCAGAATACCCATTAGTGTAGAATTATATGATATACTGTCCTTTTCTGCAGGAAGTGATTGTGATGTCTTTTATTTTGGCTAGGGTGGTTATGTAGTGCGTTCTAATTGGTCAATATGTAATTCCATGAGCATCGATGAGAGGGTTCATGAATTAGCCAGGACGGTTACATTGATGAATAATGACATAGAGAAGGAATAGGGATGGTACACTTCAATGGGAATGGGAAACATCAAACATCATACACCTGTAGAATGATCAATCACTTGTCAGGGCCATCTCAACTAGAAGTGATAGCATGGTAATGTGACGTGTCCCCCATTCAATATATATCCAGGGCAACTAAGGTGCGTGGTTCAATGGGAAATCACTAATGACCACTTTGGGTTGGTGGCCATGGAGAAATTCTTCAGCAAATCTGATCCATATGGGTTGGCGCATGAGGTATCTCAGGGTTTTGGATTCGGTTTGGCTCAAAATTCATCACGTTGATCCGAAACGAGCATATTTTGAGCATTTTATTGTTTTCAGTGTGTCATTTTTGTAATTTTGTATTTTTAAAAGGACTTTTGGGCACTATAAAACCCTATTTTTGTGTATCGATCTTTTGGAGAGCAGCTGAATATTATTGTTTCTAAAGAGATTTTTGAGAGAGTTATCTTATTTGCTATCCAATCTTCTATTTGGCCTTGTTCTTTGAGGTTTCGTCATCAAAATCTCACATCAAACAATTGGGAAGAGGGTCAAAGTGTAATATTGAACGCAAAGAGTGGGAATTTCACATACACAGTCTCAAGCTTGTAGCCCTTAATTTGAAGAATCTCCATACATAGGGCTTCACATAAAAGAGGGCTACAAATACAGAACTTAATTAGAAACCCAAATGCTAGCTTCTACACTTTTTTACCATAAGTATTCAGGAATTGGGAAATACAGGGCTGGATGTCGCATAATAGTCGCGTATCTTAAGTCATATATATGGTCATAGACCTAAAAATAAATAATAGAAAAAGTAATCGAGAGAGAGAGAGAGAGAGAGAGAGGGCTATCGTGTGATGCTGCAAAAACACTGAGAGATGGAAAGAGGAGAAGACCGGAGATGTCATATTCTCTAATCAAAATTTAGACCCAAGGCCATGAGAGGGGTCAGAAAGCAAATCTTAAACAAAACCCAACTTAAATCAAATGGAAACCCAGTGGGAGAGAGAGAGAGAGAGAGAGAGAGAGACAGAGGACTCAATTTTCTTTAGTATTTGCTTTAACTAATGATTTTAGGGTGCAACTTAGCCCCAACGTCTTATTCTCCTCATTAAGCCAGCCATCGCTTTCCTGAAGTCGCTTTCCTTTCCAGGCTCCAATGCCCTCCATCTCATATAGATGAGCATGGTTGCCCATGGTCTGTGATCATCAGTGAATAACAAATACTTTGCACTTTGCGTAGCTCTCTTGGTGCTTCTTCCATAACACAGATCCATTCCCAGAAACACTCTCCAGAGAGAACCAAGGGTGGTTGTTGAAGATGTTGGAGGGGGCATAAATCTATAATTATTTCGGTTAGAAAAAACTCCCTTCCATTTTGTGCTAGTCTCTCCAGTGCAGAGCTTTAGGGAAGAAGAAAAAGATAGTTTAGAGAGCAAGAGAGAGAAAAATCCTTGTTTCCATCCTTAGCTAGCTACACTACAGACTACAGAACCTGTTGGTCTCCTCCACCGGGTAAGTATTCAAGCTAAACCGTGCAAAGTACCAAAGCTGTGCCGTTTTTCCTCTCTTGGATGGATTACTTCTCTTATTGCATCAAACCCAATTCATGTCTGAACTGGATAAGAGTAAATTAGTGATAAAAAGCCTAACAGAGATCATTTAATATTTTTGGTGCTCTTCTTTTTGCTTGTTTCAGCTTCACCACGGATTTCCCAAATCAAGCAACGGAGGACTCTCCCACAAAGAAAATGGGAAGGGGAAAGATCGAGATCAAGCGTATTGAGAACACTACCAACCGGCAGGTCACCTTCTGCAAGCGCCGCAATGGTTTGCTCAAGAAGGCCTACGAATTGTCCGTCCTCTGCGATGCTGAGGTAGCCCTCATCGTCTTCTCCAGCCGTGGCCGCCTCTATGAATATGCCAACAACAGGTTTATTTACTGTTCTCTCTCTCTCTCTCTCTCTCTCTTCTCTTCTCTTCTATTCTACAGATGCTTTTCTCACTCAAATCCTTTGAGGTAGTGAAGAATTTCGATTTAACTTCTTTTCTCTTCTGGGTTCTCTGTTTTGGAGATCAAGCATTGATTTGGAAAGCACTATTGATGCTTTTATGTACAGAACGAGTTCCTGCAATAGATATGAAAGGGTTATTACGCGAATAACAACTTGATTCTTCTGTGCACAGCTGAGAGGCGTAAAAATCTTAGTTTTTCTTCTCTCTAGCTAACAAAGATTCACTTGTCTTTCTTTCTTCCCTTTTGTTTTTTTTCCAGTATTAGCTTCTTCTTTTTTCTTTTATGCTTACTGTTGTGTTTTTTCGTCTGGGTTGCTAAATAGATCTGTTATAATTAGATAGAAATAGTATTTTTATGGGCATGTAGTTGAACCAGCAGCAACAGCAAGCATGGCTAGGAAGGGATTGCAAGTCCTTGTATCTCTCCATTGTTCTCTTCTTTGCCATTTCTTCTCTTTTTCTATCTTTATTCCACCTGCACCTGCTTCTCTCTCTCTCTCAACCATCTTTGCATAAGGAAGCATGGTACAGAAAACCTGTCACGTTCTTATTAGCCCAGCCTCAGTCTCTTTGACACTTCCTTAATAAAACGTCATTTCAGTTAAAAACCTCAATAAACAAACAAATATATACTGCCTTCCAAGAAAAAGTGTTATTTTTCTAATCACAAATGGGTGATAGAAATAGGGTTTCTCTTAAGACAGCTTGCTAAAGCTTCCCTCCGCCAATCAAAACCAGATGAGCATCATCTTATTCTCTGTCTCGCTCGTCCCTTCTTAGATCATGGGTTTGAAGCTTTGAATTAGGTTTTTGATTTTTTTTCTTGCATCTTCTGTCTGTTTCCATAATTAAGATTCTTCGGTCACGTCACTCGATTTTTCAGTTCTTCTGACTGGAGGCATCACGATTCCCATACTGGGTCTTTTTCCTATTTGTTTTCAGAACTGAAATTCGATTCCCTCTTTAAAATTTTCTTTCTTGGGTTAGCTCTACTTAGATCTCCTTACCCTAATAGTCCCTCTCTCTCTCGCTGAAAGTTTACGAATCTCTGAAGCTGCCGACCCCAAAACAACATATAACCTCAGCGAGAGAAGGTGTACATGGGTTTTCACTTATCATTTCTGTAAAGCCGTGAACTCACTCGCAGTCCATGTTAGAGTCTTCAGGAACTTCATTCAGGGAAAGCGTAAATGTTTTTACCCTAATCTTCTTTTCTTTCCCGTTAAAGGTTAACCCTAATCTTCGCTGAAGATATATAATAAAGAAGAAGCAGAGAGAGAGATATGAAAACTGAAAAGTAGGGCTTGCAGGTTGTGAGGATCAGGATCGACACGGTACGAAGACACGCAGCCAATGGGAATGCTTGGCTTTTTCTTGCATGGGGAGTAAGCAAAGCACAGCATTGGCTGCTGATCGGTCTACTGTGATATTTACAGTGTTGCAGAGATACGGAAGAAACACAAACAGGTACCCATTTAAAGCCTAAAATAAAATAAAGAGATCAAACACTACTTCAAAAACCGAGACACAGAAGAGCAGCACAAGAATGGGGTTTTGGTTTTTTCGAGGTGGGGTAATAGAGGGTTACGATGACCTTTACCCATCGTGTAAATGGTGTAATGGGTTGATCTTTCTACACGTTGCTGAGATTTAGAAGGGAAGATCGCACATCCAATCATATTGAGAGATCTTCTGCCAGCGTGGCAGACACAACCAATCACTACTCGAGGAAATTAAGGTAACATTTTTCTAGGAAAGCGGGTTTTTTTCCTCTTTGCAATTATCTTACTATTATTTTATAGCAGTCACACTGAAACTGATATCTCTGACCTTTATTTTCTTTCTGGCTCTTTCAGCCACTTATCTTGGTTCACCGTTTTAGCCTAAAGTCAGTAGTGCTCAATCTATTTTAATTAAGATCATATAATCATCATCATATTAAATAAAATAAAATTATAATATATTGGCATGGATTATGAAATTGTCACCATTAATTTTTGCACACTGAACTTGTGTTCTAAGTGCATGGCTTTTTCTTTCAGATCAAATCTTCCCAGATCAAATTATAACATGTCAACGACCTTTGTTGACTTAAATGGTCACAGGACTTTTTTTAGTTTGGATTGATGACTCCTAACCTGCAGATAAAGGAGAAAAGGTTGAAAGCAACCTTGAGGCATAGAAAGCAACAAGGGTCACTTTTCACACTTTTTCATTTATTTGTTTTGTATGAATAACTGATTTGCTGAAAGCAACCTAAAGGCACGAAGTACACTGTGGGAAATGTAAAAACCCCGTGTGAAGGAAGAAAAAAGAATGTACCTTAGGCAAAACAGGAAGCAAGATAGATTTTTGGAAGGTGGACCCAGGTAGACAGTCTCTTCAACCCCTCTTTGGCTTAGACATCTGCCAACCCAGTTGGCAGATTTAGGTTTTCAATGAAATAGTGCATTGGTAATCTTAGAGGCATTATGGGAGAGGAGTCATTGCAGTTAGCTCTGGTATGTTTTCTCTTTTCTAGAAAATTAAGAAGATTATTATAGAAAGAATTAATAAAGTAAAGAATGATCATATTAGAGCTGAGATAGGAATAGTTGCAATCTATTATACGATTGTTCAAGGTAGTATGGTACTATTTAGCGGAGATCTTGAGATACTTAAAAACGATGATCGATTTTGAAAGATCTAGAAGAATTAAAAGAACGCCTTAAATAATCTCAGAAGTTATAGCAAGGAAAGACATACACGACTTAGGCCTTGTACCCCATTTGGCTTCGAATAGCGCAGCTTGGACTGCAAGAATCCATTTAGCTGATACCATTTAATTGGGATGAGGCTATGTTGTTGCTATACTGGTAATTTGTTATGTTTTCTGTCTTGGCATTGGAGATTATCATTTCTTTTGATTTCAATTCAGACTATTCAGTAGATTAGTTTTACAACTTCTAATCCTTTGAAAGAAAAAAAAACACTACTTAGTGGATAAATTCATGTCTCTGACTTCACAATTGAGCTAGTCTTGATCCGTAAAGTCTTTACAGCTTACCATTAGTGTCCTTTACTCTTATATTAAAATTGGTGAACTCACCTAAGTAGAACTCTAGTTTATCTTGCATACAAGTATAGCTCCATCGTGTTGCTTGGAAAGACCATCATTGATGAAGATTTAGAAGGGGTTCATTTGTTAGTAACAATTTGACTTAGAAGGTCATTAACTGCCATGTCTCATGCACCACACTTCAAATTCTTACATTATTGTGCGCAAATGAAAGTGAGGTTAATTATTTATTTTTTTGTCACGTTTAATATGATGTATTTTTTCGGCATTGGTTCAGTGCAAAAATACTCTTTAAATGTAATAATTAAAAAATGAATGAACATAGATGATGCTTAAGTACTTGTTTATTTATTGGCTAATTTTTCCCAGCATTGTTCTTAGTCACTCTTATAAGAACATTATCAACTTGTGTTTGGTTTTTTATTTTTGATTGATATCTTTTCAAGTCCTTATTCTTGATTGATCCTAAGGGTATCAAACCCTACAGTCAAACATACCAAGCTGAGACTTAAATTTTCTTAATACAGACTCTTTTTTATATATTTTTTATTACTACAGTTTGAAAATTATTGATAAGTAGATTCCCTAAATCAGATCTGGAGTGCTCTCTGTGGTTTGTGATATTGGCATTTTTCATGTGACTGTTGCCACTAGCTCTTACATTGCAAAGTATGCAGGAAAGTAATAATTAGAGATTGCTCCTGTAACGTCACATTTCTCAAAATCACAATTTTTGAGAACACACTGTGGAAGTCTGAACTGAGGAGAAGTAGATTCTCCTAAGACAACCATGGAGCTAAGTGAAATTATCCTTGATATTATCCAACTGGAATATTCAGAAACTATCATCAATAAATTTTCATCAAATGAAGAATTTAAAATGTAAAAATAGTGAGAAATTGGATTGACTAATGAGCATCTCTATCGTGTCAGCAGGTAGCTTCGTTAGTCCAATCTTCATGAACTATACTTCGACACTATGTCAAAGAAGTTTAGCAATTCTATAAAACTGACTGATATTTTTAATATGCTTGGATTATAAACCTGAAGAAACCCTAATATGAGCATTTGGAGAGCCCCTTAACACCATTTAATCCGTAAGTGCAGAAAAAATTATAAGCAATCAGTGAACTAAGCTATGAAACTCTCAACTAGTTGATTAAAACTTGACTTACCACCAACAAGATTGAGATTGGGTTCTCCTGTAAAACCTCAGTTTTTGGTTTTTTTTCTGATGATGGTTTATGTTATGTCACACAATCCTGTATAGCTTCAAGTGCCAACCTCAGAAGAAATGGCTTAATTAGTAAGGTAGCAATTAGCAATTCGGTATTTCTTTAAATGTTTTTCACTGTTTTAGTAACTTGTCTTGTGAGTTGAATTTTCTGTGCATTTGATAAGAGTAAAGTGCTGGTTAACATTATAAATGAAATTCAATGTTTTAGATATATCTTCACAAGATGGGATTAGAATGATTCACATCTAAATAGTCCATTTGACTCTAGTATCAAGACTCTTTTAAACAATAATCAAGGATAGACCAAAACCAGCTCTCATTATGTGTCTCTTCAAGTCTCATGGTGGGTAAGGGTTCTTCAATCCTCGGTACATGATGATGTGGTAATTCAACCTCTAAAGATTGTCTTTGATGTAAACTACTTCGACTCCACTTTCAAGAGGTACTCTTTCTTGAATACTGCAAGAATCTTAGTTTGTTGGAGCCCTCATGGGCTTAGATTCTAAGTATTTTTTTGGTAAAAGCTCTTTTAATAGTATTAGACAATAACTGGAAAAACTTACAACCTATAATAGATTCATGGATGCTTATTGTAAATGGAGATATTGAAGCTTTAGGTGTTATTTCTTTTGTAGGTCTATACAAGATAATTGGTTTCCATGCATTTATTAGTTGCAATTTTTGAATGAGAATTTCTAAGTGCAAGATCTTTTGAACCTTGAAGATTTCATCATTGAAACTTAAGAGTATTTTCATTTCATTCTTGAAGAGAAAGAGTTTTCTTTTATTCTTGAAATTTCATGAGTTTCCCTCTGCACTTGTAGAGTTGTAGTATTGGAGTTTTCTTACATCCTAGAAAAATTGCAAGTCCATTGGTGTTGTAAATGCATCCTAGAAGAGTTGATTTATCTTCCCCATATATCCATTCAATTGGAGCTTTTTTTTCTAATTGGTAATCTAGAAAAAATCTCATCCACCCTTGAGGAGTTGGAGATTTCCATCATCTTTGAATCTTAGAAGAGCCACAAGGCCATTAATGTAGCAAACACGTCCTAGAAGAGTTGATTTCCAGCCAATATCTATGATTCTTTTCAATTTTGAAGTATCTCATATTCCTTTTTATCTCATCAGGTCCCGTCTCATAAGTCTAGTTGGTTTCTCTTCCACCCTTTTGTTTTACTCCTCTCACTTTTTTTCTTACACCTAGTTGGGCGTAAATCAGTGTACTGATCCAAGTATCTTATGACCTACATTACTTGGTGAAACGTATAGCTCCTTAAACTCCTTGAAAATAGACAAAAATGAATCCAAGCTAAGTGAACTATAGGAAAAATCTTTGGGCTTGTTTGGTTACATGAATCCAGAGATTTGAAAACTCTGGATTCACAAATGAGAGATTTATACCCGTTTGGTTGTGTCAATCCCTGGATTCATGAAATCTATGGATTCACCTTTTTACACTAAAAACGTGAATCTGTAGATTTATGGATATGATGTGATAAAAGTGTTAAACATTTGAACCATGACTCCATAGATGTTTTTATGGATGAATCTATAGATTTCATTCCAAAGATTCAGGCTAACCAAACAGTTAATTTATGAACCATGACTCCATAAATTTGAAATCTATAGATTTGAAAATAGATTTGAAGTCTCTTGATTTTTGAAATCTCCAGACTCAAGTAACCAAACATGCCCTTCTATTTAAGTAATAACAAGGAGGCACAAAAGAAGTGCACTAGTCAATGCTCACTATTGAATGCTTGGCCATAATGCTTGGCCATGAGTTCAATTCTTAGAAACAAACTTCTCTAGGAAAAAGGTAAGGCTGCATATCTTTGCCCCTCCATAGAGCCTGTCAAAACTGTGAGAATCTTTGTGCATTAACTATTTTTATTTTTTTTATTTTGAAACAAAAAGGAAAACACTCATGGCTTATGAAGGTGAATTCCTTGAAGCTGAATATTAAAATGCTCTTTCCCCCACCTAACAACTAAAATACCAACAACTCTGAAGGCTTTTAGAAGTCAAGGCTTTAACTTATCTTCTGTAATTTCAAGAAATGGTTACTTCCTTTTTTTGACTCCCCTTCTATGATCCCTCTAACAAACTGGCAATTTAACAAGGTGGGAGTTGATCATATTAAATCTAGTCAATTTAATTCATTAAGTCGATATATTATAATAGTTTTTAGTAGAAAATTTGTTAATTAAAAATGATGGCAACAGTTTCTTTTATTAGTTCATAGGTTTCTTTTTAGTGATAAGAGAAAGTTAATAATTGCTTTATTTGCATAAAAAGAACTTGGGGGCAAAACTTTATTTGCAAATGAGATAATTACATCTCTGTAGCCTCTGATGGGGATGAATTATCTTATTATCTGAAGGTCATTAGAAATACATTATGATGTGATACGGTTAGCCTCTAAAATATGCTTTTGGTTGTATATTTTCTTCATTTGTTTGAAATACTGTTTTTTCTTTACACAAATCAATATTACCTTTTGATTTACCATCCCTAGGATATTGAATGCTTCATTCTATTTCTAGCATTAAATAATGATCTGGCACCGTGGCTTCCAAATCTTTCATTGGAAACAAAAGGGTTCCAACTTACAACTATGTTGTACAAGCAGGGAAAACGTTCTCCCACTGAATAAGTACATGCATATATGCCAAAATGTCACTTTACATAGTCCTCTCTGATGGAAATTATAGCAGAACATTAGGGCCCAAAACCTGCGGCATTTTGTAGTTTTCTGTTATGGGGAAAATCTGTAGGTGTAGGGGAAATGAGTATAAACCTGCTAAAGTGGACATCATCATAAGATGCAAGTACAGCATCAAATCTAAATAAAAAATTTCTTCTTTTTTCAGGGTGAATTTTTTAAATCCAATTTATCCAATGAAAAAAAATTGACTTGTATTCACAGTTGAACTGTACATGGTGGATTTATGTGCTTTTTTTTTTCTTTTTTTTTTTGTGATGGAAAATTTAATTTCATATCTATGAAATATTTTGATAATGATAATTTTTTGCAAGATGCTTCTTGCATACTGTTGGGAATAGATCATGTTCTCCTTGACCGAGTCAGGTTCAAAGAATCATTGTACAATGAGCTAAAAGTCCTTGATCTTCTCTTTGAATCACAAAGTATGGGCTGGAAAGTGTTATATCATCTCTAATTGAAATGCTAAACACGAGGTTTAATGTTGATATAGCGCTGTTTAGGAATTAGTTTTTGTTAATATAGTTCACTAACTTGGCCCTCCAATCACTGTATAGTGATTAGTATTGGGAGTGATATGATTGACTATTAAGGGACCTATGTAGCGAAGTCTAATTTAAAAGAAATACGGTCTCTCCAAAAAAAAAATTGAGCCTATCCATTAACATATTGAGCCTTCTTGATTCTCTTTGTGTCCCCCCTCTTCTTGATTCTCTTTGTGTCCCCCCCCCCCCCCCCCTCCAAAAAAAGAAAAAAAAGAAGAAGAGTATACAAGGCTGAAGGCATCATCCCTTTTGAACATCCATTTGTTTGCCCCCTTTTCCGTTACACGTTTAAAAGTTCAACATTCTCTTGAGTTGGACTGGTATCAGTTTTTAAGTGCTGCAAATTTTGTTTATATGTTATGATGGATGCAGTGTCAAAACAACAATTGAAAGGTACAAAAAGGCTTGTGCAGCTTCCTCCAACTCTGGTTCTTCTTCGGAAGCTGATGCTCAGGTAAGACTAATTCTTCTAGACTTCAAGGAAATCATTGCAATAAGCATATGAGACTGTCACAGTTTTTACACTTTTGGGTAAAAAATATCTAACAATATTTACATTAATAAGAAGAAAAATGTGTTTCCAACATTTGTGTGCTTGCATAGTCAAAAGACTTGATCCTGAGAAACTTAAATATTACAACATTAAAGTAAACGTGCATTTTAAATCAAAATGATGAGGGTGGCTTGGCCCCTTTGTGTAACAGTAAATTTGTTGCATTGTGATCAACTGGTCTTGAGTCTAGACTGTGTCTTTGTGAAAAGGAAAGTTGAAGGCTGATATATTATAGCCTTCCCAGAATGATATTTGATTTGACAGCTTGTTTTGTAATAGAACCTGAGGTTTCTCTCTAAAGATCACCACTTAACCACAGTTAAGTGGTACACTCCCTTGTACAGCGGAGGGGTTTCTCTAACATCATGGAATATGTGAGGCTGAACACTCACAATCCAATAGGAATGTTTTAAATGGGACAAATTTGCATTGGTTTCATGTCAAATGGAGACGTTTTTTTTTTTTCTTTTTTCTTTTAATTTTCCCCTGATGATTGACCTGTAAGGCTCACTGCGAGAATTGGTGTGTTCATCCAAATCCTAGAGCGGGAGACTTCGTAGTTTAAAAGAACCCCTCAAGCAGTGAACGCTGATCCCCACTTTAAATACATTGACATTCTCTCTTCTCTTTATTTTTCTAATGCATACATCTGATATTACTATGTATCAATGTTTTCTCCACACTACCTTCAGTTCTACCAGCAAGAAGCCTCCAAACTACGCCAACAAATAGTATATTTACAGAACAATCAAAGGTAATTTCTTTGTCTATTGAGTTGTCTATACTCTGATGCTTGAGAGGCCAGATGTCTCGTTAACAATCTTATTTAATTTCAGGCAACTGATGGGAGAAGCTCTCAGCTCTATGAATGTCAAGGAGCTCAGGCAGCTGGAGAACAGACTTGAAAAAGGCATTAACAGAATCCGATCAAAGAAGGTACTTTGTGATAACTATATGGAGATTTTAGATCTTATTGTTAGAAGCCCTTTTTTTTTTTTCTTTTTCTTTTTCTTCTTAGTCATGTATCTTAACTTCCTTGTTTGAAATCTACCAGAACGAGCTGTTGTTTGCAGAAATCGAGTACATGCAGAAAAGGGTAAACTTCTCCTATTTCGGATACTTGAATCCATGCTTGATTCTCCTTAAAGTGAATAAAAATATGTGGACTCCATTACCCAATGGATTTAGGTTCCCTTGACATCCCTTTCAACAGCTCAAAGTATCTACTAAATCATCCCTCACAGTATTTAGATTTCCTTTCTTTAACACTCAAAATTTTAAAATATAAGTTGTTAATCATGTATTTATGCAGGAGATTGACTTGCAAAACGATAACATGTATCTTCGAGCTAAGGTCACTATTATTTCTTCCGTTAAAGCTAGATCATACTGATATCATGCAAATGTCTTTTATGTTTGTAAGTGTAACATAAGAAGAGCTTTTTGAATCTTCAGATATCTGAGAACGAGAGAGCTCAGCAAATGGGTGTGATGCCAACATCTGAATACGAAAGCGTGCCTCCCCAACTGGCATTTGATAACAGGAACTTCCTCCAAGTAAACCTAATGCAGCCCAACCACCATTACTCCCGTCAGGAGCCAACTACTCTTCAGCTAGGGTAACATTCTTGACCAACTTCTTGATCGATCTTTCTTTTATAAATTAGCTTTCCTTGTGAACTCGTTTAAGAGAGTAAAAAAGATGATATCCAATATTCAGAACCAACCCCCAAAAACAATGTTATTTAGTTAAAGCAGTGTATCTAATTATACTTATACAGCAGGCACGATGTGGTTTTCTTCATTTGTTTTGCATTTTTTCAGATTTGCAAATCAAGTGAGTTCCATCTAATACACATATACAGACATGAAACACAATCATTGTTTAATCAAAGCTTTGGACAGACAATTCTAGATCCCAAGATCGGATCTTGGATTCCATCACTTTTGATGTGGGCTCCGAAGTCTCTATTAGACTTTGTGTCTCCTCTGCAAGGAATCATCAAGTGTCTTCTTGAAAATTTAGATCTTAGTCTAATGCATGGATCTTCTCTTTGATCTGGGCTGTGCATCTTTCCTTGTAGTTTGAGCTTTTACTTGCATTTTGTTCCACATTTCAGTCGGAATATCCAATAAGAGTGTTAATTACTATCACATCAAGTAAAAGATGTCAAGATGCTTAGACCCAAATTCTGCTAAAATAAAACCATGTTGCTGTAAGTCCTTAGACAAAAAAATATGAGTACTTGTTAACTTAAGTATCTCTGATTATTCTTGTTTGTTTCTGTTCTGTATGCAGTTGAAATACTTGAAGACAAATATTTCTGATGCTGGGTCCTTTGTTCCTTTCTTTCTTTCTTTCATGTTAGAAGAACTAGTGAAGCAAAGGTATCTGAGAATGCTAAGAACCAGGTGACACAAATGGAGGTTCTAGCACTTTCTATGTAGTTAGTAGCCATAAGACTCATAATCCTGTAATGTTAGAGAAGGATTTATTTTGAACTTACCGTATTTGTTGTACCAAGTACTCCCCAATACCTTGGAGACTTTAATTTCTTGCTCTGCTATTATCTCCCTTTTTCATAAGCTTATAATTGCTGTAACTGCTGCTGTAACGGGTAAGCATTTGCCATGTCATCTTCCTTACTTGGGTTAAACAGTAGGTTCTGTCATAAGTTACCTCTAATGATCTAGGTGAATTATTAACGTCTTCTGTACCTTTCT
Organism: Hakea prostrata; assembly: GCF_041222555.1. Taxonomy (NCBI): domain Eukaryota; kingdom Viridiplantae; phylum Streptophyta; class Magnoliopsida; order Proteales; family Proteaceae; genus Hakea; species Hakea prostrata. Next base: position 69,693,189 of record NC_142601.1, on the reverse strand, counting down.
AATTCATATGTTGTAATTTCAAATGGATCAGATAAGCTTTTGAAACTCTGAGGGTTCAGGTGCTTACTGCTTGTTTAGGCAAGCTTCCAGTGATAGAACTGATGATTTATAGAACCTTAAAAGCTCCATTTCCCCAAACCATCTAGTCTTACGTATATTCCTTAAATTGGCGCAAAACTAGAATGTGATCCCTATTACCCCATATATTACCGCGAAGAAAGGAGAGGAATCAGGTCTTCAACTTCAATTGATGGAAAAGAAAGATGTAGGTCTTGATCTTTGGCAGAAAACTAGCTAGAAGAAGGGCACCTATAAAAGAGAAGGGATGGTTAAGATCTGGATTGATCAGTTTTGATTCAGTTTCCAATTGGTTCGGTTGTTGTCATCTGCCTGGCAGACCAGCACCGGACGATTTGGATAGAACCACAGTCCTAGAGCCGACTGATTCATCAAATCTTGAGCACCCAAAACTGAAACTATTTAAGGGTAGGGTCTTAAAAAGAAAAACCTGTCTGGTTTTTCTGGATCAGTCAGGGTTTCTTGATGTCGGCTAGTTTTACACTAGATATTTTCCTTGTCTTTGCTTCTTTTGCTGTCATTAAGATCCATAAAATATTACCCAAAAGTCAATACTTATGAAAATAAAACATCACTGAACATACATATATATCTGCTGCATATATAGTACAGATCCTATCTTTGTAAATTCAAACGCATCACACCTAACTGGGGAGATCTGATCTGAAGACGAAATTTATTTCTATACGCTAACACTACACATCTTTGTAGTTTTCACAGCTTAGCTAGGCCTTGGATGTCAATCGGATGTGCATCGATGGGAAATTCAGCTTTGTAATACCTCCTTCCAGTGATCAAATTAACAGCTTCTGTTGGATGGAAAGCATCAAAGAAGCTATACTGAGTCCTATTTTTGCATGGCTTCTGAAGAGGCATGCATGCATATTGAGAATTGTCTCGCGCCTTTTGACAGCATGATGTGTCTATGACCTTAAACCCTATAATCAGCAAAACCAAAATATAATTAATTATCCATTAAAATTAAATGAATTTAGTCTGTTTTTCTATTTCTGTGGTAACATACCATAAAATGAAGAGTTCTGCCAAACATCATGAAGGATATTGTATGCGTTCAAGTAGGTAAATCTTGCTGCCGGTAGATCCTTGTTAAGTCTGTCGACAAGGACTTTAACCCTGTCATTGAAAAGCTGGGTTGCATTGTTTAGTTTCTGCACACATTTCCAACCACTGCTACGCTTACATTGATTAATCACAAATGGAGAGTACCCTACAGGACCAACTCCCACTACAGCTACCTTCCTGGCTCCATAACTGTACAACGTCTGTTATATCCAAAAAAAAAGAACACTGAGAACCCCATTTATTGAATTATGAGTTCATTATATTCAAACAGAGCAAGAGCTGTTATTCCTGAGTTCTGACCTTTAGTTGCCCTGAGAACTTCTGGACAAGAGTGTCAGCGAATTGTTCAGGTGTGTATTGACTACTGACTCGAGGATTTAAGTAACCAAGGTAATCGTTACTACCCATTCCGACCGAGTAGAGACACCGGCCGAGGTGACCAGCTGCCGCATCGTAATTCCCAAGTAAGCCTACCACTTGTAAAACCGTGTTCAGGTGATTATCCAATTGTCTATCAAAACCATTCACAGCACCCTGTGTAATCAAGAAGCTACAAATTAATATGAAAAATGGTACGAAATTACTAACTTTGAACGTAAAAAGTAGGGATTTTTGTAGGTGGTAGTTAATCAGAAAAATTGAAAGGTAATTACAAATTCCTGCCCCGTATCTTCCCTTATTCCAGAAGCTGATGAGCCATAGTTCACTCCTCTCACTAGTTCTGGGCCTCTTGTGTTTGCGTAGGGTGGAATAAAGTCTTCGAAACCCAACAGTTGAGCTGCAGCAGCCCGGATGAATTACAGAAATTAATTCATGGCTACAGTAATTGGTCATGTTGAGTATGAATGATTGTGATGACAAGGATAAAATCTGGTTTAACTTACAAACAACATCAGCTACTGTTCTTCCATTAGTAAACCTTCCTGTTGGTCCTCCGGGAAAATCAACCCCATATGGAAGGGTGATTGCCTTTGCCACCGTAGGGAGGAGCATGTTGTTTCCATTGTCAACCAGAGAATCACCAAAGATGAAATAACAAGGAACTTGAGGTTCAGCTTGGACCCTTAAAACCCATGATGTCAAATTTGATAATAAAAGAAACACAGACAATACCCATATGGTTATGGTCACAGGAGCCATGAACTTTGAAAATGGAAACAGACCAGTTGCTGGAATGGGAAGAGAGAATTGTGCGAAAATAAACTAAGTGGCTGTGGAATTATAAAGGAAGAACAATGTACACTAAAGTCAAGGAGAACGAAGAGATTCTCTCATCATTCATACTTTGAAGGTAAGAAGTTAACTTTTACTTAAAGAACAGCTAGTTAAGAGGTTTTTAAACATGATCAGACATGCTCCTTAATTTGCTACTACCATATATTGACCAGGAGAACTACTTATTAATGCCTATTAATGCAACTCAACTGCGGCATTAATAAGTATGAGATCAAACATTATCAGATCATGGTCCTCGGCTACCAACTCTATTGACTATAAGAACTACTAATTAATGCCACTCAATTAATTCGATACTAAAAGAAACACAGACAATACATCAATACCTATACGGTTATGGTCACAGGAGCCATGAACGTAAAAATAGAAACAAGATTAGTTGCTGGAACTGGAAGAGGGAATTGTGAGCGAAAATACACAAAGTGAATTTAGAATTATAAAGGAAGACCATGGAACGAAGAGATTCTCTCAGCATACTATGAAGGTAAGAAGATATCTTTTACTTCAGAAAGTTAATAGGTTTTTAAATATGATCAGATCATGCTCCTCTGCTATATTGACTATGAGAACTACTTATTAATGCAACTCAACTGAGGAAACATCAAGTAACATCCATGGTTTTTGGTACATACAGATCTACTGATACTTGTTTCAACCGAACCATAAATGCATTGAAACTCAAGGGGTGAATGTGATCATCGGTGCAGGTGGAGCTAAATTGGTGACTAATAATTATAGGAGCCCACGGAGGCTTAATTACTCACCTAAAAAACTACTAAAGTTGCATCAATGAGTCATGAAAAGTCAATTCAACTTTTCTCCCCCCTCTTTTATTAGATCAATTTGTATTGTGAACCTCTTGTTGTACTAATTAGGTGTGAAGATTTTCGTGGGAGAATTTATTAGAAACCTAACCTGGCTTGTGCAATAAATTCAAGTGCAATCTCGCTACAGTGTTAATTGCAATACTCGAATTCAATTTACTTATGGAGATCTACAGTGAGCAATAAAGCGGTTCCATATTCAGGGTTTGATTGAAGTGATTTTTATTAACATTTCCTTAGAATGCAATGGAATGAATTACATTTAATAATGAAATGAATATATATACAAAACAAGAGAGCAATACCTCAATGCCTAGCTCAACAGCTAAGTCCTAAAACTATCCTAACTTACCCAAATTCTGATTCTAACCTTCCTATAAGAATGCCAAAAAAGATAGAAAATATGAATTAACTAATATGAAAAACAAAATATTTAGAGAGATGATTTGATGCAACGGTAACTACAGCTAATAACTTTGAAAGAGATGTTTGATGTATGCATCTTTGTCCATATTCCTGGGGCTGTGAAGGCAGTTATTAGGCATTGCTAAGGATGATTACAATGTATGAAAATGGTTTAATAGAGAAACCCATCAAGCCAAAACCAAATTAGGATACTAATGAAATGGAGGGATGAGATGGTATGAAAAGAAATTGAATTGAAGGAATGAGAAAGGGAAGAATTCAAATGAGAGGAGGAAATAATATAGAAAGAATTCAAATGAGAAACAATTAGGGAAATGATGAAAAATCATCCTTAGCATGCCTAATAGCAGTAGTGGAGGAGTGTGGATCATCTCAGCTGAAGAGAAGCACTCCGGAGAGCTTTACAACCACAAACAATGTAGAACCTACAAATAAAAAATAGTAAAATATTTTTTTAAAAAACTCATCACCCTAATCCTTTGGGCTCCCTGTAATTTGTGGTCAATAGCCTTCGGAGGAGATGACCTAGACTCAAGAGACATGTCATGAGTTGCTGGACAATTTGATCTTCTTCCACTCCATGGTTGGTATATTTATGCTCTCCCACTGCAATTTTTTATGTTTGGTCAATCTGATTCAAATTCAGTACCTACCGTTTTCATAAATCCTCGGATCAATTTTAATGATTCAACGGATTTAGGCAGCGAATTGACATCCCTAGGGTTTCGATAATCAAATGAGGGAACGGCAAAGCAACCGTATTAGCATCAATTATACTTTTTCTGGGGGTAGAAATCAATACAAGTTGACTGCAATTGTACAATATGAAACAAACAATGATGGAGTGGATCATCTTCTCAGTTAAACCCATGTCTATAAGCTAGACACACCTTACAAAAGATATGATGGGCTTAAAGGCCTACCCAGACTCAAATCAAGTATGTGAATTAGGAAATTTCGGGGGCCCAGAATCTGGCTTAAGGCCCTTATATGATGTGGGCCTCAAGAGTTGCCAACATGGGCTAAGGCATAGCCTTGTTTAACCTTCGCTTTGTGCCTGGATTTTCAAAAATCCAACCCAACCCGGACATGCTGGGCACCTATTTTTAAGATGAAATTTCTTTTCAGTGGTTTGGAGCTACTTTTACACTTACCAAGCTGTATCAACTCCTTGACAAATATATCTTTGGTTTTGATGGTAAATACTAACCAATTCAAACACTAAATACTCAGATAAAATAATTATTCAGCTAGAATATCAACAATTTAAACACCCTCCTCCCTTTGAAATGGTGCAATCTTCTTCTTATTATAATTCAGCTAGAATATCAACAATTTAGGCTTGAGCTAATCTGCTGATGTCCATGGGATAAGCATCAGATGGAGATGCAGCACTGTATGATCTCCTTCCAATGATCACATTCGCAGCATCAGTTGGATGAAATGCATCCCAGAAGGTATACTCATTCCTATTTGGACATGGAGTTTGAAGAGGAAGACATGTAATCTGACCATTATTTCTGCCAGTGCCGCAGCACCCTCTATTTGTAACAGTAAAACCTGAAAATCAAATAGACCAACAAATAAGAAATCCGAATTCTTTAATTGCAAAGCTTAAAGAGAATATATTAATGGATCTACAAATATGAATTATATTAAGTTACCATAAGATGAAGCGCTACGCAAGATATCATCGAAAATCCCATAAGCATTTATGTAGATAAATTTTGCATCTGGTAAATTGTTGTTGAAGTCATCAACAAGAGATATTAGCTTGTCATTGAACATTCGATTTGCACTGTTGATTCTCTCCACACATGTTTGGCCATCAGGACTATACTGTGCAAGTTCACTTGGGCTACACCCTATTTGGCCTATTCCCACCAGAACTACCTTCCTTGCTCCATAGTCGTATAAAGTCTGTAGTTAGAAAACAAGGGAAATTGAAGAACCGTTAAGAACGCATTAATTAATTACTTTGGCAGAAAATTACTAAATGTTAATTATAGTAAACAGATTAGTTCTACTGACCCTTAATTGTTGAGAGTATTGCTGGATAAGAACATCAGCAAATTGTTCTGGTGTGTATTCACGGCTTGAAGAGTAAAACAATGGCATGAAGTAATTGTTAAGGTAGTCATTGCTACCCATCCCAACTGAGTAGATGCATTTGCTTAGGTGGTCTGCTGCTGCATTCTCATCTCCAAGTAAGTTTACCACTCTATTCACTGCAGCTTGGTAATTACTCAGCTGCCCATTCATTGTGATTCGACCTCCCTATTTTCCATCAAAGAAAAGATAAAGAAGAAGCATTAGAGAATTATAAATTTTGACATGCAGAAAAATGGAATCACTGGTTTTATAGCTAATTCTGCATTTACCAACTGTTGTCCGGTTTCATCTCTTATTCCAGCAGCTGCAGATGCAAAATTCACTCCACACAGTAAATCTTCATCTCCCGCACTTGCATATGGTGGAATATAATCTTCAAAACCCAAGAGTTGAGCTGTTTAAACAACGAATATCGAATTAGAGAGATGTATACATATAATTCCAGTTTGATTTGAATATCACTAATTTGGATGAGGAAGGAGAGAAGGCTATCCAGAATTTAATGCTTTGCCATAAGAGTAATTACTACTTAAATTGGAAAGGTTGCGTTTTTATGACACATGTGATCTGTCATTAAATGAAATTGGATCGAAGACCCCTGGACCCCATGATCCAATTAACACTCATTAACTCCCCATGCCGCACCTTAATTCAACATTAATGCACCTATAGCGGGACAGGATTATTATTTTTCTAGCTTTCAAATTACAAGCAAATCAGCTACAATAATCAATTATACATAGGACTTTCTTAAGGATTATGACTCACAAAATAAATCTAGGTCTTCTCTAGTGATATTAATTTAACCATCAAAATGGATCTCTCGCCACCTATAAAGTATAAGTCTTACATGGACGTCAAGTTTCAAACTTGATGGTTAACCATCATCGTAAAAGCTCCAAATTCAAAATGAATCTAAATACACTTTGGAATATACCATGCTGCTTAGTTGGCATTGACCAAAACTTCTAAGTGAAGATGAGGTCATGGATTCGCCTGCTACCAGTTAAAGAAAAAGAAGAAAAAAAAAGAAAAAAAACACTCTTTGCCTTTCAGTGAGATTTGATGAACTGCCCAAGTGTCTTGAATGAAAATTATGAAATGCATGCATGAAACAATTTGAATGAAGATTAAAGAAGGTGAAGGAGCTCACTGATGATGTCTGTGGTGGTTCTACCGTTACAGAACCTCCCGGTTGTTCCTTTAGGAAAGTCAATTCCATATGGCAGGTAATTGGCTCTCGCAAGCGAAGCCCCCATAGCATTGTTGTTCCCATTGTCGACCAGAGAATCCCCGAAGATGAAGTAACATGGAACCTGTGGCTCTGCTTGGACAACCCTGAACGCAAAATTCAGAACCCATACACACACAGAGTACAGTGCCCATGTTTTACTCATCACAGGAGTCATGAAATATAAAATCTATGACTTTTCCAAAGGAAGGTGGAATGCTAGCTAGCTGGAGTAATCAAAGAAGAAAATAATAGGTCACCAGCAAAAGGGTGTAATGAGTGTTCAAATTCATGAGGAATAAATAAGTATATATAGGAACTGGGGAGTGAGAATGTGAAGCCTCTCACTGTTTCTGCGTGTGTAGAGAAATGAGAGATGGTGAGGTAGGCCATATGTTCTCTGCATTACAGTTGAGGTAGTAGGTCACCTCATTAACTTCACGCGGACATAACGTGGAAGAAATGGCGATTCGAGGGACTAGGTTCCACTTGCCAGGTTTGAAGCTTTCCAAGTCTCCATGGTTGGAAACTTGGATTAAAAAGAAAGCAGGTCCAATTCAGGTGTCA